>NW_012102144.1:1408957-1417445 GCF_000951045.1 Mandrillus leucophaeus | reverse complement strand
ATTTTCTAGTTTATTTGCATAGAGGTGTTTACAGTATTCTCTGATGGTAGTTTGTATTTCTTTGGGATCGGTGGTGATATCCCCTATATCATTTTTTTATTGCATCTATTTGATTCTTCTCTCTTTTTTTATTAGTCTTGCTAGCAGTCTATCAATTTTGTTGATCTTTTCAAAATATCACCTCCTGGATTCATTGATTTTTTAAAGGGTTTTTTGGTGTCTCTATCTCCTTCAGTTCTGCTCTGATCTTAGTTATTTCTTGCCTTCTGCTAGCCTTTGAATGTGTTTGCTATTGCTTCTCTAGTTCTTTTAATTGTGATGTTAGGGTGTCAATTTTAGATCTTTCCTGCTTTCCCTCCTGGGCATTTAGTGCTATAAATTTCCCTCTTCACACTGCTTTAATAAAATACAAAAAGTAGCTGGGCGAGATGGTGCACACCTGTAGTCCCAGCTACTAGGGAGGCTGAGACAGGAAAATCGCTTGAACCTGGGAGGTGGAGGTTGCAGTGAGCCGAGATCATGCCATTGCACTCTGACCTGGACAAGAAGAACAAAACTCCATATCAAAAAACAAAAAAAGAAAAAGAAAAAGAAAGAATTGAAAAGTGATCAGGCAAAAGTGTATGATGAGTTGGAAGCAGTTAGGGTATGACCTTGAACAAATTCCTTAATATTTGAGCCCCAATCTCACCTGTAAAAATAAGATAATGGTAATACTATCTCATAGGGGTACAGTGAAGCTTAAATGAAAAAATTATGTGTGTGTGTGTGTGTAAAATTACACAAATTTTATACATACGTATAAGTGTTTTATACATATATATGTTTTTATAAATGCATGAATATGAATCTGTAACGCTTAGCACAGAGACTGGCCCATAGTGCTCAATAAATGTCAGCTTTTTGTATTCAGTGGCACAGAGTCTGAAGTGACACTCTGTACAGGATGACATCAGGGCTCTGAGCTCCACACCACCGGAAGCCTATGCCTCCCACATTCCATAGCCACACCGCCGACTCCCATTTGTCTTACAGTGCTCAGTGTCTTGTGGTGTTGGAGTGATGCAGAGATCTGTGCAATGTTTAACCAATGAGGACCAACCCAGCCACTTATGCCACACTGATTTGAAGCCAGAAGAACGAAAAACCTGCCGCAATATCTATAACTGTAAGTTGGCCAACTGAAATTATCTTTCTTTAGCATGAAGAACAGGATTATCATTGTTCATTTGATTGCCTGCCCTTTTTAGAAATATGAATTTTTTCTTAAAGAAATCATTCCCTTTGCTAAAAAGTTTTAGTGTGAACAATGTCATTCATTCTATAGGCAGATAATTCACATCTCGGAGCATCACACCCTATTTTTTGTGATTTGTGTTTTCTAGGTGAGTTACCCCAGAATTGCAAGGAAGTAAAAAGACTCAAAGGTGCCAGTGAAGATGGTGAATATTTCCTGATGATTAGAGGAAAGCTTCTGAAGGTGAATGTCAGATACCAGTCATTATTTCAAGAATATTTTTAGAGTAAGTGAACACTGCTCTCATTACCTCATTTCTGAGCCTCTCTTCTTGGGTTATTTATGGTCTTTCAGATATTCTGTGCGGGGATGCACTCTGACCACCCCAAAGAGTACGTGACACTGGTGCATGGAGACTCAGAGAATTTCTCCGAGGTTTATGGACACAGGTAGGAGAGCCAGGCTCAGAAGATCCCAGAGGCCTGGAGATCCCTAGAAATGCTTTCCCATCCTTACCAGAACATTCTCTGTATAATTTAGGTTACACAACCCAACGGAATGTCCCTATAACGGGAGCCGGCGTGATGATTGCCAATGTCGGAAGGATTACACGGCGGCTGGGTTTTCCAGTTTTCAGAAAATCAGAATAGACCTGACCAGCATGCAGATAATAAGTAAGTTGGTGAGGTGTCCTGTGGGAACGTGTGCGTTCTTCTTTCCATTCAGACAGCAAGCATTTCTTGCATATTGGCTAGCAGGGAGGTGCTGAGGGTATGGAGAGGAAGAACACTGGAAGCTTACAGTGCAGCGAGGACAGTCCTGCAGGCAGAGTTTTGTCTTTTTTGTTCACTGCTGTATCCCCAGTGTCTGGAAAGTGGTTCGCACAAGGCAGGTGCTCTCTCCAATTTGTGATGAATGAATTGAATGAATGAAGTAGATGAAAGCACATGAAAGAAGCACCATTGAAATGTGGGAGGTCAGGGCAGCATTCCAGAAAATATGATATTGAAATGGAGACCCTAAGGTCAAGTTAGGGTTAGCCAGGCACAGAGGGCAGTGTGGGGGAGGCAGAGGTGGTAGCAGAAGTATTCAAGGTAGAATAAACAGCAGATACAAAACCCCAAAGCTAAGAAATTCATGGGCAACATTCACCCCCCACCCCAGCTTTCACCAGCACAGGGTACATGCTTACACGGACATAAAACTAATTTTATTCAGTTGTCAATTTGCAGAAGAAAAGTGGAACACAGAATTACCTTTTCTAAACTAGCCTGTGTGGGGGCTGATTTCATACTCTCGCATCTCTGTTGGGGACATTAATCATAGAAGTGGTTAAGGACAGCTGAAATACCTCAACATGTTCCCTTGCATAAAGGAAAAACAGAAATAATGAATAATTAATTTTTCCTTATTAACATTATACCCATAACATTGCATTGCTTTTCTCTTGAGATAGATTAAACGTGATTTGGACCAAGATACTTTAAATTTCCTTCAGCTAGACTAATGAGGGCTAAAGGCAGAGGGTCTGCAGTTTCTCCACTTAGGAAGAGACCCCAGCTAAGACCCAAGGGTTCTACATGCTGAAGCAGGCAAGGGCCGCTTTCCTTTCACAATGGAGCACTGGGATTTCCCTCTCACCAAAGTGTGGTGAACTGTAGAAAGACTAAGACCATTCCCGAAAGACAAGGCGGAAAGATGGAACCTGCCTCTGGCCTCCAGTCTCTCTGGCAGATAGCTTTTGCAGGATTCTCAGGTTAACTCCTCCCTTTTCATGTGCAGAGCTCGTCTCAGGAGCTATAATAGGGGTTAACAACACGCACTTTGGGTTGGCCTTGTATTTATTGACTCTTTAAAAAATAAAAAATTACAAGCTAGCCCCAAACTGGAGAAACTGCCATTAATAATTTCAAGATGGGGGTTCTAATTGCTCCACATTTTGGCAATAATAGTGCCTAGGCCACAGGAGGACAGAGGAAACCTCAGGGAATCACTCCTAAGTAGCTGGAAATGCTTTCTTTCTGGCTTATTTCCCCCTGGCCTGAAGCCCGTGACGCAGGATAACAGGAGGTTCTCAACCAGCCAATTACACTACATTTAAGTGAGGTGATTCACATATTTATTTATGTAGGAATCAATTCCAAAGTCGTTTGAAACCCCCTTTTTGGCTTCCATACTGTGGGAAGACAGACCTTCGGGGCTGATGAAGCCCGGGGAATGAAGCTCCCAGAACCACAAATATAATGAGGAAAAAGCTAGTGAGCATCTGGATCCATTTGCCCACTAATAGTTCACATTGCTTCTTTCTCTCCCATTCCCTCTTATTCTTCTTATTCCCTTCTGTCTCCTTGTTAATGTCCCATTCCTTCCTTGCCTTTCTCCCACTCTTAACTTCCCCTGCCTTTAACCCCTTCTCCACCCCACAGCCACTGACTTACAATTTGCAAGGACAAGCGAAGGACATCCCGTCCCTTTTGCCACAGCCGGGGATTGCTACAGCGCTGCCAAGTGCCCACAGGTATGTCCTTGGTGCCTTCCCCCTTGCGAGGGATTTACTTCCCACTTTCCCGGGGACACCCTCAGTTGCATCTGTTCCTGGCAGTTGCTCTGGAGGGCAGTTTGGCCACATGTATCAAGACCCTCACAAATGCTCTGGAGTCTAATCTCATAATTCAGCTCCTGAAAGTGGGCCCTAAGGAAATGATCATAGCTACATGCCTAACTTCTGCATTCAACAAAACATGTCAGCTTAGAAACAAATTAGATGTCGGGTAGCGAGGGCTTGGTTAAACAAATTATTGTGGTTAATAAAATGAATATTGTACAGTCAGCAGAGTGCTAGTAAATATTTAATGACTGACTCTTCCAAAAAAAAAAAAAAAAAGGTCCTGCTTTGTAACATTTGTCAATTGCCATGGTATAAATATTCTCCCCATAATTGATTTCATCAACATTATGTCATCAACATTATGTCACTAAATGGAGGGCTAGGAAGAAGGCAGACAGTTGACTCTCGAAAGTCAGTTCAAGCGAGTGCCAACACACCACTGTCAGCCTTCATGAATCTGAATATTGCATGATATAGAAAAACACTTTACACGGATTAGACAGAAAACACAAGATGCAAAACAGTACATGCAGTATGATCCCATCTGTATTTTCTTTTAATGTATAAACAGAGAAAAAGTTTGGAAGAACTTTTTCAAAATATTAGTTGGGTATATTGGTAAGTTTTTGGTTTTTTTTATGTTTAACTTTGCTGGATTTCCTAAATTTTTCAAAATAAGCATGAAACCAATTTTTTTTTTTAAATAAATAAAGGTTGGACCTGGAGATCTCAGAATTTTCAAGACTTATCTGGGTTTCCTTTGGTTCCTGAACAGTACTCAGAAGTGGCTCTAGAATAGTCTTAGCAACAAATCAGCTGACCTTTCTTGAGTGCTCACTTTGTGCCAGGCACCATCCTTTTTACTGGAGACTCATAAACATTCATCCCTTGAGAAATTTAAAGCCTATTAGAGAGGATGACAGGTTAACGAAGACCCATGAGATAATAATATATTCTAGAAGTCCTCCAGGACCAAGGTTTGGGGCTCTGCGGATGTCATTGACTCAACCTGTTACCCCTACCTTCAGTTCTACAGAGGTTGCAGTGTTCAGACAAGAAGTACAAATTCATCATCTTCTGCTGGATGACTTTTCAGCAGAGCCACTCAGCAGCAATCTTTCTGCCCATTCTGTGGTTCTACACTTTCTTGCCTGAGAAAGGTGTGGCAAGTTTTAGCTTGTCTTTTGAAACATGCTGTCATAATCAGCTCCGGCTTATTTTGCAAAGCAGGCATTGGTCTTTGCAAAGCAGGCATTTGGTCTGTCCTTGGAAGGCGGGACAAACCATGAATTCAGTGATTCTGGACAGGAGAACTTGGCCACAGTTTTCTCTTCGGTTTGAAGGAGGTCTGCACAAATCTGTTGTTAAACTCTGTCAAGAGTTTCTCACTTTGCCTGTGCACCTTCAAAAGTCTGAAGATTGGGACTCAGTGATGCACTCAGAATCCCAAGCCCTGTCTCCATAGGATGGATTTACCCCCAACTACAGAGAACGTCCGAAGACAAACACATCTGAACATTCTTTTAAGGAAGTGTTTTTTCAGCCTCATGCTTTAGAAGAATGTTGCTAAACATTTTAGAGAAGGGAGAGGAAGCTCTCAGGGGAGAAAGAAAATAAACAAAGGACATAATGGTGAAAAGACTTTCTTCCATTACCCAGGAATCGAAAACTTTTGAAGTGCGGTGTTTTTTAGGGCAATTGATGGCTTCAAAAACCCCATTGGTATCTGTTGCATTTTAGTGGCTAATATATTGACCCTGTCCTGCTTTCTTCAAATGTCTCAGGATTTTCTCGTTTCTCTATGCACATCCTTTGGGAAGCTTAAGTAAATGAAAAGTAATTTGCATTCATTTATTTTAATAATTCACAGACAAATGAACTGATTGATTTGCTAAATCCTGACAATGAAGCAATTCCTAAATGGGAAAACCCAAAGCTTGTGAGAGGCTAATTTATTTTTTCCCAGCTCATTCTTCAAACCATATTGGGTACTTTAAGAATTCAATTCCTTAGACAAGTATATTTAACACCAGCTATACTGATGCAAGATGTGAGTTTTTCCAATCAGTTTTCCAGGAAAAGGTTTGTAGAAAGCGCGATTGTGGAGGTTGCTTCAGAGTGGATGCTTCAGCCTTTGACCTAGTGATTGCCCAGAAATCGAAGCAGAATGATGATGTGTTTGAGAACTTGTTTCTTCTACCTCATTGACCACTATTGCTTTGTGGATGTATTTATTAATAAGAGTGGGTTCCCCGATAGCCCTCATCTTGAAACATAACCAGAATTTTTTTATCCTGACAGTAGATGTGACACTGTTATTATTGATGGTATTAATAGCTAGCATTTATTATACATCTATGCTTTTGTCACTGTACTCAGTATTGTCTACTCCATGTAGCATTTAAATCACCAGAGTATTCTATGAAAATGCCTCCTTTCTAAAGAGGAAGAGGGTAAGGAGTAGAAATTGGGAGGATTTGCCCAAACCTACACAGCTGCTGCTCTGTAGAGTCTGGATTTGATCCTAAGTGTGTCTGAATTCATATCCATGATAGTAGATGTGTCTTTTGATTCTGTTTTCAGGCAACATTTCTGCAACATTTGCTCTTGTACAACAGAAAACAGGATTATCCTTTGGTCTAAGCACATCTTTTGCAAACCTTTAGGGACCATCTAGTAAACGTACAACTCTTAATCACTCTTCCTTAGAATAGGCAACAGAAGGTAGTGTTTACAACTCATGTGCGCCTTAGACCTTGAAGATAAGGCTCTTAAGGGCAAAGATGTCCCACAGCAGAGGCAGAAAGAACATTAGGTCTTCCCTGGTGGAACTCAACTTTCAGAGTGCTAACAATCAGCTAGGACATTTGCTGAAATGCAGATCCCTAAACTGGAAAGGGCAGAAGGAAAATGAGGACGATGATCTCCTGTTGCATCTGGGTTCCTCAACCCCTCTGGGAAGACAGACCTAGTAGACGTATATATTGAACATGTTCAGACACTGGACACCCAGGTCGGCTGGGGGCATTGTCCAGAAAGAAGCTGGATCAGCAACCTGGACCTCCCGAAAACCTCAGTGCCAAAGCAGATCAAGTCTCCTTTCTCTTGCAGTACAGGTGGGACAGGCAGTCTGAGTGGAAAGCAGAATTGAAGGAGAAAAGAGGGGCATTCTTGGCACTAGGATGGCCTAGGTACTTTGAATTATGTGGACCCACTCCTGGGGACAGAAATTGTAGTAAGATAAGAAAATCTGGGGGAAGGGGGTGGCAGGCCTAGTGGCTCAGGCCTGTAATCCCAGCACGTTGGGAGGCTGAGGGAGGTGGATCACTTGAGGTCAAGACCAGCCTGGCCAACATGGTGAAACTCCATCTTTACCAAAGAAAAATTTAGCTAGGCCTGGTGGTGCACACCTATAGTCCTAGCTACTGGGAAGGCTGAGGTATGAGAATCACTTGAACCCGGGAGGCAGAGGTTGCAGTGAGCCAAAATCACACCACTGCACTCCAGCCTGGGTGACAGTGAGACCCTGTCTCAAATAAACTAAAAGAAAACAAACAAAATGGCCAATTGAATAATGCAACATACAAAACCCAGTGTCTGAGGAGGCTTCAGTGCAGCTACAGGTAGGAACACCTGAGCACGGCCTCCCTGCCACCACATAAGAACCACGAACCTCTGTAGCATATTGTCATAAAAATTTTGACACAGAGCCATACGCTGTTGCCCATGCTGGAGTGCATTTGCATAATCTTGGCTCACTGCCACCCCCACCTCTCAGTCTCCTGAGTAGCTAGGATTACAGGCACGCACCACCATGCCCAGCTAATTTTTGTGTCCAGAATTGGTGGGTTTTTGGTCTCACTGACTTCAGGACTGAAGGTGTGGACCCTCACGGTGAGTGTTACAGCTCTTAAAGATGGCGTGACCCGAGTTTATCCCTTCTGATGTTCAGACGTGAGTTTCTTCCGTCTGGTGGGTTCATGGTCTCTCTGCCTTCAGGATTCAAGCTGCAGACCTTCAGTGTTCCAACTCTTAAAAGCAGCACAAACCCAAAGAGTGAGCAGCAACAAGATTTACTGTGAAGAACAAAAGAACAAAGCATCCCCAGCATGGAAAGAGCAGTTTCCCACTGGCCTCCCGCAGCCTGCTTTTATTCCCTTATCTGACCCCACCCACATCCTGCTGATTGGTCCATTTTACAGAGAGCTGATTGGTCCATTTTGACAGGGTGCTGATTGGTATGTTTACAAACCTTGAGCTAGACACAGAGCACTGATTAGTGCATTTACAATCCTTTAGCTAGACAGGTTCTCTAAGTCCCCACCAGATTAGCTAGATATAGAGTGCTGATTGGTGCATCCACAAACCCCGAGCTAGATACAGAGTGCTGATTGGTGCATATATAATTCTCCAGCTAGACATAAAAGTTCTCCAAGTCCCCGTCTGACTCAGGAGTCCAGCTGGCTTCACCTAATGGATCTCCTTGGGGGGCCACAGGCAGAGCTGCCTGCCAGTCCCCACTCCTCAGCCCTTGGACTTTGGATGGAACCGGGTTCCATGGAGCAGGGGGCGGCACCAGTTGGGGAGGCTCAGGCTGCCTGGGAGCCCACTGCCGGGGAGGGGGAGTGGGCGGAGGGGGGGCC
>NW_012102144.1:1361431-1408572 GCF_000951045.1 Mandrillus leucophaeus | reverse complement strand
AGAGAGGGGCTCCCATAGTGCAGCAGCAGGCTGAAGGGCTCCTCAAGCACGGCCAGAGTGGACGCTGAGGTCGAGGAGGCACCGAGATCAAGCGAGGGCTGCTAGCACGTTGTCACCTCTCAATTTTAGTAGAGATGGGGTTTCACCACGTTGGGCCAGGCTGGTCTTGAACTCCCAACCTCATATGATCCACACGCCTCAGCCTCCCAAAGTGCTAGGATTACAGGCATGAGCCACCACACTCAGCCCAAAAATATTTTTTAAATATTACCTACTGTCTGCCAGGTAATGAGTGACATGCATTATGCCTTCTAGCTAATCACCTCCTAGTCACAGGCTAAGTCTTACTAATCTATTTTACAGATGGGCTCCTTGCCTGAGGTCACATGCAAGTAAAGAAGGGAGCAAGATTCTAGGGTAAATCTACCCTTTGTACCAGGTTTTCAATCAGCCTCAGCACTGTTGACATTTCAGGCTGGAGAATTTTCCGTTGTGGGCTGTCCTGTGCATCACAGCAGCATCCTTGGTCTCTACCCACCAGATGCCAGTAGCAGCACCACTCCCTGCCCCCCACAGTGTGACAAACAAAAATGTTTTCAGATACTGCCAAATTTCCCCTGGGGTCAAAATCGTCCCCTGTTGAGAACCACTGATTTAGTCCAAACTAAGTCCTCTGGTCACCTCTATCTTGTGGAATCTAGCACTCCAGAAATGTTTATAAACTTTTGTTAGTCAATAATTATGGAACTGGCATTGAGAGACCTCTAAGCTACACCTAGTCCTGGAAATCTTAATTGAGGAGCTAGGATATAATATTTAAGTGGCTAGTCATATGTTACAAACCATAGCTGATTCAATAAACAAAGCAATAGTAAGGCCCTGCTCTCAATAAGCTTCCTGTTCATATTGAAGAGATCAGACGAACACTTACAAAGCAACTAGAAAATGTAAGACAGATGCCATCTTTTTGCATACCTAAGTGCCAGCCTTAGCTGATTTCATTTAGTCCTCTGTACAGTGCTCAGAAGGAAGAGAGTTTTAGTACCTTCCATTTTACAGATGAGTAAACTGAGGTTCCAAGAGGTGAGAAAAGATCTGTCCAGGATCTAATTACAGGTGAAAGAACTTTATTTACACGTGGGTCTGATCAACTGTGAGCTCCTCCTTGCCTCTCTTCTTGTTTATAAGAGATTGTTTTGACAAAGGGCTGGCTTGTCAGGTTTAGAAAGAAAACAATCAGGAGTGTTCTTGTGGAATATTTTTAGCTCTGAAACTGCTCATTGTGGAGTAGGAAGCCTCAAGAAGGAAGTATTTCAGATGCCTTTGCGAGTCGTTTTTGAAAGAGAGAGACAATTGGAGAAAGCAGTGAGAGGGTCTTTCTGCTGCACCGTCTCTTTAGAAATCAATATAGAGGCACCAGAGGCCATATTCTGAAAGGCACCCTCGGTGGGGTTTGGGAGATGCCCCTTACCAGACGGAGCCTGGAAGCCGCATCCTCCAGGCCCAGGTGGTCTTGAGCAGGCCAACCCTGCCCTCTGCTGACCGTCCTGGGGAAAGCGCCTCTTTGAAGTCCCGCCCTGCTGTGCTTAGTACGCGGTGTGCTAATCGCCCCAGGGAGCTGGAAGCCCAGGAAGCTTGGCACCAAGATCTTGTTAGAAAAATTACACTGTGACATTTTGTTCCTGAAGGAATCTGATAATTGTGAGCAACATCAGGACTGCTGTGTTAGGGAGGCCGAATGGAGCAAGGACTTTGAAGTCAGGAGGATGTGAGTTGGACTCTTACCGTATCCTGAAGTTAATCACCTCCGTTACGCCTCAGTTTCCCCATCTGTAAAGAAAACCTCCTTCATAGAGCTCTTTCGAGGATGATTAAGATGATGCATGAAGAATGGCTGGGCCTGGGCAAACAAAACTAAATACCATCAATAATTAGTAGCTATCACAATTAATCAACATCCTTCCCTTTTCCAAAGTACCTTTTATTGTATCACCTTTGCCTTTGCTTTTGTTGGGGACATCACGTGGACTGAAAATCTCTTGTTGGTCATGTATTCCAGGGTCGTTTTAGCATCAACCTTTATGGAACCGGCCTTTCTTTAACTGAATCTGCCAGATGGATATCACAAGGGAATTACGCTGTCTCTGACATCAAGAAGTCTCCGGTAAGGTTCTACAGACGGGTTGAGAGATGAATTTTGATTTCTTTCTCTCGTTCTTGTCTTTATAACTGTGGTAGTGGTGCTGAGGGAACAAACGAATGTGCTTTCCCACTTAAGCCATTTTGCAGTGTCAGGAAGACCATTTAGGAAATAAACCTAGGGTGCAGTGTTTACATGTGATTAAAGTCTGAGAGCCCTGTTCACTTCTGGTGAATTCTTCCTCAAGAGGTGAACATAGAACCATCCAAGTAATTAGAAAAACCACCTAACCAGGAAGGTAAAAGCAAGAAGAAGCCTCTGTCGAGGGTGTGGCTCAGACATCTTTCAGTTAGCCAGCTTGCAGTTCATTCTGTGAACCAAGGGGAAATGACCTCTTCTTTTATTTAGAATAATTGAAATACAGATGGAGCTAGAAGACAGATAACTTATTAAGTGATATATCTGGAGAGCTAGCGATACACACACAGGGTCTATAATAATAAGTTTTTCACCCTCTAAAATCTGGCTGGTCAAGGTGTGGACTACGCAGTGCATCAGTGTCACCTGGGGTGTGTTGGAAATGCAGGTTCTACGGCCCAGACCCTAGTGAGTCAGAGTCTACAGCTGAACAAGGTCTTAGGTGGTGATGGGTACATGCAGCTTGAGAAGCACTGTGCTGTGCAGGCGGTTCCCGACTTACGACGGTTCCACTTGATTTTTCAACTTCACCATGGTTCAAAAGCAAATCACACAGTAGAAACCCTACTTCGGGTACCCATACAACCGTTCTGTTTTTCACTCAGTACAGTGTTCAATCAATTACACGAAATATTCAACACTTTGTTTTAAAATAGACTTTGTGTTAGATGATTTTGCCCCACTATAAGCTAATGAAAGTGTTTCAAGTATATTTAAGGTAGGCTAGGCTAGGCTGTAATGTTCAGAAGGTTAGAGATATTAAATGCATTTTTGACTTAATGGTATTTTCGACTTGAGATGTGTTTATTGAGACATAACACCATTGTAAATCGAGGAGCATGTCAACTGTGTACTGTTTCTCACCTTGGGTGTATAGTGGAATCACCTGAGGAGTTTTTAAATGCACCTGCCCAGGTCCTTCCCACACAGATGAACTGAATCAGAATCTCTGAGGGTGGGGGAGCCCTGGCAGGAGTAGAATGTAAAGCTGCCCAAATGATTCAGATGTACAGCCAGGTCAGAAACCGCTGCCACTTACAGCCTTCCCTCTGAAGTCCTAAGAGTGTGGGGCAGAAACCCGGCTCATGAAAAAATATGTTTAAGTTTACCCAAGCATGGCCCATTTCTCCAATCCCACCTCAGCCAGGAGCCCTGCCTGGGGTTGCCTCAGAAATGTGGGTAGGGGAAGACAAAGAAGAGAGCTGGGAAAGTAGGGTATTATTACAAGGCAGAACTGCCAGATAAAATACAGGACACCCAGTTAAATTAGAATTTCAAACACACATTGAGGATCACTTGATCCTAAGAGTTCGAGACCAGCCTGGGCAAGGTAGTGAGACCCTGGTTTTGCAAAACCTTTAAAAATCAGCTGGACGTGGTGGTGCATGCCTGCAGTCCCAGCTACTTGGAGGTTGAGGTTGGAGGATCCCTTGAGCCCAGGATGTTGAGGGGGCAGTGAGCCATGATTGCGCCACTGCATTCCAGGCTGGCCTGCAAAGTGAGACACCATCTCTCTTTTTTTTTTTTTCAAGTACACAATGAACATTGTTTACAATAAGTATACTGTTATCATTACATGGGACATAGTTATACTAAACATGTATATGTTGTTTATCTGAAATTCAAATTTAGCCAAGCATCCTGTATTTTTATTTTCTAAATCTGAAAACTCTATTGCAAACACTTCTACCTAATCAAAATAAGAATGTAAAAAAGCAGCTCAACCTGCCTCCCTCACCTAAGAGGAGAAATGTCCAATTGTGACATTCCAGGAAAATCTGTTTCCTGATCTCTTTTTCTAGCTGCCATGATTAAGTTTGTGTCCGTGAAAAAAGCTATCTCACTCTCCCTCTTCTCCATCTAAGCCAATCAGTGACCTCAAATCTGATTAAATAGCCATATTGATTACTTGTAAATTAGTCATTAAATATTTTTCCTTGCACTGAAAGGAGTAAAGATAGAGAGAGAGAGCATGAGCTTTAGAATGTGCCCTGAAATTATGTTCTTCCCCCATTTCTTCCCTCCAAAATCTATATATTATGTTTCTTATCTATTGACAAATAAAAATTGTGTATTTTTATTGTGTACAACATGATGTTTTGAAATACACTGTATGTTTCAGTGACCCAGAACCAAAAAATTTGCCTGTCTAGTGCCGCTGCACTGCAGCCTGGGTGATAGAGTGAGACTCTGTTAAAAAAAATAAGTAAATAAATAAATAAAAATGTGATTGTAGGAAACCCGTGTAGATAAACTGTAACATAAATTATATTTGTTAGCTGGTTACTACTGTTTCAGCCAGAAACTAAAAATAATTAAAGCCAGGAGCACCACCTTATGGAAAGAATGATCACTACATGGGCTGTTCCCCAAGGCTTTTGGGAGATGCCCGGGCTGGAGGGAGCTGGGTATAACAATTGTCTGTCGGCATTTTTTTTTTTCTTATTCTTGGTGTTCTTTGGCAGCTCAGAGAGTCTGAACTCAAAATTAATCTCCAGGGCCTGTCGAGTACTCCTTATGAGTATCTGGCAGCTGGGACTGAGCCCTCTCTAGCCGCCGGCTGTCAGGAGAAATGCTGCCTGACTTCCCCTGTGTGGTCCAGAGAAACATCTCCTAGCGATGCTTCCTGAAAATACGCTTCCACCGCCCAACACATTTGGGAGAAAATGCTAGTATATTGTATTTCATTCCTGAAGAGTCACAGTAAGCATTAGCATGTGAGATGGTACCAAATTATACAGGAAATAAACCTGTGTAACTTTAGCCAGCATTCCACTAAAGCAGTGGTTCTCAAACTCACGAGTGCATCACCATCACCTGCAGGGCTTGTTAAAACACAAGCAGGTGGCCAGACGTGGTGGCTTGTGCCCATAATCCCAGCACTTCGGAAGGCTGAGGCAGGAGGATTGCTTGATCTCAGGAATTCAAGACCAGCTTGGGCAACACAGGGAGACCCAATCTCTACAAAAAAAAAAAAATAGCTGGGTGTGGTGGTGTGCACCTGTAGTCTTAGCTACTCAGGAGGCAGAGGTGAGGAGGAGCCTGGGTGGTCAAGGCTGAAATAAGCCATGATTGCACCACTGCACTCTAGCCTGGGCAACAGAGTGAGACCCCATCTCAAAACAAAACAAAACAATACCCACCACATGATCAGTCTGAGGAGAGGCCAGAAATTGACATCTGTAACCATTTCCCAGATGATGCTGATGCCCCTGATCTGGAGTCACATTTTGAGAACCACTAACCTAAATGAAGCCAACCACAAAACCTTCTTTTCAAAGTTACAGCTTTTAATTTCCCCCAAATAACCAGGGTCCCATGAAACACACTTCAGGAATTGTGCCATATCCTGTTCCCACTCGATACCTACTACGGTCTGGCCCCCCAGGGCCTGTGGCCCAATCTTCTCTGGGATGCTCACACCCTGGCCAGTTATAACACTCTCTTTTCCAAATAGCCCTGTTTCAGCTCTCAAATAATCATTCCTCACTTTCTTTTGCTTTTCTGCCGGGAGCTACAGGGTCGGGGGTTGGGTGGAAAAGAAAACTTCAATTTTCCAAATCTCCTTGGCAATAAAATGTTTTCCCCAAGCAAAACTAAAGGAGAGCTGTAGTCCTTCAGGGTAAAACTAGATATCTGGTACCACTTGGAGAACAGCAACGCTGTCTCACTTCCAAGGGCAAAACTGGCCAAAATCAGTCTCAATATCAAGTTCACTGTTGTGAACAATGGAGAGGACTCTTTCTCTGGTTTACCCTAATTATAGTTAAAATAGCTACTATTTATTGGGCAGCTTACATACATTAAATCTGCATCTTCCTCCCAGCTGTGCCGTCACTGGGAGATTGGAACAACAAGGTGAGAATAAGGTCAAATTCTTGGGATGTTAAGTTGAGCTGGTGGTGGGATCAACCCCTCTAGCCTGTAGCAGCTCAGCCCTCGGTGCCACAATGAAAACCATCAGTGGCTGCAGAGCCCAGAGGTCAAGTATGTGGCCTCTGAAATCTGACCGCCGGAGTCTGTGCCCACTGGCTCTGCCATCTTGGGCAAGTTATTTAACTTCTGGGAAAATGGGGGTGGGGAGAGGGGGAACTCAGTTTGTTCATCTATAAAATAGGGACTGTAGTGGCCCGTTTCTCATTGACTTCTTGTGAAGCATAAATGAAATAAAAATGTAAAGCTGTTGGTATCCTACTGGGTAAATAGCAGGAGCACAAGTATTAGCTATTAATGTTATAACGTTTTCATAGCCCTGAGGCTTGCCACATTGTTTCAGAAGATGACCAAGGTTACTAAGGAAGGGAGCTGGCTTGAGACAGCTGGTGGGAAGGACATCCAAATGCAGTGTAAGCCCAGGCTGGGCCTGTCCACATGGCTGCCACCTGACCCCAGGAATAAGTTGTGTGAAACACCCCTTGGTTGGGGGTGAACTTCTGGGCAAATGCTTTAGCTGCACCAGCTCAGCTAGGGGTCTAGTAAGTTTCTCCTCACTCTGCTTAGATCTCTGCATGAGACACAGACAGACAGAAAGGAGACTATGGGCCAGAGACAAGGGCTGAAAGAAAATGTCAGAATTTCAAGCTCCTCTGTCAGCGATGCGGTATACCCTCAACTCTCCAATGTGCCAGAATGTGAAAGTGCCCTTCAGCGCCACCCAGAATTCCACCACAGCTCCCCATGCCCATTCTCAGAGCTGCCCATTTTGGTCTCCTTCAGGTAGAAGATTCTGGAACAGGCCTTCAGAGACAGGCAGCATGAAAGGATGATCACGTCTTGGCTGGGTGTGAGAGGCGCTTACAGGGCTTTTTGTCTTCCTTGTGTGCCAGGGGAATTTGCAGGGTCAGGGAAGAACTCGGGTCACTGTTCTAAGGGATATATTCTAACAGACATTCCTGTGCTAGAGCATGGGCTGTAAATCAAAGAACTGCTTTGAAATTAAAAAATAACGAAAGTTATATTACCATAGAGGGGATGGATTCAGTTCCTATCCTTCAGTTCACTTGCAAACAGTGGAGTTCAGGCACCTGAAATAAACACACGTGTGTACACACACACATGCTCAGTGCCGTCCACTCTCATATATCGACCTGGGCTACCTCTGAACTTGCTGTCAACTTATGAAAGTCCAACTATCCACCAAGTGTAAAAATCATACCACAGACCAGTAGAGTAAAATGCTGTACATGTACATTTTAGGTAGTCTAATTTTTATTCTATATAGACATTTATACATATATTCATATATAGGTAAGTGTCCAGGGCTATATTCAGGAAAAAAAAAAAAAAACCTATATGCTGTATTTTATGGGCAATTTCAGGGACATTCAAGGGTAAATTTCATTGCACGTAACCTTGACCTTAACAGGCAGATTTTAACCCCTATGATCATTATAATCTCTCTTCATTACTATCTGTATGGATTTTCTTAGCAAAATCCCCACCTCCACCCCCAACTCAGCTTGCTTCTACCCCCAGCACCCTCTGACGACTTTAAATAAGTCTTTAAATAAGCACATTCCAGTCAAAGACATGCTGGTCTTCCCAAATCAAAGAAGCCAATCTGCCCTCCTTATACAGATTGAAAAAAATAGAAGAATTAGTGAAAAGTGTGAAATACAAGCTATTCTTAATGGAACAGAGATTCATTCACTTAATTATATGTAATAGCTTAAACCAGGCTAGCAAAATAGTCATCGAAAAGAGATTTTTAGAAGGCCTGCTTTAATGAAGAAATAAAAATTAGTGTTTTAAGGAATGAGAGTGGGTGCTTCTAATATATTTGTTTTCTGAAATAGACACTGTCTGCTTGACAATTGGGTTTTTGGTATTTACTTGCTCAGTGTGACTGTTTTTATTCTTTAGGATAAATAAGTTTTAGCTCAGCCTTTATCTCAATTAAATAACGGAATCCCAGTTAAGGAGATAGCAGTAATGGTGTAAACCCAGTATTGGATTTATTTTTTTAATTTTATAATTTTATAATTACCCAGACTTTTACTCATTTCCCTGAAAACAGGCTATGATGGATATTTACACATTAAAAATGCCTTTATGATAATAGCAGTTCATATTTATTGAGCACATATATTAGGCCAAGTACTATGCTAAGCACATTACATGCATTATCTCATTTACAGCAAACCTGTGGGGGGGCACTATTATTATCCCTATTTTACAGATGTACCAGGAACTGAGGCATAAAGAGGTTGTTCAAGATGCGGTACAAGCTCCAGGCAGTCTGATTCAGGTTCGCTCCTCTGCTGGGTCAGGAGAGTTTGAGTAAAGCATAAGTTTTGATGATACAGAAGGCATTCTTTGCCTGCCTGTATCGTGAAGGCCCCTGGCCCTATACTTAAGCCTGGTGAGAAAGTTCCTCATGGAAGACCAGTTAGTCTGGCCTCAAATCCAGTCGCTGGTGGCATGGGCCAGCTCCAGAACTACCACAGGCCCCAAAAACCAAGACCAGGTGGGAGGATAGAAATAACTCTCCCAACTCAGTTCCATTCATCATCAAATGCATGCAAATTTTTAAAAATTAAAAGAAATTATTTTGTCCTATTTTATTATTAAACTGGCACTGTTTTTCTTTTGTCTTTCTTTTGTATTTTTATTGGTATATCGTAGTCATACATATTTTTGGTTATACAAGTAATGATTTGTGTATACAACATGTAATGATCAAATCAGGGTAATTGGGATACCCAGCACCTCAAACATTTATCTTTTCCTTGAGGTAGGAACATTACAATTCTTCTAGCTATTTTGACATATGTAATTAATTATTGTTAACTAACTATAGTAAATATATTTATATTAATTAATACATATTATACTATATTATATTGTTTTATTGTAATATATAGTATATATCACACATAAGATTATCATAATACTTTATATTTTATATATAAATATATAAAAATATGTATAATTTTATACATAAATTTTATATAAATATTTATTATATTTACATATTATATTGTTAAATATAATTTTTCTACTGTACTATCAAATGCTATAACTTGGCTGGGCACGGTGGCTTATGCCTGTAATCTCACACTTTGGGAGGCTGAGACAGGCAGATCAGTTGAGGTCAGGAGTTTGAGACCAGCCTGGCCAACATGGTAAAACCCTGTCTCTACTAAAAATACAAAAATTAGCCAGATGTGGTGGCACACACCTGTGATCCCAGCTACTCAGGAGGCTGAGTCAGGAGAATCACTTGAACCCGAGAGGCGGAGGTTGCAAAGAGCCGAGATCGTGCCATTGCACTCCAGCCTGAGTGACAAGAGTAAGACTCCGTCTCAAAAAAAGAAAAAAATAAAATACTATAACTTATTTCTTCTGATTATATTTTTGTATTCATCTTTCTTTTTTTCAAGTGAGATTATCCATTGTTTTCAAGAGGCTTTCTTAGTTTGGCTGTGTGAAGCACATCTTCATGACTTTTGACCTAGTTCTGAGAATGTAACCCTAAAAAATCCTAAAATGTGGGCACAAATACATTCATCATAGTGTTATTTCCAGAAGTGGAAAATATGAAATATTGTGCAGGCGCAGAGGGTGGAGGGGTGGAATTATGTGACATGGTAGTTATACAAAATGGAATATGAGGCCACAATTAAACAAGGACTTTTTCATAGCATGGTAACGCATAAGGGGACCTGATTAGCAGGGCATTCTTAACTGCAGTTCCAAAAGAAGAATTCAGCTTCAGCCTTTCATTCATTCATTCATTTAACAACTGTATATTTCATATCATTATGAGCCACACATTGTGGTAGGTTCTGGATACTCCCAGGTTTTAACAAGATATTGGTCTTGTCATAATGGAGCTGACATTCCAGTAGGAAGACAGATGTTAAAGAAAGAATTACCCAATTACAGGGTGCTTTGCAGCAGATAACCAGGTCAGGAAGGTTTCTCAGAGGAAATGGGCTTTGAACTGAGTTCTGAAGAATTTACCAGGCCAAAGTTGAGGTGGTACAGTATGCACAGAGAGGGAGAGGAGAACTTCAATCAGAGAGATTGGCATATGCAAAGGCCTGGTAATGTAAGGGACATATCAGAACAACAACTAAAAGAAATGCATGTGTTGAGTAGAGAATGGTACCAGATGAATCTGCAGAGGCAAAGACAGACTCTAAGGATTGCGGGTCTTTAGGAGTTGGCATACTTTGTCTACAAAGTTCCAGATAGTAAAGATTTTAGTCTTGAAGGGCCAAGAGGCAAAATCAATGATATTATGTATGTATTTGTATGTCAAGAGAGAAAATAAATTTATACAAAATTTTTTTATTGGTTAAATTCAAAATACAATTATAATAACTGAGTATAGTTTTTTCTAATACAGATCACCTGAGGAGATGAATGGGATATTGGGGGAGGAAAATATTTTGCTCAATTAGTGTTCTTTATTATCAAAAGAGATTGTAAATGTTTATCTGTTAATGCTGACCTGAAATGAGATATTATATATTTCAATCTTTCTAAATGCCTTTCAGCATGCATTGATATTGCCAAACACTGATATCTGTCCATAACCATATAATGTTAATTAAACATATTCATGACTTGGCAGGCATGTATAGAATTCTATTAGAGTTTTCTCTTGATATTTGCCTTTTAGCATGTCACTACATTGCATATTAATCACTTGCAATTAAACATGAGATAGAAGCTCCTCAATTGTTAGTTAAATGGATTTTGACATATAAAGATTTCCTTTGCATTTATATCAAAGTCTGAAAAACAGTGCTGGAACTGCAGTTTAAGTTCAAAAAATATATAATAGAGAAGTCATTTCCTGTTTTAACTTTTGACAGCATGGAAAGTGTATAAAACAGTCTATGATCCAAACAGTGTTGTCAATGAAATTACTTTATCACAGTGTAAGTTTTGCCTGTAAGAACAGTGCCTTGTAATTTTAGATACAATCCATTAAGAAACATGATCAACTCTGAAGCAAAAGCTAATATTCAGAGCCATTAAGTGTTGAATTACAGTGATTGAGAACAGTTCTAGTTCAAAAAATTTTAATCTTGACCCTGAGCTCAAAAATCAAAATAAAACTTTACCCTACTGCTAAACCATCAAATTGCTGTGTAGTAGGACAAGTCAAGGTGTTGAGCTTTCAGTTCTGACAAAAAAAATCACAAAATGGATGATGGGTAAGTCCGTGATAGAAAATAAAGTTCACTATTGACACTACTAGTTCTATAGCACTTGATAGATCAAATATTTTCCACAAAGTACCAGGTAATGAATAGTACAGTGAAGAACCATAGGTTTTAAACACCTAACAGTTTCATAAGCTTTGTACATTTGTCCAAATAAAACTTTTTATGTTCCACACATAATTTTTACTACCATCAGTTGTCAACACATCTTAGCAGATTCCACGTCAGTTGTTTTGCAGTTCTTTCCCAACCTTTTTGAAATATTCTCACCTGTACTTGTTCCACAAACTATTCCACTAGTTCCACTAGACTCTTCTCCTCAAAGAAATGATAACACTTGAATAACATCAGTAATATGTGTGGACCCATCAAGAGCCAGTGAAAACCACTCAAAATAATCTGCTTTGTTTTTTTTAATTGACTGTTGATGTGGTTCCCACTGTTATTAGCTTTTCAAGCAATAGTCGTTGCCAAAAGGGTAGTTAAGTTTATTTTCTCTGGACACGTTTCTTCAGATATTGCAGTTAAACAGGATTTAATGAACTCACCATTGGTAAATTGTTTTCTTTGCTTGGCTAACAAATGAGCAACTTGGAAACTTACTCATTTTCATTTTTTTTTTATTTTTTGTGGAGGGATTATGCTATGCTGGGATATTCCATTTTAAATTTTCTAAATTTTTGACCATTGTTTTTCTGTGAATTGGGAATATTGTGATGAGTATTTAGTTTGGTGATGGTATATATTGTATTCTTTTAGCACAGCTATAGTGTCATTTCATAATAATCATAATGCTTTGTCATCTAAATTTGATAACAAAATAATCCACATGCCATTGTACGTTAAAAGGGCAACATTCAAAGTCTACTTCCTCTTCTTTTCTTATTTGTCATAATGGTATACTCTGGTAATAAGCACATAAAGTGTAATGATCTAGCAATACACACATCACTCAAAACACTCTCAAGTTAAAACAATGTCACTGTGATTTGTTGTGCACCAAGAAGTAGTATGAAGCTGAGACTCAATTCTGTTTTTGCATCGTGAAAGCAGCTATAGACATCAGGTAAATTAATGAATGTGGCTGTGTTCCAATAAAACTTTATTAATAGACACTGAAATTTGAATTTCATATGATTTTATGTGTCAAGAAATATTAGTTTGGGTTTACTTTTTCTCAATTATTTAAAAATATAAAAATCATCCTTAGCTTGCAAGCCATATAGAAACAGGTGGTAGGGTGGATTTGGCTCACAGGCTGAAGTTTGCCAGCCCCTGCTTTAGACCATGGTGAGTGTGTTGGGCTTCACGTCAGTTCAGAAGGCCTGCTCACTGTGTGTATAAGAACGTTTTTCCAAAAAGCCAGTGCAGGCCCTGAAAACATTAACCAAGCAGGTAGCCTAAGATGATGCATCTCCTTGCAGGATGGTACCCGAGTCATAGGGAAATGCGGTGGTTACTGTGGGAAATGCACTCCATCCTCTGGTACTGGCCTGGAGGTGCGAGTTTTATAGCTAAGGTAAGTAGTCCTATGTCTGTCTGTCTGTCTTTTATTTTTTTCTGTAGCCTATATGAGCAAATGTGGGAGGATCGGGCAGAGTTACAGTTAAGCATCTTGAAGCTGACCCAATACTGTTCTGCCTTTTTAATCTCCTGCTTCTCTGTCCTCACGTGACTGAAGCCATCAGTTCTCTACTGTTTAACATGGGTTCCCCTCTACAGAGCTGGCCTATTTATTTATTTGCTTTTAGATTTTAGATTCAGGAGGTACATGTGCAAGTTTATTAGGCTGATACAATGTGTTGAGATGTAGGCTTCGTTTGAACCCATCACCCAAATGGTGAACGTGGTATCCAATAGGTAGTTTTCCCTTTCCTTCCTCCTCCCTTTTGGAGTCACCAGTGTCCATTATTTCAATCTTTATGTCCATGTGTACCCAATGTTCTACTCCCACTTAATAAGCAAGAGCATGTGGTATTTGGTTTTTTGTTTCTATGTTAATTCACTTAGGAAAATGGCCTCCAGCTGCATCCATATTGCTGCAAAGGACATGATTTCATTCTTTTTTATGGCTGCATAGTATTCCATCATGTATACAGACCACAATTTTTAAATCCAATTCACCATTAATGGGCACCTAGGTTGATTCTACGTTTGCTATTGTGAATAGTGCTGCAATAAACATGTGAGTGTAGGTGTCTTTTTGGTCGAATGATTTATTTTCTTTTAGATTTATACCCAGTAATGGATTGCTGGGTCTATTTTAGGTTGTTCTATTTTAGTTCTTTAAGAAATCTCCAAACTACTTTTCACAGAGGTTGAACTAATTTACGATCCCATCTACAGTGTATTCCATTTTTTCCTGCAATCTCACCAATATCTGTTATCTTTTTACTTTTTAAGAATAACCATTCTGATTGGCATGAGATGTTATCTTTCTGTTGTTTTGACTTGCATTTATCTGATGATTAGTGATGTTCAGCATTTTTTCATGTATTTGTTGACTGCTTGTGTGTCTTCTTTTGAGAGGTGTCTGTCCGTGTCCTTTGCCCACTTTTTAATAGGGTCGTTTGTTTTTTTCTTGTTGATTTGCTTAAGTTTCTTATAGATTCTGGATATTATTCCTGTGTCAAATGTTTAGGTTAAAAATGTTTTCTCCTATTCTGTAGGTTTTCTGTTTATTCTGTTGATAGTTTCTTTTGATGTGCAGAAGCTCTTTAGTTTAGTTAGGTCTCCGTTACCAATTTTTGTTTTGTTGCATTTGCTTTTGAGGACTTAGTCATAATTTCTTTGCCTAGGCCAATGTTCAGAAGAGTATTTCCTGGGTTTTCTTCTAGAATTTTTATGGTTTGAAGTCTTACATTTAAGTCTTTAATGTATCCTGAGTTATTTTTTGTATATGGTAAGAGGTAGGGGTTCAATTTGATTCTCCTGTGTATGGTTAGCCAGTTTTTCCAGCATCATTTATTATAGGGTGTGCTTTCCCCATTATTTATTTTTGTTGACTGTGTTGAAGTCCAGTTGGTTATAGATGTATAGCTTTATTTCTGGGTTCCTTATTCTGTTCCATTAATTTATGTGTCTATAGTAGTACCAGTACCATGCTGTTTTGGTTACCTTTGGTTTGCTGCCTTAGAGTACCATTTGAAGTCCGGTAATATGATACCTCTGGCTTCATTCTTTTTGCTTAGGATTGCTTTTGCTTTTAGACTCTGCTTTGGTTCCATATCAATTTTAGAATAGTAGTTCTTCTAACACTATGAAGAATAACATTGGTAATTTGATAGGAATTTTGTTGAATCTGTAGATTTCTTTGAGCAGTATGGACATTTTAATGCTCTTGATTCTTCCAGTAGATAAGCATGGAACGTTTTCTATTTGTGTCATCTATGATTTCCTTAAGCAATGTTTATAGTTCTCCTTGTAGAGCTCTTTTACCTGCTTGGTTAGATGTATTCCTAGGTATTTTATTCCTTTTGTGGTGATTATAAATTGGATTGCATTCTTTATTTGGTTCTCAGCTTGAATGTTATTTATGTATAGAAATGCTCCTGATTTTTGTAGATTTATTTTGCATCCTGAAAATTTACCGAAGTCATTTATCAGGTCTAGGAATCTTTTGGTGGAATCTTCAGGGTTTTCTCTGTATAGAATCATATTGTCAGTGAAGGAAGATAATTTGACTTCCTCTTTTCCTGTTTTGATGCCTTTTCTTTCTTTCTCTTGCCTGATTGCTGTGGCTAAGATTTCTAATACTATGTTGAATAGGAGTGGTGAGAGTACACATTCTTGTCTTGTTCCGATTCTTAGGAGGAATGCTTCCAACTTTTGCCTATTAAGTATGATATTGGCTGTGGGTTTATTAGAGATGGCTTTTATTATTTTGAGGTATGTTCTTTTGATGTCTTATTCCTTGTAGGTTTTTATCATGAAGGAATGTTGGATTTGATCAAATGCTTTTTCTGCATCTGTTGATATGATCATATGTTTTTGTTTTTAATTGTGTGGTGAATCACATTTATTGATTTGCATATGTTGAATGATCCCTGCCTCCCAAGAATAAAGTCCACTTGATCATGGTAGATTATCTTTTTGGTATGTTGCTGGATACAGTTTGCTAGTATTTTGTTGAGGATTTTCATGTCAGTGTTCATCAGGGATATTAGTCTTTAGTTTTCTTTTTTTGTTGTGTCTTTGCCAGGTATTGGTATCGGGATGATACAGGTTTCATAGAATGAGTTAGGAAGGAATATCTCTTCTTCGATTTTTAAAAAATTGTTTCAATAGGATTGGTACCAGCTCTTTGCAGAGCTTATTTAAAATGCTGTTTATTGGGCTTGATCTCTAGGGGTCCTACTTCATTAGGTCTCTAGTGGATTCAGGGATCTGTAATTTTGATAAAGGGAATTCTAATGCAAGTGAATCACAGCTCATCCTTTGAGAAATACTTCCCAAGAATGTAATAGTAAAACCACAATGGCATTTGTTGAGCAATATTTCATTGAATCCGCACAACAAAACTGTGTGGAGGAGCTGCTATTTTACATATGAGGAAGCTGAGGCCCACAACAATTAAGTAACTTGCTTAAGATCATGATGAGGCTGGGCATGGTGGCTCATGCCTATAATTCCAGCACTTTGGGAAGCTGTGGCAGGCAGATCACTTGAGGTCAGGAGTTTGAGACCAGCCTGGCCAACATGGTAAAACCCCATCCCTACTATAAATTGAAAATTTAGCTGGGTGTGTTGGCACATGCCTGTAGTCCTAGCTACTTTGGAGCCTGAGGCAGGAGAATCACTTTAACCTGGGAGGCAGAGGTTGCAGTCAGCCTAGATCACGCCACTGCACTCCAGCGTGGGTGACAGAGTAAGACTCTGTCTCAAAATAAAAAATAAAAAAAAATAAACAAATAAAAGGTAATGATGAATTCCCTTGGCAGAACTCAGAGTGTCCTACACTAAAGCCAGTGCTCTTAATCACTCCACTGTGCCACACCCCTGTTAACTCATAGTGTGGTCCAAGAACCAGCATGATCAGTTTTACCTAGGAACTTGTTAGAAATGCTCAATGTCAGGCCTCACCCTATATCTGTGAAATCAGAATCTGCATTTTAACAAAGTCCACAGGAGTCATGCATGTTAAAGTCTGGCAATCCCTGACCTAAGTACATTATGCCAGAAAGTGATTCTTCTGCTGAATATAAGACAGAATTGGTCACTCTTTTTATCATCCCAGTGACTTCAGCTACAAGGGATGAACTCAACCAATTCATGTGACCCTCCTGCATCTTCTCTCAAGCTTCCAGTAGCCTATTACCATGTAAGGCTCTTGAAGATCCTGATGCAACAGTGCCTATTTGACATTTAGGATTATTTCTGTTGCAAGGAGCTAACGAAATGAAGGAAATTTATTATCTTAAGTAACTGAGATATCCAAGAAGTATGCTAGCGTCAGGCATGGCTAGATCCAGAAGTTCAGTCATCAGTACTCTTTCTTTCCTCATCAATCAGCAATTATTGCCTCTTAAATGGCTTCATTCTCAGACAGATTATCGCCCCCACACCATGGTCCTGGGCAGCTCTAGGATTACCTCATTCTTACAACTCATGATTCAAGTAAACACTCATCCCCTAGCATACGTTCTGCAAAATAACTCTGTTTAGCCCTGGTTAGGTCACATGGTCACTTTTGAACCAATCACAGCATCCAAGGATCTGAGATCATATACCTACCTAGAGTCAGGTGATCGACAGCTTCAGTTGGAAGAGGGATGGTTCCCAAAGGACAAGAAGGTATTTTGTTATCAGAAAGGGGGAGATGGGATGGAGGCGTGCAAAAGTCAGCAGGTATCCACTAGAGATCACCATTATATATGTACTTTATATATTTTATATATAAGAAGATAAACTTTGTATGTATATGTAGTAAATTTTATGCATAAGTACAGATATACAATATTTACATATATAAACATATATTTATAGAAAAAAGACTAGAAGGAAATACCAAAATACCAATATATGAAGAGCAGTTATCTCAGGTAAGGGGATTTCAGGCTAGTGGGTTTTCAAATTTTATTGTTTATTACTTCCCTGAAACTTCCATGTTTCTTACAGCAAACAAACATTACTTTTAAAATCTAGGGCCAGCTGTGGTGGTTCATGCCTATAATCTCAGCACTTTGGGAGGCTGAGGCAGGAGGATTACTTGAGTCCAGGATTTTGAGACCAGCCTGGGCAACATAGTGAGACCCCCATTTCTGCAAAAAAATAAAAAATAAAATTAATTAGCTGGGCATGATGGTACACACCTGTAGACCCAGCTACTTGGGAGGCTGACATGGGAAGATTGCCTGCCCAGGAGGTCAGGGCTGCAGTGAGCCATGATCATGCCATTGCACTCCAGCCTCAGTGACAGAGTGAGACTGTGACTCAGAAAAAATAAAAATAAAATCTAGACAAAATAATAGGTGTTAATTTTAAATTATATATGTAAAAATGTATCAGTTGCCTATTATAGCATTTGAGGCAGAAGGTTTATATTTTCTGGTTTGTTTATTTCAGGTGCTTTGAAGAGGAAGCCATTATGGGATGGATGAAGGATAGTAATGCAATACCTCCACCTTGATTTGGGTGCATGTGTGTATGTGTGTGTGTGTGCATGTTGACTTGTATGCTTGTGTGTGTGTAAATGTGTGTACATATACATATATACACATACATATATACACATATATGTGTGTATGTATATATGTGGACTATCCTAATGATGTAAAGTTTAATATTTATGTTTGAAATTATTTATTGTGATGTAATATTTTTGTACGTAAAATGATTCTATTATGACTGCCTTTGCATGTAGTAATATGACAAAGTGATCCTTCATTATCACGGTACACTATTGTTTACTTTTCATCTGTAAATGTTTTATTGTTACTTTTTTTAAATGGATTTTTTTTAAAACAACCTAGCCGTCATCAAGGTGCTATAAGAGTTGTATAAAAGGTATTTCTGGCATTTCTAGGCAAGTATCAGCCAACAAGTATGTTAGTGATATCACAGATTGTACCAACTATTAACTATGTTAAATATGTATTCAGTTTCATGTGATCTCTGGGAAAAAAAATATGCTGCCTTGGTGCTAATATTGTATGTATTTAAATGATAATCTGACTCAGAAATATAAACACTTTCAATGAAAGGGAGGAACAGAAGGACAATTTCCAGTGCACAGAATCACTTGGATGAAATAAGACCAGCTCTTACCCTTATTTTTGGACATGCCTTTTTTGGAAGAGACTTGGACTTTATCCTTATTGTTGTTAGTGTTGTTAATATTCTTTGCTTCAGCCCATGGTGCCTTGGTCTCTCTACAATCAAATGGAGGATCCCCCACGCAGCTTCATTACAGAGTGATATTGGGAAAGTGAGATCATCTCACCATTTTGCCAAGATACTCTAAAATTACATCCAAGTTTACCAGTAGAAAGACAGAGGATGCACAGAATGGGTGTGACCTTCAGCTTACCAGCACACCTGGAGAAGTTCAGAACCAGGTTCTGAATCATCAGGATTGCCTTTTGCATGAAAACATTGGCTGGTGACATGACTTCTCTTCAGGCCATGAGCCTAACACCCTGCCAGTTTTCATGGCCGCTGCAGTAATGGACGTTTGTGTGAAGAAATGAACTGTGGAATACAAAATGCTTTGAGTCTTTCCAATTGTTCATTAATTCACTTTTTGTTACTTCTTTCCAAAATGGAAGTGCTGAAGCCATGGTCTTTCTGCCCTTCCAAACTGATGAAGAGAAGTCTTTGCCAATGGTCCATGGAAGACACTTGGTTTGAGAAATCCTGCCCACTTCCAAAGACCAAAGAGATTAGGAAAAGCCTGGCAGTATTCTCCAACTCCAAGCAAGCTCTAGAGTGCTCCAGGAAAAGTTATACTTGGTATATGAATAAGTATTATTCTCCATTATTAATATGTTCTGAAAATATATTATGAATAAATACATCACCACACCCAAACCATTTGTGTTTCGCATAGTTTCTGGACTCTTGATTCGAGTTGGAGTAAGAACGTCTCTAGTTTCCAGATTGAGAAGAAGTGAAGATTTTATTGATTTCATTTATTATAATTGCAATTCTAAAGACAGATAGGGATGAGGATTGTCCATAAGATCTGTCTTTTCATCATGGAAGTCAATTAAAGTGGTTCTTCTGGAAACTGGGAATTTTCCCCTCTTGGGAAACAAATGAGCAAACAAAACAAAATATTTATGTGCACTTTGGGTGCTCAATTGTTCATTTTGTGTGTAGTTCCTACCCTGTATGGTGTCCAAGGAAAAATGAGAGCTTTCTAAACATGTCTACTAGAAGCAAATGATAATCAAACAGCCACCATATGCCAGGCCTTTTACTTTTATTGTTTCACCTCATCCTCACAACCACAAAATACACCAAGGAGACAGAGCCTTAGAGTTGCAAATAGGCTCAAGTTCACACACAGTGAATAAGTAGTCATCTCCCAAAGAAGAACTCTGTTTGGCTCTGATTGGGTCACATGACCACTTCTGGACCAATCACAATATCAAGGGACCTGGGATCCTGTGCTAGTCTAGAGTCAGGTGATCAACAGCTTCAACTGAAAAAGAGATGGTTTCCAGAAGAGAAAAGGGGAGATGGGATGGAGACATGAAAAAAGAAGCAGGCATCCACTCAAATTCCCATTTTGTGTGTGTGTGTGTGTGTGTGTGTGTGTGTGTGTGTGTGTGAGAGAGAACACATGCATGTGCCTGTGTACAAACTCCAAACCCCAGAGCTTACACCAAAGTCCCCACCCCTTGCCATCACTCAGCATCATTTGAGGCTTCAGTTCTCGTCCTTTCTCTGGTGTTTACTAACTGTATGATCTTGAGCCTTAGTTTTTTTCATGTGTAAAATGAGGCTATTGATAGTCTTCCCACTTACTTTCCAGGATAAAGTGTTTTCTCATATCCTTTTCAGCCCTGCATCAGTGCTAGCAAAATAGCTGCCCTCAAAATGTGCATCAGCAAGCTTAAGCTGACAGCAGTGAAGGCATGGGCTCCGTAATCAGTTAGGAATTGTGTTCAGCAGCTAATTACAGAGATCTGACTGCAATCAATGGCTCACATATTTAAAAGTGTATTTCAGGCCGGGCGTGGTGGCTCACGCCTGTAATCCCAGCACTTTGGGAGGCCGAGGCGGGTGGATCACGAGGTCAGGAGATCGAGACCATCCTGGCTAACACAGTGAAACCCCGTCTCTACCAAAAATACAAAAAAAACCCCAAAAAATTAGCCGGGCATGGTGGCGGGCGCCTGTAGTCTCAGCTACTTGGGAGGGTGAGGCAGGAGAATGGCATAAACCTGGGAGGTGGAGCTTGCAATGAGCTGAGATCGTACCACTGCACTCCAGCCTGGGCGACAGAGCGAGACTCTGTCTCAAAAAAAAAAAAAAAGAAAAAAAGTGTATTTCATTGTTATGTAAAAGTATATTTCATTGTTATGTAGGAGGTAGGCAGTCCAGAACTAGCATGGCAGCTCCACGACTTCATCAGGGACAGAGTTCATTTCTCTTTCTCCTCTCTTCATTCTTCCATATTTCAGTATGACTGTTGGAGCTCCAGCAATCACTCCCAAATTTCCAGGCGACAGGAAAAAAAAAAAAAAAACTAGGAGTAGGGGGAAGGGTAGAAAGTGGCGTATTTTCAGTTCTCTATTGTTCTTTTAAAGAAGTTTTTCAGAAACCTTACCTAACATATTTTACTTATATCTCCTTAGTCAGAATTTAGTCATGTGGTTGTAGGAGTACTGGAGAAATGGGGTTGTTTCACACGGTACATTGCCATAGAAAATAAAATGAGGGATCTGTTCCTAGGAAAGAAAGCAAAATGAATTTGAAAGAGGCAATTAAAAGTCTCTGCAATAGATCAAGTACAGAGATTGAAGAGAGAAAGTTTTGGAAGCATTTATAGAGTACATAAGAGATAAATGAGACCTGGAGTGGTGATCATTGTAATGGTAGGAAAAAGAAACAACTATGGAGAGATATAGGTGGTAAAATTAATAGGAGCTGACAACTGATAGATTTGGGATGGGCTGTGGGAGTGAAGGAACCAGTAAGAGCTTAAAGATGAGACTTTATTTTCGTTGTAAACACAACCAAGGTGACAAAAAGATGAATGGGTAGGTGGATAAATAGACAGATGTACAATTATGAGAGTCCAGTAATCATTTATATTTGTGTAGCACTGCCAAAATTAAATATTGCCTTTGCATTTTATTTATTTAACCAAGTAATGTTTATTGCGTATCTACTAATTTTTAGGCACTCATCTAAGGCTTGGGTGCAGCAGTTTCAGTTAAGGTCAAGGCTAAGACAGCATGAGTTTGATACCACAGATAGGGTGGTATCAACAACAGAAATTTATTCTCTCACAATTCTGGAGGCTGGAAGTCCAAGATCAAGGTGTTGTCAGGGTTGGTTTCTGGGGAGGCCTTTCTTTCTGGCTTGTAAACAGGCCTCTTTTCCCTGCGTTCTCACATTGCCTCTTCTCTGTGTGTATGCGCAGAGAAAAAGAGACAGAGATTTCTGGTGTCTCTTCCTCCTCTTAACAAGATCGCCATTTCTATCAGGTTAGAGCCCTGCCCTTCTGACCTCACTTAACCTTCATTACCTTCTTATAGGTATCTCCAAATACAGTCACATTAGGGTTAGGGCTTCAATATAGGAATTCGGGGGGTAAGGACTGGGGACAAAATTCAGTCCATAAGAGAGACTGTAACAAAGAGACTCCAAAGTAAGGTAGACTTTAATTTCTCTTACTTGCTGTCCAGAGGTAGCAGGTACCCTGGGACTGGTAGGTGACTCTCCTCCCTAACATCAGAGGACTAAGATCCTTCTTTTTGTATCTTGGCCATTCTCAAAGCCCTTGTCCTCATATGGTTCCTCCTCGCAAGGTCTGCCTCCAGCCTGCAGAAAGGCAGCAATTGTTTGAAGGCAAGACAGGGAAGGAAAAGCATAATTGTTATTTACAACGTATTGGCAATATTTTATTGGCATAGCCACACCTAGCTGCAAGTGAGGCTGGGAAATGTAGTTTCCAGCTGGCAACCACATGCCCAGCTCATACTAAGTGGAGGTGGGCGGTCTGTTACTATAAGGAAGAAGGAGAGAATTGTTTGTTACTGAGGAAATTAGTTGCTTCTGCCACAGACAGTGAACAAAAGCTACAAAAATCTCTCTCCCTTTGGAGCTTACATTTTGGCAGTGACAGAAGAGAGAGAAAACAAGCAAATCAACAACTAAACCACCCTGCAATTATTTTCCAGTCATAAATCTGACCATATTGTCCATCATGGCCACCCATCTACCATCATGGCCTGGGATGGCATTCCCTGAGCACCAAGAACTTTCATACCCCCAGAGTGCGCAAAGATGCCATGGTTCCCTTTGCCTTGGCATGCTGATTTTAATTTATGCCCTGATTGGTACAGAAGTGAAAAATAGCAAGCGAAACCTAGTGTGTCGGAAGGTGAGAAGTATCAGAGAGAGAAATAAAACAGGGAAAAGAAATTGGGAATGCCAGATGCCATGGGGTGAGCATGTTGCTGTTTTAAATAGGATGGTCAGACATTTCTTCTTTACAAACTTCATAGCTATGAGCAAAGCTGTGGGTCCCCATCAAAGTCTGCCACTAACCTCAGTGAGCATGGGAAACCACCTATCACCAACAGATGGCGGGAGAGGTCTTGCTCTATTATGTCTGGGCCATTGCACTGATTATCTGCTTTTTTTTTAAATTTTATTTTATTATTATTTTTTAATATGGAACACTTCACGAATTTGTGTGTCATCCTTGCACGGGGACCACACTAATCTTCCCTGTACAACTCCAGTTTTAGTATATGTGCTGCCCAAGCAAGCTCTCTGCTCATTTTAGAGGTGATTTTGCAAAGCAGCTTATGATCCTTAGAAGTCCTAAGCCCTAAGAAGATGATACTACTTCCCTTGAATGTGTACCTCAGAATGAAAAATAACTCCAAGATGCATCTCAAGATGCAGTGGCTCAGGCATATAATCCCAGGTAGGAGGATTGCTTGTGGCCAGGAGTTTGAGACCAACCTGAGCAAGACAGAAAGACCCTGTCTCTAAAAATAAGTTAAAAAATTAGCCAGGTGTGGTGGCACATGCCTGTAGTCCTAGCTACTTGGGAGGCTAAACTGGGAGGATTTCTTGAGCTCAGGATTTAGTGGCTATAGTGAGCCATGATTGTGCCACTGTACTCCAGCCTGGATGACATAACGAGGCCCCATCTTTTAAAGAATAACTCCAGACCAGGAAGTTAGTGTTTTTCCATGAATATTACTTTTCCTTTTAAATATCAAATACTGATTTCTCCAAAAAAAAATTTGAAGGCAATTTTTTGCTTTAGCTCTAGGCGCATGTTTTGTCTGCCAGGTAGGCGATCAACTGGTTTTACAACATTATTCACCCCAGTGATTTCCAGTAGGGACAAAAGGAACAAATATTCAAAGTGCTAATAAGAAGGGCATCCAATTACAATGGGAAAGAAAAAGTGACTTTGCACAGAAATGTACATCTTCATATGTGGCTTGCATCCTGCCACTTGGTTTGGACTTAGGATCAAATGCCTTATAGGCCACTGATAATGAGATGTCACAGCTTGGTCAAGGATGGTGCTGGGTGTAAAAAAGAATTGATATTCAGTTTTTTACATTTACAAGTTCAGAAGCCTAGTTGTTCCTTAAGCTTTTGAGTCAACCTTACAAATTCTATCATTTTATTTATTTACTAGCCTAGTTTTATTCAATTACTTTTAAAAAAACCGTTTGACTAATGTGTGTCTCATTTGTGACTTAATTAAAAGGCTTGAAATATTTTATATCACATTTGTACATTTAACAGATTGTATTTATGTCTTAGGTCCTTCAGTTATCTCATTCAGCAAACCTTTCTGAAGACTTAAATGATTTAGGCCAGGCGCAGTGGCTCACACTTGTAATCCCAGCACTTTGGGAGGCTGAGGAGGGCGGATCACCTGAGGTCAGGAGTTGGAGACCAGCCTGGCCAACATGGTGAAACCCTGTCTCTACTAAAAATACAAAATTAGCTGGGTATGGTGGTAGGCACCTATAATCCCAGCTACTTGGGAGGCTGAGGCAGGAGAATTGCTTGAACCATATATATGTGTGTGTACATATGTATGTGTACACACATATATATAGAATATGAATATTATGTAAATCAATGGACTTAAAGTTATTTAAAATATTCCAAAATAGAAAATCAGTGTACTATAGTTTTGACTTAATATCACAAATCTAAATCAAGTACTCAATGACATGTTTTAAATTGGCATTATAAGCTGCCGCTCTAAAAGTTCAAATTTTTAACACCATGACAATATAAACAACTAAGTAAGTTTTAACATATTCTTCAACACAAAAATCTTAATGTTTCTGATGTATTTGAAGATTTTTATGTCTCAGATCTCATTCTTGGTATAAATAAAAGTTGTGTGCTCATATACCTATTGTAGAGCCAGAGGTTCCTTTGGGCACAGGTCTGGAGTGGAAGACAACCAGGGCAATTATTTTTACTCCAATTAAGGAAACTATGAGATCATCCCACGTAAATCTGAGGGAAGCCTTCTATATTGGTTTCCTATGTTGCTGCAGCAGATTACTTCAAACCTATGTGACTTTAAACAACACCCATTTATTATCTTACAGTTTTGGAGGCCAGATATTTAAAATGGGTCAGCAGGGCTGCATTCTCTCTGGAGACTCTAGGTGGAGAATCCGTTTTCTTGCCCTTCCCAGCTTCTAAAGTCTGCCTGCATTCTTTGACTAATGACCCCTTCCTCTATCTGCAAAGCCAGGAGTATAGTATCTTCAAATCTCCCTCTCTCTCTGACCTCTGTTTCCATCATCATATCACCTTTTTCTGGCTTTAACTCATTTGTCTTTCTCTTGTAAGGACCCTTGTTATTCCACTGGGCCTGCCGGGTACCCTAGGATCAACTTCCCATCTCAAGATCCTTAACTTAATCATATCTGCAAAGTCTCTTTTTCCATGTAAGGTAATATAAAGGCATGTATACAGGTTTTGGAGATTAGGACATGGACATCCTTGGGAGGCTGTTATTCTGTCTACTCCCTCTTCTGCAAACACCAGATGCTGGTCTGTCCAAATCCCCAGCAAACCACACTGGACTTTATGTCAGTGACCCTTGACTTCAAGTGAGGGATGTTCCCATAGCCCACGTTCCTGGATTCATATTCCATGTGTTGCCTAATTTTTCTGTCTACATTCCAAAGTCTGCAGCCATTTTATTGCTTGATTGATTTTGTATGTGGCTGTTATATACAAATCTCATTCTGCTTTGATCCAAAGACTTTTGAACTTGACAAGAATCCTACATTCTTACACATACTTCCTAGGACATAGAATTCTTATAGTGCTAGGTGATGGCACACTGAATTCTGGATGTCTCTCATGGCTTTGTCAAGGCTCATAAGACCTCTCTTATGACAGACATTTAGTACATGGGCCATTATTAGGTACAGAAACTTCCATTGGCATACTTGGTAGCAATGCTGTCTTCATCTTTCTTGGTGAGCCAGGATACTTCTTCAGTGCTTATTGCTCAGCTTCACAATACCACAGAATGGATGCACCTCTGTGAGCCTTCTGAACCCCAGCATGACCACGGCAAAAGCAGGAGACTTAGTGGGATCCCGGGTGGATCCTGGACATACCCCAGCCTTACTCAGTCGGTCTCTCTAGGGGTGGGACCTGAGAATCCGCCTTTTTAACAGGCTCTCCAAAAGACCTTTATGCACGCTAGGGAGACCCACCTTTAGAGTGTCCTTGCCATACAGCAGTGGAGTCTCTAGGCAGTGGCAATGTCCCTTATCCCATTACTTTAGCTCTACAATTTTTTGCATGGTGGACATGTGGTCAGGACCTACAGGCTCTAGAACAGGACACAGTGGCTTATGTGGGTCTCCCTGCTCCCCAGTTGTATGACCTTGAACAAGATCCCTACACTCTCTGGCCTCACCTTCCTCATCAATGAGATGGAACATATTATTGGCACCAGCACCCACATCATATGGTTGCTGTGAAGCTCATTGTGTTAATACATTTAAAACACTCAGAACACTGGCTGGTACATAGTAAGTACTCAATATCTCTTAGCTATTTGAAGTTTATGTAATACATAAATGCTACATATAATCTGTGTTTTAGTTTGGGAAAGGTTATCATGGAGAAGGTGTTGGCCCAACTTTCATCTCAACTCCACAACCAAGTGTTGAGAAAACTGGATTTTCCTGTTTATATATCCTTCTAAGATTTCATTTGCTTGCACAATACTGCAGTTTTTTCTGTTTCCTTTCCCTAAATGCAGATGCATGTTGTTCAACAGAAAATATCAAGACTAAAAGAGGCCTGAAAGGGCATATAGATAGATCAACAACAACAGAAATAATAACTATATCATAAGAAAAATATTAACTACATTTGTTGACCATGCCTTAGTCTGTTCAGGCTACTATAACAAGATAGGGTGGCTTATAAACAATAGGAACTGGCCAGCTGTGGTGGTTCATGCCTGTAATCCCAATACTTTGAGAGGCCGAGACGGGTGGATCACAAGGTCAGGAGTTCAAGACCAGCCTGACCAACATGGTGAAACCCTGTATCTACTAAAAATATAAAAATTATCCAGGCGTGGTGGTGGGTACCTGCAATCCCAGCTACTCAGGAGGCTGAGGCAGCAGAATTGCTTGAACCTGGGAGGCAGGGGTTGCAGCAGGCCAAGATCAGGCCACTGCACTCTAGCCTGGGCGACAGAGCAAGACTCTATCTAAAAACAAAAAAAGAATTTATTTCTCACAGTTCTGGAGGCTGGAAAGTTCACAATCAATGTGTCAGCAAACTCAATGTCAGATGAGGGCCCGCTTTCTCATAGATAGCTGTCTTCTCATTCTAACCTCACATGACAGAAGGAGTGAGAGGTCTCTTTCAGGCATCATTCATAAGGGCATTAATCCCATTCATGACGGCTCTACCCCTGTGACTTAATCACCTTCCAAAAACCCATTTTCTAACCCCATCACCTCAGGGAGTAAGTATTTCAACATACAAATTTGGGGGAGACATGAACATTTAGACCATAGAAGACCATTTACTATGTGTGATGGTTAATTTTATGTGTCAACTTGATTAGGCCATAGTATACAGTTTTGGGTCAAACACCAGTCTAGAGGTTGCTGTGAAGGCGTTATTTAGATGTGATTAACATTTGAATCAGTACTCTTTGAGGAAAGCATATTACCTTCCATCATATGGGTGGGCCTCGTCCAGTCAATTGAAGGTCTTAAGAGAAAAAGATGGATGTCCCCCAAGAAAGAAGGAATTCTGTCTTCAGACTGCTTTTAGACTCTAGCTGCAATGCCAGTTCTTCCCTGGTGTACCAGCTTGCTCATCTGTCATGCAGATTTCGGACTTGTCAGCCCTCACATTCACATGAGCCAATTCTTTAAAGTGTCTCTTTTTCTCTGTCTCTCCATAGATATAATAGAGAGACAGAGATTTAGATAGATGATAGATAGATAGATAGATAGATAGATAGATAGATAAATAGATATCGATAGACAGATCTAGAGATAGATCTATCTCCATTTCTATCTATTCTATCGGTTCTGTTTCTCTGGAGAACCCTGACCTAGACCAAAGCAGTATGTGACAGGCCAGAACTGATACTTCACACAACTCTAGAGGGCACCATTCACCCTAAACTGAAACATGCCAGGAGTTTTGTAAATGCTTTGCACATGGCCTCTCATGGAACCCTCACGATAGCTCTTTGAGGGAGCTGCTATTTTTATTCCCATTTTAAAGATAAGGGAATCAAAGGGTAAGAGAGTCAACTCTCAAACCCAGGGTCTTAACAGCTTAGTGTGGGTGTGACTGAAAGCAGCTGTGTCCAGTACATTAAAGTAGTTAAAGCGCAGTGCCGAGGCTAGAGCCAACACCTCCTCATTCTTACCACACTGCCTTTTCACACCAGCAAGCTTCCTCACAGAAAGAAGAGAAAATTTAGAACCTTGCTTCACAAGAGCAAGCGGAGAAAGAAAGAAAATTAGTCCCGACTGGAACATTTCTGGTGAGTGCTCAACTATATTTCGTATTAGCTGCCACTGGTTAAGAGTCATAGGCCCCTGAGAACTCAAGATAAAGCAATTTTCCAGTTAGTGACTTCAACTTGCCTCCTATTCTCTTGCTCTTTGTATCTCAACTTTCAGTATGACTTCGAGGCATGTAGACATGCCTGCCTCGGTGTCCTTCTGGGCTTTCTGCATGAGCTTTTCAACAAGGAAAGGTCAGGCAAGAAGTGCTGGGCTTATTTGCATCCCCTCAATCTTCAGACTGAAATGAAAATATCTTTGTCCAAGAAAAGAGCCTAGCTCTTCTCTCAATGGTTGTCTGAGGCAGACAGACCTGCAGCTTTTAAGAAGCCCTATGTTGCCTTTCTGAAGTGAGGTTTGTTTTCTATCTCCCCACCAGGTATTAGTCCATTTAGGAAATAGTGTTAAAAGCAATTGCTTGACCAGTTCGGGCTAACCCAGGGGTTGCCAAATCCATGCTTCTTGCGCAATTTACAAAATATTTTCTTTGTAGTTGTCCTTGAAGCCCAAGAGGAACTAATGGCTTTAACTACCAGCCTACATGTTTCAAAGTGATTTCCACATCAGGAAGCCATTGTCGGCTTCCCCAAACACTTAATTGGTATAGGATGTGAGCAATTCTGAAAGGCCACGCTTCTTATTCCAGCCCCAATTCACCGCTCAGATAAGAGCTGGTTTTCAGCAACGATTTCCATTTCTGCCTCCTTGTGTGTGCTAAATCATTTATGGCTCCATTTTTCTATGGACTAAAAGTCTTCTTTGGTCATGAAAAAGCATTATAATTACCCCTGGCACCCAAGAAATGGAGTTGGCTTTGCGGTCACAAAGACCAAAGTGATCTGTGTTGGCATAAAACCAACGAGGAATGGCATTAAAAACAGCCTTTGCAAGTGCATGGTGGTAAAGAGCACAGCCTCTAAAATCTAGACAAGTTAACTTACTTCTCTCTAAACCTCAGTTTCCTCATTTGTCAGTTGGGGTTATAATGATACTTCCCTTATAGGGTAATTCAGGGAGTAAGTGAAATACGCACAAAGTTCATAGAACAGTAACTGGCACATAACATATTATACAAAGCAAGCATTTATCATCCTCCTCCTCTCTTCCTCCCTCTGGCATCACCAACATCATTCTCATTGGCAGCATCTTTGAGTAAGAACATCTTTTTAGAAATTATGCAAAACTCAGAAGTCATAAGGAAGAAAAGTTAAAAGTTTAACCATATAAATTTAAAAAATATATATATGAAAAAATAAAGAAATCCATAAACAAAGTCCAAAGATAAATTCTAAACTAGGAGAAAAATGTTCTCCACACATTTGCCAGATTAAGGCATTACTTCCATTTACAAAGATAAGCAACCTGCTTTTAAAACAAGTGTTTGCTGAAGAAATATAAAAGAACAGTCAAAATAAAGAAGAAAGAAAGAGAAAGAATGAGAATAAAAGGAAAAAGAAAGAAATATGGTGAAAAGACACAGGCAGTTTTTAGAACATTTAAAGGAAATGACAAGCAAATGAATTACACCCAATTTATTTCATAATCAATGGAATATGCATTAAAAGATCAATGAGAATTTTTTTCATCTATCAAATGATGAAAAAATTGGTAGTACTCAGTATTTGCAAAAGTGTTCTCCACCTCTGAGGCCACGTTTGGTGGCTCATACCTGTAATCACTTTGGGAGGCCGAGGCAGGCATATCACTTGAGGCTAGGAGTTCAAGACCAGCCTGGCCAATGCGGCAAAACCCCGTCTCTACTAAAAATACAAAAATTAGCAGGGCATGGTGGTGCATGCCTGTAATCCCAGCTACTCAGGAGGCTGAGGCCGGAGAATGACTTGAATCTGGGAGGCGAAGTTTGCAGTGAGCCAAGATAGTGCCACTGCACTCCAGCCTGGGTGATAGAGAGGGAGACTCCATCTCAAAAAAGAAAGTGTTCACCTCTGCAATGGGCAATTTGGTAATTCTCAAAATCATACATTTTTAAGTGTCACTTAAAAATAATTTCCTTAAAATATAACAGGACTAATAGAAGTGTATTGTAGCATTCTTTTCTATAGCAAAGTATTAGAAATAACCTAATGCCCCTTAATAGTAGATTAGTTAAATGAACTACCTATATAATGGTATATTAGTTATCTATTGCTGCATAGCAAATCACCCTGAAACTTAGCAGCTTACAACAACACACATTTACTATCTCATAGTATCTGTGGATCAGGAATCCAGGTATGGTTTAGAGACCCTGAAAGGTCACAGACTATGTAGACTACAATCAGTCGTTGGCCAGCATTGTAGTCATTTCTAGGCTGACTGGAGAGGGATCTGCTTTCAAGCTCACCCCATGGTTGTTGGCAGAATTCGGGGCTCCTGGCCAGGAAACTGCCCTCAGTCCCTTGGATCTCTACATAGGGCAGTTCATGGCATGGCAACTTGCTTCCTCAGAGTGAGCAAGTGGAAAGAGCCTGAAAGAAAATGACAGCAAGATGGAAGTCACAGACTTTTATAACCTAATCTCAGAGGTGACTGTATTAGTCTGTTCTCACACTGCTAATAAAGACACACCTGAGACTGGGTAATTTATAAATGAAAGAAGTTTAATTGATTTATAGTTCCATATGGATGAGGAAGCCTCATAATCATGGCAGAAGGCGAATGAGGAGCAAAGTCACGTCTTACGTGGTAGCAGGCAAGAGGGCTCGTGCAGGGGAACTCCCATTTATAAACCATCAAATCTTGTGAGACTTATTCACTACCACAAGAACAATATGGAAGAAACCACCCCCATGGTTCAATTTTCTCCACCTTGCTTCATCCTTGACATGTAGAGATTATTACAATTCAAGGTGAGATTTGGGTAGGGACACAGCCAAACCATAACAGTGACATTCCTTCCCTTTTGCTATATTCTATTCATTAGAAGCAAATCATTAAGAAATTCAAACATCATGAATTTTCACTCCTAACTTCTTCAGTATTCATCTTTAAAAAATAAGAACATTCTTCTCCTTAACTACAATGCCATTGTGACATCTGACATAATCAAAATAATTCCTAAGGCCTTGTTTCCATCTTAAAATGTTTCCAGTTGTCCCAAAATGTCTCTTACAGATGGTGTATTGGAACCATGTGCCAATTAAGATCCATATGTTGCATACATCTGAATGTTAATATCGCTTACCTCTCTTCTAATCCTAAACACCTCCTTGTTTTCATGCTACGAATTTGGTGAAAAGGAGGCAGTGATCCCATCTTCTGGATTTTTCAGTGTACTTTCTCGTGATGTACTTTAACTTGTTCCACTAACTCCTGTATTTCTTATAAACTAGATGCTAGATCTAAAGCCTTAATTGCATTCAGCAAGACTATTTCATAAGTGACACTGTGTCCTCCAAATTCTAAGAGGCACATAATGGCTGGTTGTGCCACTACTGATGATATATAAATTGATCAGAATGATCTTTTTAACTATTCATATCACTCCCCTGCTTAAAACCCTGTAAACTCCATCACAAAATAGAATAAAACCCTAGTTGCTTACCATAGTCTTGCCCTTGTTTACTTCTTTCCCCATTGGTCACTACACGTCAACCATACTGTTACTATCCCTCAAATTTGCCAAGCTCTCTCTCAGCTTAGGCTCTTTCCACTTACTGCTTGGGACACTCTGCCCCTAGAACTTTTCGTGGCTGGCTACTTCTCAGCCCTTTCCAAAAGCCCTTCTTCCCAAGCCACTCTCTGACTCATAGTCCTGTTTTATTTTCTTTGGCATTTATTGCAACTTGAAGCCATGAAGCAATTTTGTCTTTTTTTTTTTTTTTTTTTTGCTTGTGTATATCTTTAAGTGTTTATGAGTCTGCCTTCCCACACTGGAATATAAACTCCTCAAGGGCAGGCTGCTCACTACTGTACCCTAAAAATTTGAAACACGCCCTGGCACTTAGTAGATTTTCAATAAATATTTGTTGAGCAAATAAATGAATCTTACCAGCAATTTTTCAAGGTGGTTTATGTTAAGATACAGTTTCTAAGACACCTAACTTGATGAGAATAAAAAAGCACTAGCCACTATCTGTATTTTGGGGAGGGGATTGTTTGTTTGTACTTCTTTCTTCACTGCTTTTTTTGGAGGTACATATAATGCTTTCATACCAGAGAATGTTGCTATTCAAACTGTGGTCCACAGACCAGCAGCATCAACATCACCTGGGAGCTTGTTAGAAATGCAAAATGTTAGACCCTAGCACAGACCTATGAATCAGAAGCTGTGCTTAACAAGATCCCCAGGTGATTTGAATACATTTTAAAACTTAAGAAGTACTGATCTAAAATCCTGGTCTATTCTACTTCTCCTTCCCACCCTACTCTCCAACTGCACTGAACCTCCCCATTGTTAAGCCTTACTGGCCCATCCCAGGAAGCAGCTTCTGGTGCCTCTTGAACTATTTACCTAAAGGCTTATCTTCTCAGGCTTCTTTCCTCCGGATTTTGTTCTGTTTATAAATACTGAGGCTGAAATGTAAACCATATTGAAGCTCTCCTCTAAAAGGCCTGCGTGTCCTGGTAAGCCTTCACATCTGCAGGTATCTATTGACATATCTTAAGCAAACAATTTTAAATGATTCCACTGGTGCCCTGCGTTTAGCTTTTCCCTTTATCTTGCCTGGTAAGCAGATTGAGGTTAATGTTTATTTTTAAAGCATGCAATACTCACAATATTTCTTAAACATGGGTTGAAGTCACATACCACCAGCCTTGGAATTGGGGTTTGAGCTCATTCTGTCTGATTCTAAAGCCTGGGCCGTTAATCTCTGTGGAGTAACAGGCACAAAAGTATGCTTTACGAAAGCACCATTTGTTTGTCCATTAGTTCATTCACTCATTCAAAAGGCATGTGAGAGTGTTGGGTGATAAAGAAATGTAGAACTCTTCAGCCTACCGCACAAAAGTAACCTTACAATGTTGAGTCATGTAAATGGTGAACATACTCTGGGTATAGTGGAGGACTTCATGGAGGAGGTAGCAGGCATAGGTGCCTTTGAGGAGCAGAAGGCCCAGTAAATCAGTGTCCTAGGACTGTCCCCAAACCCTTGGATCTAACTTGATTCAGGATCTTGGGTGTCTTCTAGGCAATCACTGGGCTTTAGTCTCTTTAGGATGTGCCCAGCAATCCTGTAGGACTCAGGGCAAAGGGCATTTGCCTTCATGCAACAAAATTTTCCTAGGCACCTACTACATGCTAGGCACAGCCCTAGGAACTGGGAGTCCAATGATAAATTAGGCAAAATACCCATTCTTGTGGGGCTTATTTTCTAACGAGGCATCAAAGAGATAAATAAATAATGTTTGAAATCCTCGATGGTTTTGGTGCACAGAAAAGACCATTTCAAAATGTATCTTGGTTTTATAAATTGATGATTAATTTATTTAAGGCACATGTTTTTAAAAGGCAAGGGTTTAAGCTCAGCTTATATGTCTACCTGTATCAAAAAATGTGAGCTGCCATTTTTAAAGATCATTTGAGTGTTTGAGTCCATTTGCAAACTCAATTAATTCCAACATTATCAAACATTTTAAGCTACATTTATAAATTCTGTGTATTCAGTTTCACTTTTTAGTAGCTCATTTGTGTTATTGATAAATCTTCCTAGGTGCCTAAGTAATTTACATAAATCTGTTAAATTAAGAGAATAAATGTAATTTTTAAAGTGTCTTAAATATTCTAACAATATATATAAACTTAATAAGATCTCAAATTAAAATTCTAAGCCAAGATCAATTATTACTCAATTACATATTTGAAATGAGTATTAGTAGGCTGATCTGTTCATGCTAATAGACTAAATTCTTGTAAATATAATAAGCACATAAAATATACATTTTAACATGAAATATTTATATACATATTAATATTATGACTTGATTATCTTAAATATTTTAGTAATCATAAATTTCCCCAGGGTTGAAATATGCTTAATCTTAAAGGAAGCAATGATACTGGCACTTTCAGATTTGGGGTTTGCTGAGTTTAATACCTAAGGTGTGGCTAGATCTTGGGGTGTCTAATTGGTCAGCTGAATTCCTTCTTAAGAGAAGCCTGAAGAAGTGGTGGCTTCACCTACATTCTTTATATTTGTGTAACTCATGACTTCTCACCCACACACTGTTGGTTTTTGCATTTCTTTCACTCTGTAGATAAAGGTGTATGATGGTTAATATTGGGTGTCAACTTGATAGGCATGAAGGATACAAAGTACCGTTCCTGGGTGTGTCTGTGAGGGTGTTGCCAAAGGAGATCAACATTGGAGTCAGTGGACTGGGAGAGGCTGACCCACCCTCAGTCTGAGTGGGCACCATCTAATCAGCTGCCAGCATGGCTAAGATTAAAGCAGGCAGAGAGACGTGGAAAAACTGTACTGTCTAAGTCTCCCAGCCTCCCTCTTTCTCCTGTACTGGATGCTTCCTGCTCTCAAACATCAGACTCCAAGTTCTTCAGCTTTTGGTCTCTTAGACTTTCACGAGTAGTTTGCCAGGAGCTGTCAGGCCTTCGGCCACAGACTGAAGGCTGCACTGTCAGCTTCCCTACTTTTGGGGTTTTGGGACTAGGACTGGCTTCTTTGCTCCTCAACTTGCAGACGGCCTATTGTGGGACTTCACCTTGTGATCGTGTGAGTCAATAGTCCTTAATAAACTCCCTTTCATATGTACATCTATCCTATTAGTCCTGTCCCTCTAGAGAACCCTGACTAATACAGAACACATGAACTTCACCAGAATTTGACTTTTTCTCCCCCTTCAGAATCTAAAGGCCACACAACTCTTACAGATTTCAGATTAAATTGCGGCTATCCGTCAGGAAACTGTGGAATTTTTAAGCCTAATGTCCAAGGTCATTCTGTGGACAAGCCATGCAATATGAAAAGAAGAAAACTAAAGCAGAGGGATCAGAAAGTGACAGGAAAGGCACTGTTATATAGGGTGCTCAAGGGTGGCCATGGGGTTAGATCCTGAATGATGGAAGTGATGGGCCTATGCTGGTATCTGGGGTAATAGTGTTCTGGGTAGAGGGAACAGGAGATGCAAAGGCCTTGTGGAAGGAGTGTGCTTGGCTTTTTTTTTTTTTTTTTTTAACAGAGTCTTGCTGTGTTGCCCAGGCTGGAGTACAGTGGTGTGATCTTGGCTTATTGCAATGTCCACCTCCTGGGCTCAAGCGATCCTCCTGCCTCAGTCTCTTGGGAAGCTGGGATCACAGGCGCCAGCCACCATGCCCAGCTAATTTTTGTATTTTTAGTAGAGACAGAGTTTTGCCATGTTGGCCAGGCTGGTCTCAAACTACTGACCTCAAGTGATTCACTTGCCTTGGCCTCCCAAATTGCTGGGATTACAGGCATGAGCCATCTCGCCAGCCCCACACTTGGCATTTTAAAGGAACAGCAAGGAGGCCAGGGGACTTGAGTTATGAGTGAGGGGAGAGTAGTAAAAGATGAAAACAGAGGAGAATGGGGCAGGATATTGGGATGGGGGCAGTTGACACATTTCCTTAGGAACCAGGATCAGGAGCCTGAACTCCTTTCTGAATGAGGTAGGAAGCCATTTGAATTGACTTGGGTTTTAAAAAGCTTTCTCTGGCTGCCTATTGGTGAATAGAATGTCATTGGGCTGGGAGAAAAGCAGAAAAACTAGTTAGGAAAAAGCTCTTAAAATAGACCAGTCCAAGCTGGGTGCAGTGGCTCACACCTGTAATCCCAGCACTTTGGGAGGGAGCACAAGGCGGGTGGATCACCTGAGGCCAGGAGTTTGAGACCAGCCTGGCCAACACGGTAAACCTAATCTCTACTAAAAATACAAAAAATAGCCAGGTGTGGTGGCACATGCCTGTAATCTCAGCTACTCAGGAGGCTGAGGCATGAAAATCGCTTGAACCTGGGAGGTGGAGGTTGCAGTAGCTGAGATGACACCACTGCACTTCAGCCTGAGTGACAGAACGAGACTCTGTCTCAAGAAAAAAAAAAAAGGGACAGGGAGATCCAGAAGTCACAGTGATTCACAGATCCACAGTCACCAGTGGAAACTGTGCCAAGTGACTGGATTCTAGATGTCTTCTTAAGGCAGTACCAACATGATTGGCTGAGGGATGTGAGACCAAGGGAGGAATCCAAGAGAACAGTGTAACTGGAAGAATTGTTTCTGAGATGGAAGACACTGGCGAAGTAACAAATGGAGTCGGGGGATCAGGGGTTCAGTCGGACACATGCCAGGTGAGAGACATCCGGGGGGACAGTCAAGGAGCAGCTGGACACATGCACCTGGATCTCAGGCTGGAGGCGGGAGCCATGCTGTGGGCTGACTCTGATCCACCCTGAGCTCTAGATTGAATGTCCAGCTGCTCTTTGGTGCCCCCATCAGGTGTCTAGGTGGCATCTCTGATGCTCAGCAAGAAGCGGTTACTATCTATTAGCACTATCTGCCATGGGTGGCTAGTCTGGGTCAGGCTAGAGGAAGTACCTGGTGTATTCTTCCAGGAAAATAAGTAGTGTCATCTGAGTGGCTTATTAGAATTTCTGGCTCCTTTTACAATGGAATTTCCAAGGTTAATGTACTATACCCCAAATTTCTAGATCATAGTTAAGCCAGCTTGGATAACATGCTTTGGGTGTACAGTAGAGTTTAAGGATTTGATATCAAAACATGAGTCCAAATCCCTTCACTTGACTACTTCCAGTGTTGAAGCATTAAGTTCCAGTGTTAAGCATGAGTGCCTCCTGTGTGCTGGTGTGTTCATTTACTAGGGCTACTGCAACAAATGATCACAAACTGGGTGGCTTGAAACAACAGAAATGTATTCTCTCTCAGTGGTGGAGGCCAGAAGTTGGAGCGGAAGTCAGTCCAAGTGCGCAGGACCATGCTGCCTCTGGAGGCCCTAAAGGAGAATCCCTCCTTTTGCTCTTCCAGATTCTGGTGGCTCCAGCTGTTCCTGTGGCTACATCACTCCAATCTCTGCCTCCATCTTTGCATGGCCTTCTCCTCTGTGTCTGTGTCTTTGCCTCTGTCTCTCATAAGGACCCACTGGATTTGGGTCCCACCCAGATAATCCAGGAGATCCTTACATTAATCACATCTACAAAGACCATTTTTCCAAATAAGGTCACATTCACAGGTTCTAGGGGTTAGGATGTGAATGTATTTGGGGGTGGAGTGGGGACTATTCAACCCACTACTGCTGGTTAGTGCCAGTTACAGGAAAGATGTAACCCCTTCCCACACTCCTCTGTTAACTCAATAAACATTTATTGAGTACATACTTTATGTAAGACCTCATATTTGGCATTGCAGACACCAAGATGAAGATAATAGGCAAAGGCCTTACAAAGACCTCACAGTTTTATTGGGGCAATGGGATCAAAAAGGCTCAGCTCACCTAGGTATGCTGAGCCTTTCTGATCGCATTCCACTAATAAAACGTATTAAAAATAATATGGTATTCTCATATTATTTAATTCCCCCAACTCTGGAAGGTAGCTATTAGTGTTCTCATTTATGAATGCATATGCTGTGGTTCAGAGAAGTGAAGTGACTTTCAGAGGGTGATGATTAGTAGTGGTATAGCCAGGATTTAAACCTGGGTCTGCCCAACTGCAGCATACCCTGTTCTGTGCACTTCAACGTCAACTCCCCAATTATACCCACTGGGATATCACACGTGCACATAATTAAATGCTGACTTCTGTGACACAGAGTTCAAAATGGGTGTACATGGATTTTAAAAATTGATTCTCATTTAAATATGCAAGGGAAATATTCTTGGAATCTTCTGCTCAGCCCTTTTAGGGAAGCACTCACTTTTATATTCCGCAAATCTACACGTGCCGGTCTTAGGTTTACTTAAAATATGGTAGTCTCAGAGGCCTCGATCCTATTAAGGAACAAGAGAATGATAAAACTTGTCTTTGCCTGGGCTTTGGCAACCCAGGCTCTGTATTTTGTCCGACAGAGATACTCTCAAATATGTTGTATCAAAAAAACTACTATTAATTATAATCATACTGTTTTTGTAATTGATTATAATTGGATTGGACACAGACTCACCAACCAGTACCCTGGAAAAGTGCCCCTTGTATAAAGACCAAGTAATCAGAAACATGGGTTTCATGTACAATTCTTACCTGGTAAAGAAGTGAGGTTTCATTTTCTTTTCTTTTTCTAGTGTGGCCCAGCAAACAGGAGACCTGTGTATACTCTTAGCAATGACCTGAGCCCAGTGATGCAGGGCACATTGCTTTCAACCTCTGAGCCTCAAGCTTCTAATCACTAAGGTGAATGTTTGTACTAGGTGGTCCCTTTTGGCTCAGAAGTATATTAACTGTGTGGCTAAATGTTTAGTGCTAATTATATTTGCTGGGATATGTGTTCTTTATGGCTAGGCTTAGTTTACATTTTTTATGAGACAGATGAATGAGGTTAATAAGAATAGTTAATTTAAAAAGATATTGAATTCCCAGAAGGTATTTTATTATGAATTTAATTATGAAAAGTGCTAATTGCTTCACTCCAAGACTTGAAATTTGTCCAATTGCTCGGTGCACAAAGTAAGGGACAGTTTTTTCTCAAGCCTGCCTCATCTCTGTACTAATACCAGTGATGCAAGAACATCTCGCTTTAAAAAACATTTCTTTTAGAGATGGAGACTCACCACATTGCCCAGACTGGACTCGCACTCCTGGGCGCAAGTAATGCTCCTGCCTCAGCCTCCTGGCTAGCTGGGATTACAAGTGCCAACCACTGCACCCAGCTTCAATTTCTAACTATAGAAAGAAAGAGTGCAGGAGAGCTAGTCGGTTTGCATAATGGGTATCTTATCTTATCTTCAATGTCTTCACAAGAGACAAGAAATGTACATGTTAAAATGTAGCTCCATTACTATCGGCCTACTGTGTGTTCTGACTATAGGGTTGCCACTAGCCTGTGTGGCACCTTTATTGCAAATTAGCAAAAATAACCCTTTTTCAAAGAGCATAGCTCTGCATAAAAACAGCTTGGGAAGCAGATGGCTCTGCACCAGAGTGTGGTTTGACAAGTGGAGCTTGGGATGTGTTGCAGTTCCTAGTTGTTTCCTTAGCTGAGCGTGTCTGTGCAGTGCATATACTACCCCAGTGGACAAGGTGGTCCTGCCTGACTCAATCACTTACGTTCTTTCTGCTTTTCCAGGGAAGTGGCTGGTCTTTACTTTGAAAAAGCCCTTGATCACTGCTTTAAAAATAGCCTTGTCTGAGGTTGCAAGCAGAGGGTCTGGAACACTTAAGGGCCTTGAAATTAGGAGGGGGAATGGTATCTTTGAGAAATGGAGAGATAAAACATTGTTGCTGAAATTAGCAAACAAGATGAAGTTAGGAGACAGGCTGTAGAGATGCACCAGGGTCATGTTTGTTTCATCTCTAGCCCATTGGTGAAGGGCATTTTCCTAAGAACAATGGGACTTAGTAGATTGGTTTTAAGCATGGAATGGTTTAAATAGGCCAAACTGGCTTCTCTGTTGAGTGAGAATTGCAGGAAGCCTTATTCAGAGGTAAGAGATGCCAGTGGTTTGGGCAAGGGTGCTGTTGGAGAAAGGTAGGTGGATTTTAGAGTAAAATTATCTCATGAATTTAAATTATCTAGAAATGATGATGGATTTGGTTAAGGAATGAGGGGAAGGTAAGGACTAATTTCAAAAGTAATAAATAGCTAATATGGTGCCAGGCATCATTCTAACTGCTTTACATATATTAGCTCATTTAATCCATGAAGTAGAAACTATGATTTTCCTCACTTTATAAAGGAGTAACTTTAGGCACAAAAAGTTTAAGTACCTTGTCCAGGGTTCCATAGCACACAGTCTGAGTTGAGATGTGAACACACAGCCTGAAGTTCAAGTCTGTTTTCTAAACCAGTGATTCTCAAAGGAAACATTTTTGGTTGTCACAGCTGGGGCTGGAGGGCTACTGATATCTAGGGATAGAGGCCAGAGATGCTGCTATATATCCTACAATGCACAGGACAGTCCCCACGACAAGAAATTACCCAGCCCAAAATGTCAGCAGTGCCCAGGTTGAGAAACCCTGTTGTAAATTGCTACAATACTACCTACTGAGGGTAGCCACTAGGCTTCTTAGACAACTGGTTTACCAGTACTAGGGGAAGACCAGTTTGAGGGAGACTGAGTTGCTTTCTGGACACATCCAGTTGCGGTCCTTTAAGACACCCAGCAAGATAGGGCAAGTAAACTGCTGGATGCTCGCTTGGCTCTGTAATTCAGAGACGCCTGGCACTGCTTGGAGTAGGTTTCTATTCCTAGCAACTGGATATACCGAAATATCTCCTGTATTTTTATCGTGTATTTGTTTGTTTGTTTATACCCCCACCCTCTTCCAGAAAGGATGCAAAGCTGCTTGGGAGGATAAGGAACACACAATAGTCTGATGTAAGTTAAAAGTAGGACAAAGGAACACATTCGCATACAGGTGGAGACATAGGATGGAGCCAGCAACGAGGCTAAAAGGATCCCTAATCCCATTCCTGGCAGCGCAGGGCTCTTCTTACAATCTTACTGAACTCCTTTATCCCTGTCTCTGCTGAGCTCTCTGCCTCCTCTCCAGGAGATGAACCCCAGTCCTCACCTCTTGGCTGCCCTGCAGCTGAGATGAAAACTGAATGTGCTTACTGTCTTTTAGGTTCCTGGCATCTAGTGGGAGACCAATATGTAGTTGTAGAGAAAAACTCCAGGGATGGGGTTGTGAACGAGACACAAAGCCTCCCCCATAGAGTTTCCTTTTGAATGGGGGAGACAAACCAAAAAGGTGAGCAACCATTGATGCGAGCATTCATGCTTTGTTGTGCTTATCAGATATTTTAATAGCTAGTTCCAAGGTGTCTTTCATGCTATAAAGAAACAAAGAAAGGACCCAAGAAAAAATGACGAGGAGTATGGTGGTTGGGGAAGCCTCTGTGAGAAGGTGATACACAAGCTGAGACCTAGAAGAGGAGAAGGGATAGACTCATAGAGTGGGGTGAAGGCATTCCAACCAGGAAACAGTGTGGACAGATAGCCCCGGATGGGAAACAACTATGGTCTTTGAGAAACCGGGAAGAGGCCAGCAGGCCTGAAGCAGGATGAGGGAAGAGAGAGGGTGGGAAAACAGCCAGGACCTTGCAGGCATAGGAAAGAGTTTCGGTTTTATTTCAAGTGCAGTAGGGAGCTATGGAAGGACTATGTGGCAAAGATCAACAGTTGTCCACAAGTATCTGTTGTCCACAAGTATCTATTCTCCCCTTTGTCCTCATTCATAAAATCCACAAAGTTGAACTGGGCATGTGGCTGCCTGGAATAAGAACAACTTTTCCCAGCCTCTTTTGCAGATGTGGTCATGTGACTTAAGCTCTGGCTGCTAGAATCTAAGCTGGGGTGGTGTATGCAACTTCTGACTAGTATCTTTGAAAGGGAGATGTGTGTCCCCACCCCTCCTTGCTACTATATTGGGGTATAGATTAAATGACTGGAACCCCAGCACCATCTCAGACTCTGAGGTGACGCTGTAAATGAAAGCCAGGATTGGAGGTGCCACAATGTAGACAGAGCCTGGATTCCTGAACCTGTTGAACCGCCATAGTCTCAGGTAGCCAGCTGCCAGATGCTTCTGGGAGGGAGAGAAAAGCATCTATCTTGCTGAAGCCACTGTTAGTGTGCATTTTCTGTCCCAGCTAAACCTAATTCTAACTGACAAAGGCTTTCGGGAGGAACAACATGGTTCTGTTTATCACATCAGAAGCTCCCTTAGGCCCTTGTGAGGAGCAGAAGATTGAAAGGGATTGAGTACAGAGCAGGGAGATGGGGGCAGAGGCTGCTGCAACCATCCAGGTAAATGAAGGAACGAATGAATGAATGGATTGTAACCAGACCCAGGTTCAGCTGCTCTCTGCTTGAAAGCCAAAACTCAAGAAATGAGACTTGGTGGGAGGAAAAGCAGGTTTTTCAGAAAACCAGCAAACCAAGAAGATGGTAGACTAGTGTCCTAAAATGCCATCTTAAGTCAGTACAAATTTCAGGCTCTTTTTTATGTTAAGGGCGGGGGAATAAAAGGGAGTTGGGATCAAGACGTAACTGATGACTGCAGACATCTGGGTGCCAGCGAGGGCCTGAAGAAGTTGGGAACTTCTTTGTCCTTGGTCAGGTCACAATGCTCCTATAAATCTTTAAATAAAACATAGTTGTTTACATACTTTCCCTTTAACCCCAGAGTTATTTTTTAAAACTACATAATTGCTGTTTTTGTGTATTATCTATATGGATCTTTAACAAAACATAATTGTTTACATACTTTCCCTATAACCCCAGAGTTAGCTTTTAAAACTACATGATTGCTGTTTTTTGTGTATTATCTCAGTGCTCTAAAATTATCCTAGCCTACATGTGGGGATGGGTAAAAGCCCCTTACACAAAAACGGTGAGTGTTACATTCTTTTGCTGTTTCACTGTTGCTGAATGAATGAGTGAATGAAAGCATCTCCCAAGGCTGCCTGCTTGCTCACCTTCTCACGTGATGCTTCTTTGCCTCTCTGTTCCTTAACGAGCTTTCCCTCCCTTCTTTCTTGTCTCACAGTCCCCAAGCTCACCAGTGTGGGCAGAAGGAGAAAAGGAATGTTCTATCCAGCCCCATACCCCAGCACCTGGTGGACAACTTTGTCTTTCCTTCTGCAAAAGAAAAGAAGTCCCCTCAAACACAGGACGGGATAGGAAAAGGCATCTCTCTAAGCAGTAACCCTGGCAGGGCCCTTCGGGATTCCCAAATTCTCAATTTTTAGACAGGGAAACTGATGCCCAGAGAAGGGAAGGGACTTGCCCATGTCCACACAGCTGGTGGGACACATCATGAAACATAAAAGGATGAAGAGGGTCTAGAAACCATCTAGCCCTACCCCCTCATTTAGAGAAAGGAAAACCGAGGCCCGGAGAGGGAGAGTTAGTGACAGAGCCACGACAACTCAGAACAGGGTCGGCTGGTGCGCAACCAGCTCAGTAACACAAAAGCCTGTGCTAGGGATTTAATGTTCTACTGTCGTGTCTTGAAATTCTTCATAATCTTATCTTTAAATATGTAGTTTGTAAATGAAGTCTGTGGGATAACACAGCAGGCACCCAGGCTAAGAGCCTCAGTTCAAGTGCAGTCTGGCCCCTCCCTCACCAGGTGGGTTCTCAGTTCCAGCTTCCCCAACCCCCTGCTATCCCCTCCTCACATCCCTTCTTCTCTCTCTTCCCCCTAACAGCTGCCACTCTGCTCTCTGCAGGGCACTGGCACGGGAGGCTGAGCATGCACATCCCACAGCATTTGGGTAGGACATGACTGCAGCCATGCCTGCCCTAGAGGTTGATGACATCGTGGTGCCTTCAGGGGGGCAACTGGCAGGGCAAGCCTTTCCCCTGTGCTAGAGCCTCTGACAAGGAGGTTGCAAGATGTGAGGGTGCCTGTCCACCATGGGTTGGGGTGAAGGGCCCGTGAGAAAGGAGGATGCCTGGCTTCCCTTCCCCAGTTCCTCTTGCCTCAGTGTAAGGGACCTGGCAGCAGATGGGCACTGGTGGGCCACACTGCAGGGGAAGACTCCTGGGTGCCTGTGAGGGCCTATATGCTTCTCTCCAGTAGCTCCGTGCCCAAGGGAGCATAGCATTAAATAGCAAATACACAGCACAAGAGGGGCCACAGAAGTGGGGTGGGGCTTTATGTTTGGGTACCTGTCTCCTGCCTGTGGAACAACAAGCATGTGTTTGCATTGTGCCCTGGGCTGTCACATTAGGTAGCCATCCTGACTCAGGATTTCTGTTACTCTGGCCACCAGCCCCCAGCCCCTCTGGGCAACACTGGTATATTCATGTCCAGTCTAGTGCGTTCCCGGCCCTGAGCTGGGCCCCTGTTCTCTGTTTTCTTGTTTGCAGCCTTGTCACAACTGAGTGAGGTCTGCACTATTATTAGACTAATTTTACAGGTGAGGAAAGACAGATGCCCACAGGCTGAGTTAACTTGTCCACGTCCTCCACCTGGGAAGCAAGAGCCAGGCTCCCCACCCAGGTGGCCTGGTACTCCTGTCCTGGCCCGACATGCGGGCAGTCGGGCTGTCGGGGAAGGAAAGTGCAATGTATAGCAGCTGCTTCTCACTGCCTCTCCTCCCCTCCCTGCCTTCCCTTTGCCCCTTCCCTGCACTCCTGCTCTTTGCCGGCCCTGGGCCACTCCGAAGGGAGAAGACCACGTGACCCAGGCCACTGGTAACCAGGCAACCGTTCCAAGACGCTGCTTTTCATCCACTCTGGCTTCTGCCTTATTCAATATCTGCCAGGCGGGCAAGGCTCCTGGGAGCATCCCTGAAGTAATCGTAAGAAATAAGGCTTGCTGGGGAGGCCTGCGGGGACATCTAATATTCTCTCTCTCTCTGAACTCTGTGCCCCGAAGTCCTGAACCTGCCCATTGGGGATTCTGAGTGAATGGTGGAAATCCAGATTCGTTGGGAGCCAGTTTGCCCTGCACATGAGGGAGTGTGGGGTATGGGCAGAGGTGGCAAGGGAGGCTTTGTGAAACATTACACTCTGCCTCCTCAACTGCAGGCCATTTCTCTGAGCCAGGAGCCACCATTCCCAAAATGGCCACCATACCTCAGGATGGAGGTTGACACCCTGTGCGCTCAGAAGCAGCTCAGAGCTCAGAGCTCAGAGGCAGATCTCTATTCATACAATTCTGCCTTCTGTGCATGCAATGGATTGCTGCCATCTCCAAGCAGGTGGAACATTAATGAGGTGACCAAGATTTATTAAGACCCTATTATCTTCCCTGTGCCAGACACTAGGGAGAGAAAAATTAGCAAATCCAACCTAATTCCAATTTAATAGATGGAAAAATGGAGGCTCAGATAGGCAGAAAGAGTTTCCCTGAATCTGGCTTTTGAAAACATCATTCCTTCCCATTTGCCATGCTGCTTTTACAGAGGAAGAAAGGAACTTCAAGTGCATCTTGGCCAGCTTCCTTACTTTGCAGAAGAGGAAACTGAAGAATAGGGAGACAAAGTGTCTCCTCCTCCAGGGTCACACAGTTTGCTTGGCTTCAAAGTCACTTTTTAAATTACACAGGGCACTCTTAACCCCAGTTACGACCTGTTCTTGGATTCGGTAACTGTTTTTTGTTTTGTTTGAGACAAGGTCTTGCTCTGTTGCCCAGGCTGAACGGCAGTGGCACAATCATAGTTCATTGCAACATTGCACTCCTGGGCTCAAGGACTCCTCGCTCCTCAGCCACCCAAGTAGCTAGGACTACATGCATGTGCCATCATGCCTGGCTAATTAAAAAAAAAAAAAAAAAAATTGTAAAGATACGGTTTCACTATGTTGCCCAGGCTGGTCTTGAACTCCTGGCCTCAATCAGTCCTCCCACCTCGGTTTCTCGAAGTGTTGGGATTATAGGCATGAGACACTGCACCCAGCCCAGTAACTGTTTAGAACTCTAAACCTCCTTCTATTTTCCAAAGCCAATTGAATTATGCCTCTCTCTATGTGCAGATAGCACTGTAATTTCATAATACAGGCAGTGTCATGTTGTTAAAAATCATTCTTTTCTCTTCTTGGGAGCAATTGAGATTTTGGACAGCCATTTCATCTCTTTAGTTTTGTTTCCTCTTCTGTAAAATGGGGGTAATAATAGTATTTACCTCATAGAATTATTGGGAAGATTCAATGAGATAATTTATATCAAGTGTTGAATACAGTCCTGGATATATTATAATTGTGTCAAATTTTTATTACTGGTGTCTTCAAAATCTCAACCAGATAAAGAATAGAGCTGACCTCACCTCATATTCATTCATCCCTTTATTTGATATCCCAAAGAACTATCCCTAGGACTATATCTCCTATGTTTTGGATGCTCAATAAATGTTTGCTTAGTTGGTGAAATTCTAAAATATCTAGAATTGAACTCAAGGTAGACTTTGTTAACAACACCAAAATGGTGGACAGAGACATCTTCCTTTCTTAGCCAGGTCTGGACTTGAGCAAATTGTACATTTAACCTCTTATTTCCCCTGCCCTTCTCTAAACCTTCAGCCTCCTCGGCAGGAACATTGGAGACCTGTCATTACCTCTGTATGATCTGAATTTAAGATCAAGGTGGCCCTTCTCCTGGTTGCATTTGAAGTCTTCTCTATAATTATAATTATGATAATTCTTTTATCAGTGAGAGGAGATGTCTGGCGGGCAGTGGGGGGCGGGGGGTGGGACACAGAAACTCATCAGACTCTTAGGAAATGAGACTAGTTAGCTGTGAGATAACTTTGGCAACTAATGCTCTATTTCCAAGCTTTTTTTTTTTT
>NW_012102144.1:1349308-1361341 GCF_000951045.1 Mandrillus leucophaeus | reverse complement strand
CTCCTTCCCCTTCCCTAGCCACAATGGGAGGCCACCTGCTAGACATGGAAGAGCCACCAGATGGAAGAAGCCTGGGTCTCTGAAATACCGCTTGGAGGAGACAACTCTGCCTGCAGACTGGGAGCACTGATTTTGGACTTCTTGGGAGGTGAAAGAGAAATTTTTATTACATGAAGCCATTGAGTTTGGGAAGGAGACTGGTTATCTGCGACAGCATCTAGAATGTTACCTTAACCAGCACAGTAAGGAGGTGGGCCACTACAAAAGAACGTTGAATGAGATACTGTCTGTGCTGTGTGCGAAAGCTTGGGCAGGCTGTGCAGGAAGTTGGGCTGGGTTCAGATCCTGCCTTGCCATTTCCTGCCTGTGCTATTCTTCCAAAGGCTCTGAGCCAGCTATTTTAAAAGTCTTAAAAGTTGAGACACCCATCATTGCCTGATCACTCTCTTCTGAAGAGATTCTGGGAGAATCTGAGACCTGGAAAGTAGGGCAAGGGTTCTTTGATTTCAGCTCTATTTTAATATTTTTACCTTGGATACGAGTTTAGAGCAAAATAAAAACTGCCCTGCGGGAACAGCTTTTCCAGTTCTTTTGCTGCCTCTTTTTTCCTTCCTTCCATGTCTTAGGATGAATGTGGATAGGGGCAGCCTGGATTCACGGCCCACTCTGCCACTTTTAGCTGTGTGATCTCAGCCTAGTGTCCCTGCCTTTCTAGGTCTCCATTTCCACATGTGTAAATTGAAGAGAATATGACCTTACCTTGCCCGGTTGTGTGAATTAAAGATGTAATATTAAAAGATAAGCACACAGGAAGCCCTCGGGGGACATAACAGAAGCAGGACAGGGCTCCCGCTTCCGTTAATACTATTCCTTCTAACCTTTATGCTCCCTGATTTGTGCTTCTCTTCAACCCTTCATTCAGTAATCATTTATTGGGTACCTACTATGTGCCAGGTAGTGAACAAGAAGGCAAAGTTTCTGCCCTCTTAAAGCTTGCATTCTGGCAGAGAGGTAAATGTATTTTAAGTGAACAGACATAAAATAATTGCAAATTGTAACAGATGCTATAAAGGAAATAAACAGTTTGCTGAGATAGGGAACAAGGGGTGAGGGGAAGGTGAGGAACATGTTGAATGTGACATTCAGGGAAGCTCTCCCTGAGGCAGTGACATTTCTATGAGCCCTGAAGACTGAGAGACAATCAGACAACAGAAGAGCTAAAGGGGGTGCCATCTGAGCAGAGAGAGAGGCTCTTGCAAAGGTCTTCAGGTGACTACCTGCGGTGTTCAAGAGGCAGATAGGAGGCCAGTGAGTGGTTAGCAGGGAGTGTGAGAGGCCAGGAGCTAGGAACCCAACAGGACTTTTAGATTGATAGGTCTCACCCTGCCTGACAGGCCATGGTACAGAAGGTGAATTTTTAAAATATACATATATAAGTGTAATAAGTCATTTAAACAGGAGTTTCATGGTCCACCTTATATTTTTACAACAGTAGTTCTCAAAGTGTGATCCTCAGCCCAGGAGCATCACCTGGGAATTTGTGAGGCATGGAAATTTGCAGGTCCACTTCTGGCCTAGTGAATCACAGGCTCTGGGAGTGAAACTCACGGTCTGTATTTTAATAGGCCCTCCAGGAGATGCTGCTACTGGTCTGGACTGGAAGCTCAGTGATTCTCAATCCTGGCCGCACAAAAGAATCATCTAACTTTGGGAGGCCAAAGCAGGTAGATCACTTGAGATCAGGAGTTTGAGACCAGCCTGAGCAACATGGTGAAACCCCATCTCTACTAAATATACCAAAAATTGGCTGGGTGCTGTGGCACACACATAGTCCCAGCCACTCGGGAGGCTGAGGCCGGAGAATCGCTAGAACCTGGGAGGTTGAGGTTGCAGTGAGCCGAGATGGCACCACTACACTCCAACTTGGGTGACAGAGCAAGCTCTGTCTCGAAAAATAAAAATAAAAAGAATCATCCAAGAGCTTTCATGAGCTACGAATGTTGAGAGACCTTCTACCCACTATGCCTAGATTCTGATTTAATTAGTCAGAGTTTGGCCCCTGGGCGTTGGTAGGTCTTGAATGTTCCCCAAGGCATTCCATAGCTACAGCAGGTAAGACCACAGCTCTAGCTGCTGCGTGGAGAATGGACAGCATGGGGAAGGGAGGAGATGCAAGAAGATCGGGAGGCTAATGCAGTGGTCCAGGTGAGAGATGATGGTGGCAGAGAATACAAAGGGGCTTAGACAGATTGTAAATATATATTTCGGAGAGAAAAACCCAACAGGACTTTTAGATTGATAGGATATGGGGTGGGGAGGTGGGACTTATGTTCAGCATCAGATCGAAGGGAATGCCAGCCATAATAGTAAAGACCCTGTGCTTGTAGATAGCCTGCAGCTAGAAGACCCTGGCAACATAGAATAACGTTGAGCACAGGGTCCCAGAGAAGTCCATCTTCTTTATCTACCTGGCAACAAAGAAGATTTCAGCAAACTTAGCAAGATCTAAGCTTATCCTAAATTCTCAGAGGAGCCACAATGTGAAAGGGACTTTACAAAAAAATATCTGAATACTCAGATAGGATGTTCCTGTTTTACAGCCCAGCCTTCTGGGAACACTCTGGGCACTGGCCCTTCTGGGGAGAACAGGGGGCTGGATGATGTATCCAGGAGGGACCAGCAGGTGGCATGCCAGACTCAGAAATGTGTATTGCAGGGAGAAAGGCAACACTTGTTTGCTGCTTAAGCAGAAGAAAAGGATTCACTCCGGAAGTAATACTCATGTGTGCATGTACTAACTGGCTACTGTGTGCCAGATACTGTGCCAAGTGCTTATGTGTATATTCTCATTTAATCCTCATAGTTCTACAAGTTGAACTCTACCACTTTACATATATTCAGAGATCTAAGTGACTTAGGCAATATCACTGACATGGTCATTGGCAGAACCAACCTTGGTCCTCTAGCCTGTCTGACCCCACGGCCACTTTTCCTGTCAAAACGGCCAGGATCCCTAGCAGCTCTTTCTTGTCCACAGTGGTGCTTTCACTCACGCTTGGGGGCAATGCCCTTGGAAGGTGGGGCCATCAGAATGAGCAAAGCTTTTAAAGTCAAACCCCCTGGGCTTTGCTGCTCACTTGCTGTGTGATGGTGAGAAAGCTGCTGGGCCTCTCTATCCTCAGGTTTCCTCACCTCTAAAATGGGGTGAGGCTGGGCTCAGTGGCTTACTCTTATAATCCCAGCACTTTGGCAGGCTGAGGCAGAAGGATTGCTCGAAGCCAGGAGTTCAAGACTAGCCTGGGCAACAAAGTGAGACCACAGCTTTACAATAAATAAATAAATAAATAAATAAAATGGGTTGAGACGTGAGGCAGCAAGCTGTGGTGAGATGATCTTATGTAACTGACCCAGAATCTTGCTTGCTTGGCCCAGAGGAGTGCTCAATGAATGGCAGCTTTTCTGCTTAAAATGACTTCACAGGAGGTAGAGACAACTCTGAAAGGTCTAAAACTGCTATCCAATGGTGCTTTGTGCAGTGATAGAAATGCTCTATATCTGTGCTGTCCAGCAGCATTGTCATAACCACATGTGGCCATTGAGTGCTTGATATATAGCTAGTGTAACTGAGAGACTGAATTTTAAATTTTACTTAAGATAAATTTAAATTTCAATAATCATATGTGGCCAGTGGCTACCGTATTGGACAGTGCAAGTCTAAAATGTGTCTGCGCTCATAGTCTGTGTGTCCTTGACAGCCCCTTGGATGTGAAACAAAATAAGCTATGTTCATCATTGGAGCCTGGCATATAGCAGGCACCCAGTAAATTGGAGTTTGTCAGAAATGGAAGAGAAAGGAAAATCAATAAGTGAAGCCAAAGCAATGTTTTACGTTTAACAAATTGTGTAAAATTGTAGGACTGGACTCTCAGACTTCTCCAACAAAATCTTCCAGAGTTCAATACCCATGGGGGACTGACTGGGGCAGGTTGTTAGTTTTTTACCCTTTCAAGCCAGAATTCTCTAAATGTTCCTTCAACCTGTATTCAGTGGGGACAGAGAACAAATGTGCTCAAGTTAATGGCTAAATGGCTAACGACGAAACGGCTACCGTGTGCCAAAGTGTGTGTTCAGAACAAATTCCTTTCATCTAGTTGCTGACTAAAGAACTCTTCCTCCTTTTCTGTTCCCCGTCTAAAAAATTTTTTTTTGCAATTTCACAAATCAGACAACTTCTTAGAAAGTTTATTCTCTCTCTCTCTTTTTTTTTTTTGGTTTTTGTTTTGTTTTGTTTTGCTTTGTTTTGTATGTTTGTTTTTGAGACAGGGTCTCACTCTGTTGCCTAGGCTGGAGTGCAATGGTGAGATCTCAGCTCACTGCAGCCTCAACTTCCTGGCACTCAGATGATCCTCCCACCTCAGCCTCCCAAGTATCTGGGACTACAGGCATGTAGCACCATGCCCAGCCTATTTTTGTGTATTTTGTAGAGACAAGGTTTCAGATGTTGCCCAGGTAGGTCTCAAGCTTCTGGGCCCAAGTTGTCTGCTTGTCTTGGCCTCCCAAAGTGCTGGGATTACGGATATGAGCCACCATGCCGCGCCAAAAGATTTTAAAGGTTCAAAGTGTAAATAACAAAACAACTGGCCCCCAGGAAGCAGCACTATATCACGCATTTCTCACTCCCAAAATTTTATCTATCCAGATTTTGTTTTTAAGTGATGGTCAGTTGGCAATTCTTGCATTTTCCATAGTTGAATCTTGCAGTTTATAAAAGCTAGTGGCAAAAATTTTCTCCAGGGGTAGGTCTGCATTGGCCGACACTGTCATTTGCTTCTACCTGAAGATAATTTCTATGCTGTCAATATTGGGACCCATTTGCATTCCACCCGTGGTTTAAGAAAAATCTGAGTTAATGGGCATCTTATTTCCAAAGTATCAGTGATGTGTAGTGGTCCTTGTGGACTGGCCTCCTGGGCTGCTGGTCCATTTCCTCACCTGGCTCTGACCCAATTAAGACCAAGCCCCCCTCTCATCCAGAGCATCCTGTTCTGGCCACAGGGCAGATGTTCTTACCTACACCAGGCAGAACCTTTCTTACCTGTACCGGGCAGAGCCATTCTTCGCTCCTCACCATCCTGAAGACTTGCACTTTCTCTGGGTGCCCTAGCTACCAACTTGATGTAGCGATGATCACATCTCCTTGAACAAGACTTATGGCTCCGACAACAAACAGCCCCATGAATGGAGCTGCTTTTGCTTTTTGTATTTTTAACTTTTCCCTTCACTATACCTCAAAACCCTCTAGAAACATAGAGAATCCTCTGCCGGAATGACATGTTCTTCTGTCTTTTATGGCTCTTTGTTTCTTAACATAGCTCATTCCCAACTCTGTCATCAAAGGCCCTTGGGAATAGGGTCCAGATATGAATAAAGGGGTTCCCTCCAGGATTCTGCCTTTGAGTGACGAGTAAAGGGACCACTGGATCTGACGCCTTATCCATCGCTCCTCTCACCTCTGTATATCCTCCCAGGTCCCAAAATGGTTGGGCATCCTTTTCCCAAATAGTCATTTGCCAGTATTCTAGCAACCCAGGTAACTGTTAGTACACTCCCATAAGGCACTGTGTGACATGGTATCAACTAGGTAAACATCTGCACAACTCAGAGAAGCTTCACCCAGGTGATAGCTAACCCACTATTGAAACAGCAGTTCCCACCCAGTGACTGAATGTGTTTTCACATTACATTATCACTTGTTAATATCAGAGCCAAAGTGCAACTTCAACTCTCTTCTTCCCCTCCTTCAGTCTTTATCTACTCAATCTACTTCACACCTGTGTCCAGCTGACAGCTCTGCCCTCATCTTCTGGGCTGGGTATCTTGAGATTCCCCTCTGGATCCCCTCCTCTGCCCCTAGTGGCTGACCATCTAGTCTAGGGAACCCTTGCTCTCTGGCACTTAGCTGGGTTCAGCTAATGCAGAACCCCCACGGGAGATTGCAAGACGGGAGAAGAAAGGATGGGTGCCCTTACTTCCAAGGTCTCAGCCAGCTTGCATGTCCCCAGACTAAGGTCTCTGTTCCTCTCAAGCTCCACAGCTCCCTAAGATTCTGCTAACAGCTTCCTTCCCTCGTCTCTTAGGCTTGAAGATGGTGGGCACTTGCAAGGTTACTTTGCTTGCCTTCGTGTTCTCCTGCACATGCACCACTCTAAATGCCCCCTTTCTAAATAAATCTTCCTGCATTTCTCCTAACTCAAGTGTAACAGCTGTTTCTGTTGGATCCCTAATTGACATACTTTCCTTTGGCATATGGATGCATTCTGGTTTTGCTATATTTCTATTCCCGGTTGCTCTGTGAACCTCATGACTAAGATTTACCTCCCCTTCCAAACATCACTTGGATTCAAGGTATTTGCTGTTCTTAAAACTGAATTTCTCAATTTCACTCTCTTTGAACTAAACATCCACCTGTTCTTTTTCTTTCCTTCCCTCTTTTTCTTCTTGCTTCCTTCCCTCCCTACCTCCCTTCTTGCTGGGTAGTGATGCATGAGAGTACTAGCGTTAGTCTGCTTGAGTTAAATTCTCAGCTCCTTATGCGATCTCACCCCCTTAAGCTTAAGTTTCCTCATCTGGCAAATAGGGACAATGATTTCATTGTCATGAAGATTAAACAAGATCTTAAGATGGTGTCTGGGCCTGGAATGGTGGCTCACACCAGTAATCTCAGCACTTTGGGAGGCCGAGGAAGGCAGATCGCTTGAGACCAAGAGTTTGAGACCAGCCTGGCCAACATGGCAAAACCCCATCTCCACTAAAAATACAAAAATTAGACGAGGGTGGTGGTGGGGGCCTGTAATCCCAACTATTCAGGAGGCTGAGGCAGGAGAATCACTTGAACCTGGGAGGCAGAGGTTGCAGTGAGCCGAGGTCACACCACTGCACTCCAGCCTGGGCAATGGAGTGAGACACTGTCTCAAAAAAAAAAGAATTGTGTCTGCACAGCCTGAGGTTCCTCAACATTTGTGGTATGATTATTTCTGTGTGTCAAGCTACTCTCAAATCTCCAATATCATAATCTAAATTTCCAAAGATTCTCTTTCTTGCGCCTCTAGCTGGAGGATGGCTTCTTCTCGCAATACTTCTCATGGTCCTGAAGTGACCTTTTGAACTCTGGATTTTAAAGGCATCCTTAATTTCCATGGGCCCAGTACAATCAGAGAGCAAATTCTTAACCTAATTCTTATACTTTAGTTTGCTTCCCTCCCGCCCCCACAGTTACTGGTAAAGAAAAAGAAAAGGAGTTTTAAATTGGCTTATTATTTTTAGCATCTCCTACGAAGTACTAGATATTCAGAATGCCATAGAGAAAGGCAGGAAGAGGAATTTTTTTCTTATGGAAGTGATGGGCATAGCAGGAGGGAGAATTTGACACCATTTCTAACAGGCACAGGGGAAAGAAAAGTACAGAATGCTTTGCACGTGGAGACTATGGAAGTATTTGTGGTTTTACAGTGGATTTGATCAAGATTATAGAGGAAGTAATTGAGACCAAAGGTTAGCTTGAAGATTTAGGAAGATCTGTGCCTATAAATTCTCCATTACATGTCTGTTCCATTAATCATTTTAAAAAGTGTTGATTATATGATTTTTCACTTCTAAACTCCTGAGAATTGTAGGAAAGGGACTAGGAAGGAGGGGTGTGTGTGTGTGTGTGTGTGTGTGTGTGTGTGTGTGTGTGCAATTCACAGAGAAAGAGTTGAGGATGCAGTTACATCCACAGCTGAACGAATTTTCTTGATGCTCCATTTATTTCATATTTTTCTCAAGAGTCCCCCAAGACAGCAATTTATACACATTTGTCTTGCCATGTAATTTTGCTTAAACAATAGTTAGGAAAACACAACCAGATTTTTTTTTTTTAATATATAAACAGGCATCTACATGTTGACATCAACATCAAAATTAGCCCTCAGTCTCCAGAAAGTCACTTTTTTCAGTTCAATTAATAATTAAGTCAGAAAGCTCACCTCTTAAGTTCTGGGGCAACATAGCAGGGGTTGGAACACTGACCTGGCCTTGGGAAAATCAACCAGCGAAGCAGCTTTTTCTTGCAGTTCCCTGGACAACCATTCCCTGAACAAGGGTCCCTATTTAACAATTAAGTTTTAATTACCTAAGCAAGAGATAAATGCATTCTCTTTTTTAAAACTTAATGTATCACAGATGAAGCTAAAGTGCCCTTGGACCACTATTTCTAATCATGATCTTCTTTACTGAAGGTTACAAGTTTGGGGTGTATCTTTATAGAACTCTTACTTCTCATTTTCCTAAATCTATATACATGTCCACATAGCAAGTGAGTAGCATTACTGCATGCCCATTTTTTTCCTTTGGTTTCTTACAATCTATGGCAGCTTTTCCTGGACCCCTGATCTTGAAGAACACCAAAGACTAAACTGAAAAATCCAATGGGCTTATTGCATCTCATTCTTCCCTTGGGAGTAGGGAGTTGACTTAAACCCATTGTCTATGTATGATAAATAATTGATAATAACTTAATACGTGGTTGGGAATACTTTATTTTCATTTCTATTTTATAATTTGTTGATTGTTAAGAGAAAATAAGGGGAAATCCCTCTAACACCATATTCACAGAATTTGTGTGCTGGAAAGATCTTAGGCAGTATCTATTTAACACATCAAAAAACGGGTTCCAGAGGGGAAATGGAGCATTTGCAAATGCAGCAGGCGTGGGTCCCCTCTATTTAAATAAGTAGCAACAGGAGGAGGAGGTCAGACTCTGCCCTATATTCACCTTCAGATTGTAATGAAACATTATTTTCCATGTGCGTCCTTTCTCTTTACCCCATTCCACTCCTCCTAGCCAGTCTTTCTTAGCCACATTCTCCTTTGCAAATCCATCTCAGCTATTTTGTGACTTTCTGCTTCGGATTGTTTAATAGCAAAAGCTGACTGCTAGTGTTGACTGTGCTTATTCTGCAAAGGATTATATTGTCTGCTTTCGATACATTTTCCACTTTATCCTCACAGAGCACTATTTGAGGTTGGCACTCTTATTATCCTCACACGAGAAAACTGAGGCTCAGAGGGGATAGGACACTTGGCCAACATCTCTAAGCAGGAAGTGACAAAAAGAAGGTCAAACTCTACAGGCTTCTTGACTCTGCAGCTTGCACTCTTGATTCCATGCTATACTGCCACATGTTTAGTTGTCTTTTACAACAAACAAGAGGAAATATTCAGAGTAGAATGGGGAGAAGCAGGTTACAGACTCTCAGTAGGTTTTAGCTAACTGCCCCGTAAGCTGTAGAAACTCAATGAATGTTTGACACCCGAATAAGACACTCTGAAGACTAAATGAGTTCACATGCATAAAGGACCTAGAACAGTGTCTGGCACCTACTAAGGTCTAAGTGAGTATTAGATATTATTAATTTGTGTGCCTAATTGTGTCATCACTTTATGCTGTGCAAATACCACAGAAGGTAAGACATTACTTGTCCAGACTCACAGGTCATGGGAGTCAATGGTACTGTTGAGAAAATTTTAAAAGACCTTTCTGAAATATCACCTCCAAGCAGTTGGAGGAGTTGGGTTTGCTAACAAAACCTTCTGGGACATTCTAGCAATTAGAACAATCACAGCCAGGACTCATGGGAGAGAAGGTTTCAAACTCTTCCTTATTATTGAAGTTTGGAATTTGGGACCAACTCCTTCACTCCATTGTATTTTCTTTTGCCATCTTTCTTACTGACCAAACCTATCATTATTTCTTCCTTTCCAGGGACTTCTATGCCGTCTGTAGTTTGCCCCTTCCTCTTATTTTTTCATGTATGTGAATGTTTTTTGCCTGTATTTGAAATGCCAGCCATCATTTGCAATGTCTTCTAGGGGCAACCTACATTTAACCCAGGTAAGTAGGCAGCAAATCACATGATCCATGCCTATACCTTCCCCAGCCATGATAAATCAGTTATGGTGAGCGCTTGATCTTTGAGGTCATCGTGTAGTATTAGGACTGGCTGCCATTTTGGGTCAAGTGCAAGGTAAGAAAGTGGACAGACAAGCCTGAATGAGACAGTGAAGTGGCCTCCACTTTTGGTTTTCTAGTTCTAGTGCCTATGTTTTCTACTTCTTAAATTCTATATCCTTTTTCTTTGTTTTCCTTACTTGAGTTAAATTGAGTGAGTTTCTGTTACATGGATCCAGAGGGGCTTTCACTAGATACTCCCTAACCAGGCAATTAAACTCTTTGAGGACATAGTCCCTGTGTGCCTCTCAGTGTGTAACATACTGCCTGGTACATGGTAGGTATTCAATAAATATTTCTTGTTGATGCATATTTTATGGAGTGAGAATTATCTTGTTCTGTGAATTTTGATTATAGTTTGTTTTTGTGAGTGAGAGAGGCTATATACCAACAATAATAACCATTCATTTGTTTATGCAAGGCATTTATTCTGGATAAAATTGAGAGGTAAAATAAAGCCCACTTTCTTATGTTAGATTCCCTCTCTAGCAGGGGAGATAGTACAACAGATAAATTATCACTTGATTGGCCCAGTACCTTTGATTGGCAGGTACTGACTGGATCTACTTTATTTTCCACTGTCCCCAGGACCTAGCCTGATGAATACCACATGGTTAATACTCAAAAACTATATTACATTTATGAATCCATCATTCAGTCATTCATAATAATTAAGTGAAAGCATTCATCAGTGATAGAACCTTGGACCTTCCCCACTGAGGATGAGTATTTGAATTGGGGTACAGAAGGGATGGCATCAAGGATGTCACCTGGTTCACCCTATAAGGAGGAACAAAAGGCTGGGGAAGGTATAGGGGTGGATCATATGATTTGCTGTCTACTTACCTGGGCTTAATGCAGATTGTCCCTAGAAGACATGGCAAATGATGGCTGGCATTTCAAATACAGGCAAAAAACATTCACATACATGAAAAAAATAAGGCCCAGTTTCTTACATTATGTTCCCTCTCTAGCAGGGGAGATGTACAACAGATAAATTACCACTTGATTGACAAGCATAACCCAAACAAAATGTTCTCTCCCTAGCTCTGCTGTGCTTGTTCCTTTTCACAAACCACAGTGACTCTGGAAAAACTGGCTGTAAACACCAGCACTGCCACCAGCTAAGGATCTGTGATCAGGAGTGCTATCTCACAGTGACAGAGTAAGTGTCCCTTCCCCCATTTAATTCTAATTGGAATTCCTTCCATTCTGTATTACTGTTGTTCACTTCAAACTAATCACCAACACGTCTCATTCATTCTGGGCTGTTGGTCGTGTCTGAAGTTCAGTAGTCGATGTTTGCATATGCAGGATTTTTAATGAAATGCCGGTGTACCTTTCAGTCACCTTTTCCAGACTTCACAATGAGTTGGACTCTGTTCAGAGTCAAAGGATTTTTCCCTCCTTTTGTTCCCCTTTATAGGGTGAACGAGGTGACATCCTTGATGCCATCCCTTCTGTACCTCAATTCAAATACTCATCCCCAGTGGGGAAGGTCCAAGCCTCTATCACTGATGAATGCTTTCACTTAATTATTATGAATGACTGAATGATGGATTCATAAATATAATATATATTTTGAGTATTAACCATGTGGTATTCATCAGGGTAGGTCCTGGGGACAGTGAAAAATAAAGTAGACCCAGTGAGTACCTGCCATCCTGAAGCTTGGAGTCCAGTGGGGGACAATGGATGCTCCATAGGCAGTTCACATAGAACAGTAAGACTTCAAATGCGATACACGCTGTGAAGAAAAATTGCCAAGTGATATGAGTGCATGTAACAGAAGGGTTGATGGATGTGGAGTGTCTGAAAAGTTATCATAAAGTCATATTGGAGCTCAGCACTCTGCAGGGGTGAAGCAGGTGAAGAAAAGAGGGGAGAATGTTTGGGTTCAGGGAAGAACATTTCCAAAGGCCCCAAGCAGAGAAAAATAGCTGAAATAACTCAGGAATAACACCTTGAAGCTTTGGGAAATGAGG
>NW_012102144.1:1345005-1347681 GCF_000951045.1 Mandrillus leucophaeus | reverse complement strand
AAACACCTGATCTTCCTGAAAAGTCCAGGGGAGTGGTGACCATAGGCACAGCCAGGCCCAGGCTTTTACACAATGCTAAGACAAATCTGTCTCTGGACTCATCAGATCTTCCTTCTACTAAGAGGTCCAACCCCATATCCCACAGCACAGCACCCCCACCAGAGAGAAGAAGAGAGAGAACCACTTTCTCAGTAGTCCCAACAAAATCCTAGCAAAGATTCCCATTGAATCTTTGCCATATGCCCACGTGAAGAGACTGAGGCACAGAAATAAGGTGAGCAGCTGGGGACACAAGGCCCCACCCCACCACACTGTGCCTGTCTGAGGTCATGGACTGCGCTAATCAGCAACTATGGCCCAGATGCCTACCCCTGGCGGGAGAAGCAGGGGAATCAGCTCTACAGGGTCGGTCCCACATCAGTCACCTAGACTGCAGGTTGGGGGAAGTGATTGTTCAGAGGAAACCTGGTTGCTTTTACCAGAAGAAGGGAGATTGGGTGCCAGGCAGGGGAAGTCACAACTGCTCTCTACAATGAGACTGTAGAAAAGTTTTTGACAGAGAGGATATTTTTCTCTCCAGTCTGATGCTGGGCCCAAATTTCAAAGAACAGAAGGCTATTAAAAGGGCAAAGGAAGGAAGTACTAATTAAAAGGTCCCTGCCAAGCTCTAGGGTCAGAGAGAACAAAGAATCATCCATTAGGGAGGCTCCTGGCCTGGTGTTAACTGCAAGGGCTTTGGGCAGGACAGAGGTTCAGCTCAGGGCCCTTAGATGCATGAAACCTCCCGGACTTCATTTTTCTCATTTGTAAAATGGACATAAAATACCTACTTCTGTGGTTTATTGGCAGGATTGGATGCTTTAATATGTGACAAATCTTTAGGCTGGTGCTTGGTACACGGCTTGTTCTCAATACATGGTAACGGCTGCAGTGAATGTTGTTGCTAAGGCTACTCAAATGTTTGAGTCCTAGAGATTCTTCCTCTTAGGCCAAAAGTCTCCTCGGCTCGTCTGAAGTCTTTGGTTCTTTATTTTTATTTATATATTTAGGGACAAGGTCTCATTCTGGAGTGCAGTGGTATTATCATATCTCACTGCAGACTCCAACTCGTAGACTCAAGCAATTCTCATAACTCAGGCTCTTGAGTAGCTAGGACTACAGGTGCACACAACCATGCCAAGCTTCATTTTTTAAATATGTAATTTTGTAGAGACGGGGTCTCACTATGTTCCCAGGCTGGTCTCGAACTCCTGAGCTCATGATCCTCCTGCCTCGGCCTCCCAAAATGCTGATTTTACAGGCATAAGCCAACCACATCCAACTCTGGTTCTTTTCTTTTTAAGACAGAGTCTTGCTCTGTCACCCAGGCTGGAGTGCAGTGGTGCGGAGTTGGCTCACTGCAACCTCCACCACCCAGGTTCAAGCAGTTCTCCTGCCTCAGCCTCCTGTGTAGCTGGAACTACAGGCATGTGCCTCCTTGCCTGGCTAATTTTTTTTTTTTGTATTTTTAGTAGAGACAGTGTTTCTCCACATTGGCCAGGATGGTCTCGAACTCCTGACCTCTAGTGATCCACCCACCTCGGCCTCTCGAAGTGCTGGGATTACAGGCATGAGCCACTGTGCCCAGCCTCTGGTTCTTTTTTAATAATCGCAAGATCAAGGACTTATTCTAGAACTTACGTTCCTAGAAGTCCTTTGACACTTTTCCAGAACTTTTACTCTGACTTTGGGGTTATGCAATATGGGCCACGTCAGTATGGACTACACTGGTGTTGTTGGGTATCTATTAGATGCCGGAGAAACAAGAGCCCCTATACTCCTTTGATCTGGAGTATTCAAATGACTCAGTATCTTTTCCGTATTTCCTTCATGTCGACTGGCTTTCCAAGGGCACCATGCACAGCTACATTCCATAACCCATGTCCAGTTGCCTCTGGCCACCTTTCTAGGCTCTTCCTGCAGGACCCACTTCTCTATCTTGCCTTCCCTTCGAATCCTATCTTGCCTTCCCTTTGAGTCACAGGTTTCAGACTTGACACTCTAGACCTTCCTTGTTTCCTGACTGATACAGTCGGGTCAGGTGTCTTTTTGTAGCAAATCACAGACACCAGTTGAAACGGACTTAATTATTTAATCAAAAAGTCAGAACATAGCAGGATTAAAGGACTCGAACAATATTATCAAGTCTCAGTCTCCATCTCTTGCCTCTGTTTTCCTTCCTGCTGGCTTCATTCAGGGAAACATTTCCCATCCCATAGCAAAATGGCTACCAACAAAGGCAGCTTACACTGTGGGGGTGACTGCATGATTTTTCCCAACTCCTCACCCATCCTGCATGCCTGCCTTTTGCCAGCGACTTTGTAGTCTCTTCTACCAGTAGAGTGCATTTGCCATCTCACTGATGTTGGGTGTAGCCATGTACTCTATTTTGGCCAAAGAAGTGTGGTTGTAAATGACAGTGTGCCAGTTCTGAGCCTAGGTGTTAAGAGGAACTGCCTGTTTCCATATGCTTTCTCTTGTGCTTATAGAATTACCATGAGGATATGCTGCAGGTAGTCTCTTTTAAAAAAAAAAAAAAAAAGACATTTAGAGAGAAGCTGCCTCAGTTGAATGCAGGCTTGCAGCTGGAAGCAGAGGCATGCCAGCTAATCTGAGGAATTGTTAGCATGATAATAA
>NW_012102144.1:1341848-1342985 GCF_000951045.1 Mandrillus leucophaeus | reverse complement strand
TGGCACGATCTAGGCTCACTCCCAGGTTCAAGGGGTTCTCCTATCTCAGCCTCCTGAGTAGCTGGGACTACAGGTGTGCGCCATCACACCCAGCTAATTGTTGTAGTTTCAGTAGAGACGGAGTTTCACCATGTAGGCCAGGATGGTCTCCATCTCTTGATCTTGTGATCCACCCACCTCAGCCTCCCAAAGTGCTGGGATTACAGGCATGAGCCACCGCGCCCGGCTATGCATGGCAATTCTAACATCATCCCTTCTTCCTTTCCTCCCCTCTTCCTCCTCCCCAGTCATCAGAACTCTAGACAACCCAGGGATCCCAGAGCATCTTTTCAGGAGGAGTGATAGAGCCACTGAGGCGTGGAGTTTCCTGTTTTACCTTTGTGAACTTTTGGCTTCTCTGTCTTGGGGGAGACAATAACAACGAAAAACCTGAAGGGCAAGATTTGAGGGGAAACAAGCAGCTTTGGCAGTCAAGTCCAAAATCTGGCACGAAAGCCGCGGGCTGCTCTTTCTGTTCCCTTTGGTTTGTGCTTTGGCTTCTTAGCAGTCATGGTCAATGTCATCCTAGTAGTAGCACTAGCAATTAATATTTACTAGTCATTACCTTGTGGCCAGGCATTATGGTCAGAACTGCCTGTGTATCATCTCATTTAATGCCCACAAAATTATATAAGGTGAGCCCTGTTAGGGTGATGTGAAATTGTCAATATTCAACAACTTTTTTGATCTATAAAAATGTCCATTTCATAAGATTGAAGCTAATATTATTATTTCTCAGGGGCCCAGGGGTTTACAAAAATTGTCCATTTGTCCATGCTTTTATAATTGGGGAGTGGCTGAGCCGAGCTTCATGCCCAGGTGTGTATCGTACCACAGTGGCTGTGTTCTTTTGCATGATGCATGAAAGGAAGAGAAGGAGGAAGAAAATTACACCATAAAGATTTTTCCTTTTCTCTTTCCATGCCCTCGTTTACTGCTTAGTGTGTCTCATGGGTTAGAAGAGGAGAGAAAGCCAGAAGATGCTGAAGTCTGAAGATATTCGAACAATTGTCACTCTTTTTACTCTGTGCCCTGCCCCGGTCCTGACTCCATTTAAAACTAATCTTCGGCTGGGCAGTGGCTCACGCCTGTAATCCC
>NW_012102144.1:1320244-1335803 GCF_000951045.1 Mandrillus leucophaeus | reverse complement strand
AAAAAAAAAAAAAAAGACATTTAGAGAGAAGCTGCCTCAGTTGAATGCAGGCTTGCAGCTGGAAGCAGAGGCATGCCAGCTAATCTGAGGAATTGTTAGCATGATAATAAACACTTTCTGATACGTGAGGCTGAGCTATATGAGGGCTCTTTATATAGCATTGTTGTGGTCATTGTTGAGTGATGCATGAACTATTTCCATTGCCACCAAAAGAGATTTCTTTCCTTCCTGATGGTTTCAGTAAAAATCCTAAAATCCATTTCAATGCACCAAACTTAGTTATAGGGCCGAAAGTGAAGAAGAGATGGCTCCCCACAGGAATTCGTGGTGCTCTTACCAGAAGATGGTATAAAGAATGTTGAGAAGTCAAAAAGACAGGTTCTCATTGCATCATCCTTAAATGGGCTGCGGGTACCTATGTCCCATATTAAGCCAGGAACCAGCCTTTTCACATCTATACCCAACCGTATAGGGCAGAGCTCAACCAGAGCTAGAACCAGTTACCAGCTGGCCCGCTAGGGATGCCCAATACATAGCCATTGGTGCTCCACCAAAATCAGAAAGACCTAACCTCTAACTTCTCTCCCTTTCCAGGCCAGAATGGGTAAGGTGGGCTTGTGCAGCTGGCAAGCTGCTATTTGGTAACTCACTGCCCTCCTCTGCAAGGCCAGTTCAACTCAGAAAAGTCATGGGCAGAATGGTTGCTGGGTCCTGATTTAGAGCGGTCCTTTCTTTGCCAGCTCTGGTCTTCAGCTGTACTGCAGGGTTTTCATCTCTAGTGGGGTGGGTGCCCCACCAAGTCTGTGTTCTTGAGAAAGAACAGACCTGCACTGAAAGCATGATGTGTCATAAATGGAACCCCTTTGCCCTGCTTTATAGGGTCTATTTAAGTCTAGTAAGCTTCCTGGTGAATATCATTGAAAAATAAGCTGATTTTTAAAACTGCAGTGGCTCTATTTTGCTTTCTTCCCCCAAATCCCACCTTTCTACTTTGAAGTTTTTCCTGCTGTTTGGCAGCTGCTGTCTTTAAGGAATGCCACTTGGCTCCAAGATATTCATGGGGCATTTTTGATGGGCATTGCTTAGGGAAAGGGCACGATTCTGCCTCTTTCTGACAGTATCATCGTCTAAAGCTGCATGGCAACTCATCCTTTGGCAGGGCATTCATCGTGTAGAAGCATTTGGAGCTATGAAGAGAAGGTTCTGTTTCCTCTACTCCCCAGGGGTCACCCATCAGTCTTGCGGTACTACACACCCTCCCCCTCCGTTGAATGCCAAACCTCTTCATGGAGCTGGGAGAAAATGGTGGGAGAAGGCTGGAGAGAGGGAAAGCAAACACTGGTCAGTGTGTTTGCTCTGATTACACCGTTGTGGGTGAGACAATAGCTACAGTGAATACAAGCAGGCAGGGTTCAATGCCGCTTTCTTCCCCTCCTCAATGCAGTTTTGATCCAGCCAGGGCTACCCTGCAATTTTAATCCAGCTCATTCTAACTGGGGCAGCCCAACCTGGAAACCAAGCCTCCCTCTGTGGGGGGTGGCTCCTCTCATCATTTGGGAGGTTATTGGGACCATGCTTGGAACGTCCCGTGAACATGGGCCACTCCAAACTCACCAGAGCCTCCATGAACCAGCCTAATTGTTATTGAGATACATCTTTGATATAGATGTGATTGCAAGTACCAATTACTAAGCTGCTGTCCCTCACCCTAGGCCCACCAACCACTGTTTTGTGATGCAGTGGTTGGGGCTGCCATTTCTCCCCATCAGCTGGTGCCACATTTGGTTCTGCCACTAGGAGGCACCAGAGGGAGATGGCAAAGTTGGAGGATTTAAGAGGGCCTCTCACCTTCTAGTTCCCATCAGCTTCATCCTGCCAATAGCAGTTTGTTTCAGTCTCTAGCTTTCTCAACACCCTCAGTACCAGCCTCTTAATCATTACTCTACTCCATAATTTACAAAATGGTCCTACTTTAAAAAGCCAGCCAGATGCAATGGCTCAGTGTGTAATCCCAATACCTTGGGAGGCAGAGGCAACAGGATTGCTTGAGGCTAGGAGTTTAAGACCCAGCCTGGGCAGTATAGCAAGACCCCATCCCTACAAAAAGTTTGCAAGTTAGCCAGGTGTGGTGGTGCACACTTCTAGTCCCAGCTGTTCAGGAGGCTGAGGTGGGAGAATCACTTGAGCCCAGGAGTTTTAGGCTGCAGTGAGCTATAATTATGCCACTGCACACCAACCTGGGCAACAGAGTGAGACCTGCCTCAAAACAACACAACAAAAACCACCTCTGGTGTGTGTGTGTGTGTGTGTGTGTGTGTGTGTGTGTTTTCGTTGTTGTTGTTGTTTTTGTTTTGTTTTTAATCTCAGTTCTGTGTGTACAATTTCACTCACAACAAAGAAGAGAAGCATCAATAGCTGGTACAATAGGGGGCAGGGTCACCTCCTTCCTAAAGATCCAATTTCATCCCGGGTGGTGGATAAGGCTAAGAAGATAAAAAATGACCTTTCACCTCCGGGGACAGTAATGTAAAATTAATTTGAGGCTTTGAAACTAATGAGCTGGCCCGTCCTGGTGCGTACCCCATGAATAACACAGTATGTGCACAGCCAGGAACCCAGCGATCTTTCTTCCTCAGATGGGGCTTGGGATGGGAGGGGGGATGAGAAAGAAACTCATTTTGAAAAATAATCCTCAGAGGAGAGAGGTCTGCTAGGTCTCCATAAACCCAGTATTAGAGGGAGGAAGGGGGGGAGGGGAGGAAGAGAGAGAGAGAGAGGGAAAGAGAGAGAGAATTATGTGCTTTTAATCTGCTTAGCTTTTCACTGCTTAATAGCTAAAGGGCTCAGACAGGCAAGAGTATTGTGAGGTGGTTAAGTCCATGAACTTGGAGTTAGACCCCTTGGGGTCTAGCCTTGATTTGTGACTTTTTAGCTGTGTGATCTCCAGCATGTTTTTAAACTTGTGTTTTTGGGATGTTTGGATTAGACAGTACATGGAAAGTACTTGTGTTTAGGCTAAGAATCTGGTTATTTTTGCATTTTTTGACGGTGATTGAGGAAGGCGGGAACAATTCGAGGGTGATTTATCCACAGAATATGAAGTCTGAGGTTTCTGCTCTGACAAGAGGAAATGTCTAACAGCAGAAGACAAAAGTGAAACTGGGCTGATACCAGTCACTGGGAAACTAGCTTTGGCGCCTCCAGAGAATGAACCGTTTCACAGCCTAGCGGACCAGCCATGGAAATGGCTGCCTGGAGAGGCAGTGATCAGCCCATCCCCGCAGGTATGCAAACAGAAGCTGTCTCCACTGTATGAAAGGATGTGTTCACTTATTTCTTTTCTTTTTTTTTTTTTTCCAAGACAAAGTCTTGCTCTGTCGCCAGGCTGAAGTGCAGTGGTGCCATCTCAGCTCATTGCAACCACTGTATGAAAGGATGTGTTCACTTATTTCTTTTCTTTTTTTTTTTTTTTCAAGACAAAGTCTTGCTCTGTCGCCAGGCTGAAGTGCAGTGGTGCCATCTCAGCTCATTGCAACCTCCGCTTCCCGGGTTCAAGTGATTCTACTGCCTCCGCCTCCTGAGTACCTGGGATTACAGGCACATGCCACCACACCCAGCTAATTTCTTTTTTTTTTTTTTTTTTTTAGTAGAGACAGGGTTTCACCATGTTGGCCAGGCTGGTCTTAAACTCCTGACCTCATGAGTTCCACCAGCCCCAGCCTCCCCAAGTGCTTCGAATACAGGTGTGAGCCATCACGCCTGGACTGTGTTCACTTATCTCTAAGGATCTTTCTCCCATTCAAATGCTGGCTCTTCCACTTGCTAATTGTGTTGCCTGGGTCACCCAATCTCTTGGAGGCTGGGCTGCTTTATCTGTGGAATCAGGCCAACAGTGCTATTGGCCTCCCTCTTATGATCTCCCTCCCTTTCCCTTTTACTCCCTCCCTGCCACAAACTAATGCTCATGATGTGCTGGGTACTGTGCTAGGCTTGGGAGATACTCAGAGGAAGAAGATGGTATAAGCACTCCCTGGGAAAATACTCAAACATTTAGTTTTAGGTTTAGAAGAAGACAGACAGATGAACAGATAGTTATAAAGCAGTTCCATAGATGCACAGATGAGATATGCATTGAGTATTCTGGAAGCACAGGGGAATGCATCTAACTCTTCAGGTGTGAGGCAGAGATGCAGTTAGAGAATGCTTTGGTATTGGGCATCGGTGTAATAATTAAATGGCGGGATATCTCCGGTAGAGGAAGCCATATGAACAAAGACCCAGGGACAAGAAGACAGCGTGGTGTGCAGGGAACTATATAAAAGGCAGCACAGCCAAGATGCAAAATGTGAGGGAAGAGTGACAGGCGATGAGGCTGAAGAGGCAGACAGGGGCTAGATCACAAAGGCCCTTGTCTTCCATGTTACAAATGTGAACCATGAAACATTGATGGCTGATTTTAAGTAGGAGACTGGCATGGTTAGGTTTCCATTTGGAAAGATCTCTCTCGAGACTGTGTAGAGGATGAGTTAGGAGGAGACAAGGCCAGACCACCAGCTAGCAGTGTTGAAGTCAGGAAGTCATCTAAGCTAGAATGATGATGCCATGAACCATGCTTCTTACGGGGTTGTGGTGAGAATCTGATGATGGAATGCCCCGGGAAGCTTGTAATAAAATATGAACTGCTTCCCACAAGCCAAGGGTCATTATAATTATGATCACTCTACAAAATATTGGTTTGGATGCCCATCATATAAACTGAGTCTCCCCAACACTTACCCAAACAGTGGCAACAAAATCCATACATTTAGTCAAAACCAGTATAAATGGTTGTTGTGCTTAACAAGAACCATTTAAAAAGTGATGAAACCACTGGGTTGAGAAATAATTTTGCAGATGCTTCTGGGATACAAAGGACTAAATTTTGGTGCTGCTGGAAAGAATGGGGGAGAGAAGCACAATATTAAATTTTGGGCAAACTTGAAATGCACAATTAAATGCAGGCAAACTGGGAGGGCAGATGATACTCTTTGAATAAAACTTATAATAGATTTGGCACAAGAGGGTACTGGAGATGGGCCCAAATGTCTCAAATTTGCTGAACTGTTTTTGCAGACAGCTGGGAATTTACCAGCATTATCCTTTTTTTTTTTTTTTTAACCAGAATATTTTGGATTTTGTAGACATGCCCTGGAATGCCCCATCTCAGGGAAGGCTAGAGGAATGTCTCAGTGCAAGTGTGGTGTCTGCTTCTAGCGATGTTTATGGCAGAGCTGAAAATTGTCTTTAAAATTAACAATAGATGTGCATAAATCTTCCTCAGTTACCTAGCAACTGATACAAGACAACGCTGAGGTTCACAGGGCTCGGTGGAGGTAAACCTGTTTTAGGAAATACCTGCGAACATTTTAGTAATGCCTGGAGATTGCTTGGAGGGAAAGGAAAACAAATTAACATGACTAATTAAATGTTTAAATTCCTTTGTTTTTTGTTTTTGTTCCTGGGTTTTGTTGTTGTTATTGTTGCTGTTGTTCGTAAAAATTGAATCAAATAACAAAAACCTTTCCTAAATCTCTGAGGTTTCTAGCAACAACGAGGGTTTCACAAACACTAGCTAATTTCTGAGGCCCCTTTCAAGGCTAAAATTTTTGGCCACATATTAGCTGTATTGCCTCATGAGTAAAATGAGAGGTTAGACTAGGGGAATTGTAGTTTCATCCACATTTCTAGGGTGTATGGTGCAATAGGGCTTTTAGACCAGTTTTGTTGAATCAGACACCAAAGGCATGAATCTGGAATCAAAGTGAATTTTTTTAAAAAGAAAAGATGTTGAAATAATGAAGCGAAGAGACATAGGACTTAAGGAATACATACACACACACACACACACACACACACACATACACTCAATCTCCACGTATATACATATACGTATATATATATATAAAAATCAGTTTATATATTAGATCTAGGTTACACATTCAATGCTGCATGGCCCAGCAGGTGACACAGCCACATCCCTTGCCAAGGAACCACAGTGAGCCAGAAAATGCGTCCTAGGTCTTCCAGATCCGTTGATTTTTCAAATAGCCAGAAATCCAGAATTTGTGGAGAATCTCCTATTGTTAAAATATTGACAACTGATTTGAAGTGTTTTTAAAAAGCACTCTGTGGGCTAAACAAAGTGAATCTGCCTTAAAGCAAAAGTTCCAAATATGTAATTATCTTTTTACATATTATATGGTTAATTAAGACTCACTTTATTTGCCAGGGTGAAGATAAGCTTGTGCAGGCCACTGGCTAACACAGTTCATCCCATGCCTCCTACATACCAAGCACTGTGCCAGGCGCTTTTCATGTCTGGCATCCTCAGAATCCACCAAAAGGTGGGTGATATAGTTTGGCTGGGTCCCCACCCAAATCTCATCTTGAATTGTAGCTCCCATAATCCCCACATGTTGTGGGAAGGACTTAGTGGGAGATAATTGAATCATGGGGGCAGTTTCTCACATACTATTCTCATGATAGTGAATAAGTCTCATGAGATCTGATGTTTTCATAAGGGGTTTCTGGTGTGGCTTGGCTCTCATTGTCTCTTGCTGACGCCATGTACAAAGTGCCTTTGGCCTTCCGCCATGATTGTGAGGCCTCCCCAGATATGTGGAACTGTGAGTCCATTAAACCTCTTTTTCTTCCTAGCCAGTCTCAGGTATCTCTTTATCAGCAGCTTGAAAATTGACTAATACAGTGGGTGTTATTTATCACAGAAGTTTGATCTCTAGTATAACGATGAGGATGCTGAGGCTGGGAACCCCAGAGGCATGCTGAAGATCAGGTAGCTCCTGAGTCCTAGACCCTCCATTTCAAGTCCCATCTCTCTGACTCTTAACTCTCCAGCTACCTGCTCTTAGGACTGTGACTCACCCGCAACATTTCTCTGAAGACGTGTTAGGAAACTGTCTTAGTTTGCTAGGGCTGTCATAACCAAGAACCACAGACTGGGTGGCTTAAACAACGGACATTTATTTTCTCCTAATTCTGCAGGCTAGAAGTCCAAGATCAAGGCTGGTTTCTTCTGAGGCCTCTCCCCTTGGCTTGCAGATGGCTGTCTTCTCCCCGTGTCTTCATATGGTCTTCCCTGTGTGTATGTGTGTGTGTGTGTGTGTGTGTGTGTGTGTGTGCGCGCGCGCGCGCGCGCGCGCGTATGTGTCTGTGTCCTGAACTTTTCTGACAAGGACACCAGTTATACTGGGTAAGGAGCCACCTGAATGACCTATTTTTACCTTACTTCCCCCTTTAAAGATTCTATTTCCAGATATAGTCACATTCTGAGATATCAGGGATTAGGACTTTAACATATGAATTTGCGGGGGTGGGGGGGAGGCATAATTCAACCTGAAACAGAAGCCATCAAATTTTTCCCCTCATTTCTTTCCCTTGAATATTACTATTGGAAGGACAGAGAGCGATTTCTTGAGCCCAGGGAATTGGAGCACCTGAGGGGCGGTGCTTATCTCCTGACCCCCACCCCGCTAGGCGACCTAGCTGCCGCAGCTCAGTCCCAGAAGAAGGTGATACATTTTTGCACACTGGAGCCACAGTTAACCAGTTCCCAAACCACAGCTTCAATGTTTTAGAATGCATAAAACATGAGATCACATTTAGCAATGGCACTGTTTTATTTGGCATCACTGGGTGTATCTGCGTGTCTTCATCTAAAATAATACTGATGCAGATGAGAAGCATTATTTATCATGTCAAAAATTAGAAACAACCTCAATGTCCAACAATGGGGTTTAATAGGATAGAATTTTATGCAGCCTTTGGAAACTGCTGTGGAAAAGTATTTGTGGTGTGAGAAAATAATCATGACAGATGAAGTGGGGGGAAAAAGCAGGTTGCAAAGAAATAGGTATAGTTGGATCCCAATTTTTTGAAACAGGTTTATTACATGTACATATTTATATGTATATATGTGTGTATATATGTGTTCATCTGGAAGGGTATACTCCAAAATATTTAAAATAATTTTCTTGCAGTGATGGAATTATGTGTACTTTAAGTTTTTTTCTTCTGTTTTTCTAAGTGTGTGTCACATATTTTCTAAAATAGACATATTACTTTTGCAATTCAGGGGAAAATCTTAAAGATAAAAATCTTGATATCCACTCAGTTTATAGAAAGTTTCCTCTCACTTAGCCTTTTTCATAAGGAGCTGCCTCACAGCTTTCCACATAGGGCTGCATTTACAAAAATATAATTTACTCACCATTTTCCAGATACAGCTCTCAGCCACAATTACCTGGATTCTAGAATAATTTTTGTGACTGGCCTGAGAACCTCTTCTCTGTTTTTGTTTTTTCACCTGGCACTATTTTCTCATTAAAGGGTTTTAGGAGTGAATGCAGAGAAAGAATGGAGCCCCACAGACCTGGAAAAAAAAAAGCTCTTAAAATAAATAAATCAGTGGACTAGTTTAATGTGTCTAAAATATCATCCAAGGAGACACAAAAAGAAGCAGGATGTAACTTCACAGTGACTTTGTTCCTTCTATTTCTCTTTACTTATTTGAGAGATCCTTTAAGCACACTTCCCTTTTAACAGAATGTACTTTGGCTAAATACTCCTATGATGTTATGCTTTTGCAAAGGAGAGGTTTGTGGAGGATAATGCTGTCAGGCTTGGAAGCGGCAGTAGAGATCACATTGCCCAGCTCTTGGCATCATTGGTTCCCAAAGCTCTGAATCCCCTGGAGAGCTTTTGTAAAAGGTCAGTGCTCCACAACATGACAGAAATAGAAGGGGCCTGGGTCTGTGGGTTGTGAAAGCTGTGATTCTTTTGATTTTTAGCCAGGTTGAGGAACCCACTTCCCTATGGCTCCTGCATTCCCTCCTCAATATCACAATAGGTGGTTACCTGAACACTTGTAGATATGAAAAATTTTCTACCTCAAGAGCTAGCCTTTTCCATTCTTGTACTGCTGTGCCTATTGCAATTCTTTTTTTTTTTTTCATATAATCTGGATTCCTCCAATTCAGGAAGCAAAAAATGGAGACATTTTGCTGGTGTAACCCAAATAAATTCCAAGGCCCCATGTGGTCCAATCTCTGCATACAGTCACATCTTCCAAAGCAAAAACAATTACAATGGAAACTTTACCTGCAATACCCACAGAATGTTATAAGGGGCCCAGCTGATAACCCATGGTAGCATTTCTCAAAATCCTCTTCTCTTTCTTTCTTGATTTTCTCAGTTATACCAGAGCTTCTCATTCACCACCCCAACCCCAAACATCTCCAAGAGCAGCCCACTTGCCCTTTCAGGCTCTCCGTCTTTGACCTCTGTTCTCTCTCAGCAATACAGTATTTAGATTGATTTTGCCTCTCTGTCTGCCTTCATCCCTCTCTCTGCCTTACCCATTACCCAGACTTTTCACAACAAAGGAGAGCCCACGAAATATCTAGTAAACAAAAATCTTTCCCCTTTCTTCCGTTCTACCTGGGCCTGTTTCTTTTTGCCCAACATCCTGATTTTGAATTTTTTTTAAAGCCAGAAACTGGGGAAAGGAGAAGCAAACATCAAAGACAAAATTCCCTTTATTGAAAATGACAGGAGACGGTTACAATTGGGCACTGTTGCACATTAATAAGCCTTGTGTTCATCACAATAATGACTTCCCATCTGTTCATTGCAAGACCACAGACTCTTACATGGTTTACACATTTCCTCCTCATTCTTCTTGCCATCTCCCCACCCCTAACAGGTGTCATAGGTGTTCACAAACAAATCCCATTAACTACCAACTCAGGTATGTATTTTTTTTCCCCATGCCCTACTCTAGTTCCCTCCCTCTGATAATGTCTATGGCTGAGTTCTTCCCTGATTACCATGTTGGGGGATATTAAACAATACTGCTTCATGCACCAGTGACTTATAGTGAATTATAGCATCACACTTAGAATCATAGTCTCTTCATGAGCTAAGCCTGATGACTTAATCTCTCTCTGTGTCAGTTTCCTCGTCTGTAAATGGGTTGTGAGAATTAAATTAACTTGCTTAGCACTGCAAAATGTTGGCTCTCTACATATGTCAACATTTCCATTTTTCTTTTTACCATTCTTTTTTGGAGGGGACAGGAAGAAGAGAAAGGTGAGTCTGCTAGGAAGTGAAGAGGACCTGGTAAAGACTTAGAGCAGGAGCCAGCAAACTATGCTGGACCAAACTGGACCTACCGCCTGCTTTTGTCAATAAAGCTTTATTGAAACACTGTCATGCTCCTTCATCTATGGCACTTTTGTACTATAATTGCAGAGTTGAGTTGTTGCGATAAAGACTGTATGACCCACAAAGCCTTAAATATTTCCTGTCTGACCCTGTACAGAAAAAATTGCCAACTCCCGATTTAGAATATAAAAATAGAATCACTTTTTCATACACTTTGCCATTGATGAGATGAATGTCATATGAGGCTTTCTCTTTCAAGTGAAGTGGTTAACTGTTGTCAGAGTTTCTGCATCTGAGTCAACTCTTACAAACAGCAAGAGTTAACATCTCTGAGGCCTAATCCAAAATAAGGTTATGTTCTTTAGAAGCCTGGCCAGTTCTCCTAGGAATACAAGGAATGTAGTGTGAGATAGTATTGCAATTCTGATAAGGACACTGGGACAGGGATGCCCAAGGGCTCATGCATGTCCATGCTTCTCCTCTTCTTAGGCACAAAGCTAGTTGATGCTTCCCAGTTCTCTTGCAGTAAAGGAGGCCATGTCTCAAGCTTGTGCCAATGAAATTTGGGGAAAATATGTCCACCACTCCTCGCTGACTCTTCACCTTCTCTTTTCTTGTCTGCAGGTCAGATTCAGACAATCCAGTGGAGCACTCTGAAATTGAGAGGAAGTGGTCCAATAGAATTTTCCGGAATTATGGAAATCTTCTATTTTGTGCATATTTAGTATAGTAGAATCTAGTCACATGTGGCTATTGAGAACTGGAAATATGGCTAATGCAACTGAGAAAGTGAATTTTTACTTTTGATTCATTTAAGTGTAAATGGTCACATATGATATCACTGCCATATTGGACATTGCAGTTTGGAAGATGGCAGATGCAGCCTTAGAAGAATCATTGGCCTGAATGTCTAGGCGGAGCAGAGCACCACCTTCCCACTCACTCTTTCCCTCCTCTCGCCCCCTCCCCTGCCTCACTTGCATCAGACTGTGATGTGAGCAAAAGCATGAAATAGCTCTTTTGATAGGCCTGTGAGACTTGCTGTTCGTTGGACTAGCTAGACTGCTCTGACTCATACAGACCCAAATCCTGGCAACCACTTTTATGAAGAAATGACAATTCAGTCTACTACTTGTCCATTGTTACATGCCCAAGGAATGTGAGGGGCCTCTGCTTGGATCTAGTTTTCAACCTAGTCTATGGCATTGATTATCCTGTTCAAAAGACAAAAGAGGTGACTTGATGGGCACTTAACATCTTGGCCATACTGGCCCCATCTGCATGCTATGTAGGAAGTTTTAGTTCATTTAAACTGAAGTTCTAATGTTTTCGTTTTGTTTTGTTTTGTTTTGTTTACAACCATTTAAAATTGTACATGTCCCATACATGACAGAGAAAGGGTTGTCTGGTTGGACGATTTTTGGCTTGCAAAAAGAGAACACAAAAGAAAAGCGTACATTTTAATACTGAAGAGACCAAATTCTCTGCTGAAGAGGAAATGAACTACATATTCAGAAAGGTCCTGCCAAGAGGCCAAACAGACTGTGCTCTCTTGGGGGAGTTCTCAGTGGTGATGAGAACACCACTTTTTTTTTTTTTTTTTTAAAGTCATTTTCAAGGTGAGATATTGACTTGCTGCTAGAGCAGGACAACTGGTCTCTCTTTCATTGCTAGCAGCAGAGTAAGGGTCTTGCAAGTTTGAGGCAGCAGCAGAAAAAGGGTCTTCAAGTTTCAGTCCAAAGCAAGAAGAGCTAGAATTTCACCAGCTATCTCACCTACTCTGTGCCCACCTGTTTCTGGATGAAGCACTGTGACATCTGTTTTATTGTAAAGAGAACCAACTTTGGAATCAAATGGAACCTATGTTGAAATCCCGAATCTGTCACTAGCTTGGACAAGTCACTTCACTTCTCTCAACCTTGTTTTATTCCAGTTGGGAATAATAGTAAGCCTATCCCACAGAGCTGTAGCAAGGTTAAAATGAATGATGGTCTATAGAAGCATTTAAAATAGGGCTTCATACAGAGCCAGTACCTGGGGAGACTGAGGGTTTGAACCACATAGTTCCACTCTGGCAAATCACAGAGGGGCTGTAGGATGGTCCTTTAAGGAGGATGTGTTATGGGCTAATTGGAACAGTGCTTCTTAAACTCCAGTGTGCATTCATATTGCTTAGGGTTTTTGTTTAAATGCAGATTCTGAGTTACTAGGATTATGCAATTTGAATAAGCTTGCAGATAATTTCATGGTTGCTGGTTTCCGACATCACCTTTGGGAAGCAAAGAATTAAAGGTCTTGTCCTGATCAGTCTCCTTCTCCTGTTATCTATGCAAAAGAGATATACTGTTTACTTTGCATAGTGAGAGGGCAGGTACAAAAGTAGGATGAGGATAATGTAGCATGAGCACAGAGAAGGAAAATCTAGGATGATGAGTAAAGAAATTGTGGGAAAAGAGATGGATTCAAGGCTTTCAATCCTGACTAGACTTTAAATTCACCTGGAGAGCTTTAAAAAAAAACTAGCCATTGCCTGGTCCCAGGAATACTGATTTAATTGATTAGGATGGGGCCAGACATGACATATTAAAGAAAATAACTCCCCAGATTATTCTAGTGTGTAGCCAGGGTTAAGAACTGCTGGGCTAGACAAATAAGACAACTTTCCCAGATGGAAAGAATCAGGAAGGGGTCTTATCAAGATATTATGTCAGGTTTGGTTTTCAGAGGGCTGATAGGAAAGAAAAAGAAATGCTTCATGGAAATTGTAGGTAAGACAGGCCAGCTGGTTGAAACCTTGAAAAATCAGATCATTTGATCAAATTGTTCCCAAAACATGAAATCTCTGCCTCAACCGAAATAATCACTTAGCTCTGGGCTTTTAAAGAAATCTGTTGGTCTGTTGGGAAGCTAGGGTAAATGGGAGAAGTGAAATCCATGCCGTTGTTTGGAACTGGAGACTTTTTAACAATTCATTAACGTTGTCGGTTTGGTTGTCCTCTGTGATCAGAAGCTGTTGAATGATGTTCATCTGAGCACAGAAGCCAGCCTTTTCTGCAGCATTAACCAGGCCTCAGTCCAGTGGGTCTCTAACAGGGTGCCACGTGCCCAGCACAAGTGCTCCAACACATTCTGACCAATGAGCATAATTAATTTGTTGTAATTGACTTTACACTCTTGAAGCCCAGGTGTAGACTTCTTGTTACCAGAAGCCAGCTCAGACATGGCCCTTTGCCAGCCTCAACACAAAGCTCAGCCCTCTTCCAGGATTCCCTAAGAGCTAGGCATGTCAAGCATCTGAACATAATATGGTTTTACAGAAGATTCCTTACATCTGCGGTGGGGCCAGCTGAGGCACTGAACAACATTTTGTTCGAGCAATCCCCATTGGACACATCTCTCCCCTGAATCCCTGTCTGCACAGCCAATAAGGTGATTCTCCTCTGTCAGCCTCCCTAGCCCTCACCCATTCTTTTATTCCTTTACAAGACAGCTGAGTTTAGCCCTGTCCTAAGTGCTCCACACTCGGCTGCCTGCACCCAGGCATAGCAAACACAAAGCCCTTCAGAACCCCAGGCCCACTCTCTTTAGATATGTTATAAACTGTTACTGTTGATGAGGTCATTCCAGTGGGTGTCAAGCTGGACACAGCTTCTGGTAAGAAGAAGAAAGCATAGCAGATTCAAATCTCGGCCAAAGAACCTGGCCATGAAAAGCCTTTGCCTAAAAGGTCATGCAGTCCACAGTTCTACTGTACAACTGCAGCCTGGAATCACATGTGGAGTTCTTAAAATGCTGATGGCTGGGCTGTACCCCCTGAGATTCTGCTTTAATTGGTCTGGGGTGTGGCCTGGGCATTAGAATTTTCTTAAAGTTCCCAAGTCATTCCTGATACGCAGCCAAATTTAAGAGACATTGTTCTAAAGAGGCTTAGTGCTAAAGGCCAAGTGAAAAGGGCAACCAGTCCTACATTATAGTTGCAATTGCTTTGTCCTCATTACTGACCTGTTTGGTCTTGTTTTGAGTCTTTTAATCCCTTCAGTTGAACTCTCCAAAATTCTACCATTGGACAGTATAAGCACAGAAAGGTTGGGAACCACTCAGTAATTCGGAATCTCAGTGAGACAGAGGCCATTAAATGTCTCTCTCTCTCTCACTCTCTCTCTGTCTCTCTCTGTGTGTGTATGTGTGTCAGACAGAGGGAGAGAATTTATTTTTGAGTTAGAATTGAGGAGAAAAATGAACTCTGTGTGGCAAACCAATAACCTTGGTTTCTTGATGACACTCAAGCATAGACTAGGGAACTAGGGGAAATAGTGTGTGTGGAAACTGCCTCTCCTCCCCTTTTCATGGTTTCTATTCAAATGATGGAAGCTATGCCAAATTCAGCCAATGCAGAAAAATAATACAAAGGCTGCAGGAGAGCTCAGGGAAAGGAGCAGCTTAGCCAGGTGAGCTGGAGAGAGTGGTCGGGGATTATGGGGAAACAAATGCAGTCAAGGGGAAAACAGCAAGAGAAAGTCCACTCAACTCCCCCAAAATATGCTGTTACCTCAGACCCATGTGGGTCCTTCAAATGCCTTTTTGTGTGAAGGGGCACTGGGTGCGCCCAGAAGGTGCACAGCAGGGCAATCTTGTGTGGGTTTGCTTGTGTGTCTATGTGACAGAGAGAGAGAACATCTTAATAGAAAGCTATCCCCAAAGACGGGAAGGGATCATGAAAACTTGGGACAACAAACCTAGGCTTCGTTCCTTCTGAAACCCCCTTCTCTTACCAGCATACTTGTCGGGGAAGTCACACAGCTACAGCGAGTGTTTGTTTCCTTTTCTGACCTCACTGTGAGTCTTGGAGTCCCAATGTAATAGTTTCGAATGTACTCTGCAAACAGTAGACTGGGACACAAGTGAAAGGGATTATCCAAAAGTCAGCTTTGCATATTTGTGCTTGTTTAGGGCTATTGGGAAAACAGGGAGCACAGTACTCAAAAGTCTTCAAATCCCTGGTTAAAGGGAGTGACAGAAGAGCTGCACCAAAAATACACTTTTTAAAAAATTATTATTACAAACGACACATATGTTCATGGGGAAAACAACTCTAGAAAATTGCAAAGAAATAAAATTTGAATTTTTTTCCTTCTAAAGAAAAGTAGTATTTTTTGTACATAATTATGAATATTTGAAACCCAGTTATATTTCCAAAGTGTTTCTTAATTCAAAACAATACTTCCTTCCTATAGAAATTAAGAATATATAGATAAGAAAAAGTAACAAAAGCCCCCTATATTTTATCATCTAAAGATAACTCTTAGTCTTCAAGAACTTTAAAAAGTCAAGTAATTAG
>NW_012102144.1:1315355-1320054 GCF_000951045.1 Mandrillus leucophaeus | reverse complement strand
AGAGGCAGAGCTTGCAGTGAGCCGAGACTGTGCCACTGCACTCCAGCCTGGGCGCAGAGCGAGACTCCATCTTAAAAAAAAAAAAAAGTCAAGTAATTATTTTATATTTTCACTTTTAATTAGTATAAAAGGAAAACACATTCATTTTTTAAAAATTAGATAAGCAAAAGAGAAACTATGAAATCACTTAAAATTCAATCCCTAAAACAATCCTAACCAGTAATATTTTTTGTTGTAGTTGGTGGACTTCTTTTTTTCCAAATATGTGTGTATTTTTGAAAGTATAAGAGGTACCCCGAATCTTCTTGCAAATGTAAATTCATATTGTTATTTTGCAGCCTGATTTTAGACTGGAACAATATTCACACAAATTTTCTCATATCCTACATCATTTTTAACATCTGGGCAGAGTGCCATTGGAAGGATGTACCATTATTTATTTTTACTTAATGGATCCTAATGTTAGGTATTCAGATCACGTGTGATTTTTCTTCTCATCTTAGAAACAACACTGTTGTGACTGTCCCTCCAACTACAGTTTTCTTTTTTTTGTAATTTATTTTTCAGGATAAGCTGAGCCCATGGCACCACAAAATTCCAAGGCTTCTCAAAGAAAAAGCTATATGCTGTTTAGTGTAGTACTTTATATCTTTTCAGACATTTTTGCTTTAAATATATTAGGATATACTTATACATTCAAGATTATTTAAATCCTGTGAAATAGCCCACCTGCACTGCTCTCTGTATTCGAGTTATCTCCTGATTTCTTTCTGATGACATATGTCTGATTCATGCCTAGACAAGAAAATGTATAGACTACAGAAGAGTGCTCATTGGGAAGGAGGAGGAAAGCCCCTCTATAATCCCACCACTAAGAAAAAAAATCATCTTTCCAGTCATCCTGAACTCCCCCACCACCCATGGCTTTAAATACTCTTTTTAAAATTACCATTTGCAGACTTCTGACTCAGAAGACGCTTTGATAGAGCTGCTAAGTGTTGGCTACGATTCAGGGAGATTTTACCCCTTTTGCCACATTCAGAATTGTTTCTGGTAGGTTACGGAAATAAGTGTGCACATGTGTGAAGCTGCTCTGAGCTATTGTATTCCTTCCTAGTTTAGAAAGTACTTTTTGGACACATTGCTGAGGTTTCCCGCAGGTATGTGAGAACAGCGGGCCAGAAGCTTTGCCTGGCTTAAAAGTCACAGATTTATACAAAAAAAAAAGAAAAGCTAAACTACACAAGACAGGAACCTATATATAGGTCAAGAGAAGGGGAGACACAGAGCTTCTCACTGCAGCTGATCCAGATTTGATGTAAGAAGACCTCAGGCAACAAGGGCACAGTTCTCAATTTAGATAAATACTTTTACATTTCTGGTTATGAAATGTACACATTCATTATAGGAAATAGATTTAAGAGGCAGAAAGGAAACAAAACCTTATAATTTCACGATCAATATATTTTAATGTGTTGTGTATTTCTTTCCAGTTTCTTGATGCATATTTTAGGAGCAATTACAGCAAACAGTCTATTCGGGTTTTGTTTTTCCACCTTACATTATAGCAAAGGTGTCTTCCCATGTTGACAATTGTGTATGAGGATCTCTTCAAGTTCCTTTAGTAACTGTATTGCCTTGAGAGATGAAGAAAGAACATACATCAAAGATGTCTATGAACAGCAAATGCAGTGATAAAGCAAAAGGAAATTGTCTACTATTCACCTGCAGCTGACAGCAAGAATATATTTTCCTTCCTGGGTTACTAAACTTTGTCTTCCTAAGCAAGATAAAGTGGTTGTTGAATAGATAAAGAAGATACTACATCTCATACATCTCATACATGAATCTCAGGTGTAAACAAGCCCATAGAATACTGGCTCAAACTCAGAGGACACTCAGAAGAAATAGAGCAGTGGGGACTGGACTTAGGAAGGGGTTCTTTCTATGGCAAGCATCAGGAGAAACCCTTGGAGCATTGTTTGTGGGTTGGGATTGGGCCACATGCACATGGCTTATTCATACAACATTTAAAGTCCACTCACATCTTCTTGGCATCTCCTTTTTGATCACACAACAAAAGTTAAAGGCCAGAAACACTCCACCCATGCTCCCAATGATGTTATCATTGCACCCTCCACCAGCCACATCTGAGGCAAGACACCTGCTCCTAGCTCTTGTAGCTCCATTGAGGGAATGTGAATAAGGCAACACTTCCTCAAGATATTCACCCTCCATCTGTTGGAAACTTGTAATGCACTAATTTTGTTACTGACTTTTGCTAAAACTTTTCATAATTAAAATACTAATAGGTGATATCCACAATCACAATGTGAGCACTTCCCTAACCTCCTGGCCTTTTCCTCTACATACAAGGCCGCAGAGCTGGGTGTGTGGTACTCTGCTGAGAAAGCCAGGTGAGCATCCGGCCCTGTTACTGACTATAATCTCCGGCTGTGATTGCTAACATCTCTTCCCCCTCCCCCTACCTAATCTACTGCCTTAGATTCAGTTATTTAACAAATGTTTGTTGAACATTTGAAATGAGTCAGATGCTGTGCTAAGCCTGGGCTAATGAAGAGATAAAAAAGCCGGGGCATTTACCCTCTGTGGGTATATCATCTAATGGTGATAATGGGTGGTGAGTAACTTAGATAAAGCAATATAAGGAAATCTATCCTTAATGTCCCTGAGTTTTGGAACATTTTTACCAAGGCCACGATTAAGATGAGGTGAGTGAGGCAGGGTTATATAAGTAAAGGGTAGAATCCTGTCTTTATTTAAAATGATATTCTGTTCATCATGGAGTTTTTTTTTTTGGTGTTAACTTTGATTCTTTAGAATATTGAATAAAAACATGGTTTATTTTGGTTACTGAGTTTCTTAGCACCCCAGCACATGTTGCTCCCAAAGTAAAGGCCTTCTTTGCCTCATCCTAATTCTGGCCTAGTAACAAAACCAAACTTGACTGTTTAGGCAGTGAAGACAATCAGCTGACACTGATCCACTGGGTATGTCTGAGTTGTGGCCCCTATTCTTTTGAATTTGGTGTGTAGGTGGTTTGGCCTTGCCACTCATTTGCTGTGCCACTCCAGGCAAACACCTTTTCTTATCAAAGTTCAGTGTCTCATCTGTAAAATACTAAGTTTGGACAGTTTTCTTTTTTGACAATGAGAAGAATGTCTTCTTTCAAGAAATATTTATAGAGAACCTACTAGAGGCAGGCATTGTTACAGGTTCTAGGGCGACTGAAGCCAAGAAGACAACATCCTTTCCGTTGTGCAACTTAGGTTTGGGTGAGGACAAATAAATAAGCAAACAAGATCATTTCAATGTATGCTACACATTGTATTAGTGTGTGCGAGATCATATTAGTGTGAGAGATGTTACAGCGGGGGCCAGGAAAGTTCTCTCAGGGAAGGTGATATTTGAGTAGAAACAGCAATGATAAGCCGGCACGTGACCTGAATCTCTCAGACTTACTAAGTTTTTCCCTCTTTGACAGTTAATCTTTGTTTTTATTTATTTTATAAGGACAGGGTCTTGTTCTAACACCTAGGCTGGAGTGCAGTGGGGCCATCATAGCTCACTGTAACTTCAAACTCCTGAGCTCCAGTGATCCTCCTGCCTCAGCTTACCAAGTAGCTAGGACTACAAGTGCACACTACCATGACTGGCTAATTTTTTACTTTTTATAGAGATGGGATCTTGTCAGATTGCCCAAGGTGGTCTGGAGCTCCTGGCCTCAAGAGATTGTCCTGCCTCCCCCTCTGAAAGTGTTGGGATTACAGGCGTGAGCCATGCCTGGCCATGACAGCTAATCTTTAATGAGCCTTAGTCTGTGCCTGTTATAATAACTATATATGTCCCAACTCAGCTCTCTCAACAATGGTGTGAGATAAGGACTCTTGTTACATCATTTAAAAAATTATTATTGATAAGGAGACAGAGGCACAAAGAGGTTAATTTGGGGAGATCACCAGCTAATAAGTGTTGGAAAAGGTAATGGGAGAAAAGGCACTAAAGGCGTGATGGTTTTAAAGCTTGAATACAATGATTCAACAGTTACTTAATGAGCATCTACTATATTCTAGGCACTGTACAATTACATAGGGGCGTGATTCCTCCTCCTCCTCCACTTCCTCTTCCTCTCCCAACACCTAATGAACACTAGATTCCAGGCACAGTACAAACTTTTAAAATAATCCATTTTCGAGGGTGAGAGGGCTGTTCTATAGCTTAATTGTGGTGGTGGTTACAGGTCTGTACGAATTTGTCAAAACTGGCAGAACTGTGCACTAAAAAAGGGTGAATTTACTGTATGTGGATTATACCTTAAAAAAACTCAACCCTCATCCTTCCATCTCCACTCCGCTACCCCAGCTACAGCGGCAGGGGGGCGTGAAACGGTCCCTGCCCCTAGGCTAGGGACAAGGGTGAGGGACGAGCCTTCGGGGGCGGGACCAGGTGAGCGCCGGGAGTTGTGCCCAGTGGGCCTGGAAGCCAGGAAAAGGGAGAAAGTGGCCCCAGCTGAGTGCGGGGGAGGGATGGGAAGAGCCGGTGGACCGCGGGGCGAACCCGGGAGGGCGGGGGGATGCCGGGAGAGAGGGAGGGACCTGCGGGCGGGGAGGGAGAGGCAGAGGAAAGGGAGGAGGGGTAGGCGTGAGCTCCGGAGAGAGCCGGGGGCTGCAAGGCGGAG
>NW_012102144.1:1278246-1315010 GCF_000951045.1 Mandrillus leucophaeus | reverse complement strand
CAGGGCGCGAGAGAGCGCTCGAAGGCGCGGGAGGGGTTAGGTTCCGACCCCCGGCTGGGCGACAGTGAGACCCGAACCGTGGCCCTCAGGGTCACAGTCTGGGGGATCCCTGGAAAGCCCCCTCCCTCCAGGCAAATCGGAATCCCAGCACTAAAGCTCCAGCGTCCAGCCACTTGGAGCTCTAGCGGGGACTTGGACTTTGAGGCTGTCTTTTGGGGTGTCCTCTGCTGCCCCCTTTCCGGGAGCACCAGCCCAGTCCAGCGATGCTCGCTTCTTGCGGACTCCAGGGAACTGAAGGGTCTTGCTTTTGTTTCTTAGAAACCCGTGACCAGGGTGTCTGGGGGAGACAAAGCCCCAGCCGTGGCCATTTCTAGGTGATGTGGTGCCCACGCCGGAGGCAGCCTGCCTGGGTCCGCGCACCCTTCCCCAGGCAGACGGGAGACCACCCCTGGGGCACTGGCAGCGCCCCGCCCCGTGCCCCCATACAGAAGAGGAACAGTTGACTCAAATCACAGGAGGTGGGGTGGGAGGGGCAGGCCATCCTGCCTGGGACACGAGTGGGGCTGTGGAGGGAGCCCCCGTGGTGGAGACATGCGTGTGTTTTCTTTTTGTTTTGAAGTTGACCGGACTGGGGCGGATAGAGCGAGGCCAGCCATGTAACGCCTGTGGTGACCAGTGCCCTGGGTTCGCCTTGCATAAATGGAGGTAGGAAGCCTTAAATGCACAACACTACAGCAAGAAAAAATATGCAATATGTAATATATATATATATATTCCCCCCGCGCCTTAAATCTCACTTGTAAGTCACATGGAAAGAATGCAAAGGCTGTTTCTTTAAGAGCGGAGCTACATCTGCTACAAATATTGGAGGTGGAAGTGGTGGCCAGACACTGGGGGATGCAGGAGAGCCGGGCTCAGGCTGCATTTCCCTGATGTGAAAACTGTGGATCCCTAGCACTGGCACTATGTGTCTAGGTAACTCACTCCAAAACAATTCACCCTGGGCATGACAGTGTTGCCAAGTGCCGCAGTGCTGTGTGTGTAGGATTCCCTGGACTAGCTGGTGTTTTCCAATTGTGTTTTTAATTCAGCGCCTGTAACTCTGGGTCCCAACCACAGACCCATTGCTGCCCGCCTGCGCCGTGTCAACCCTCTTCGGTGGCCAGATGTTTCTTATTAAATGTGCCTTGAGTGTTGACTTCCAGGCAGCCCCAGCTTGGATTGGAATGATTATGTTTGGGAGACAAGGGAGCTGGGTGCCCTCCCAATGCATCTGGCTGCTGGGGCTCTGGTTGGGAAAAGTTGGGGTGCAGGCTTACAAGCTGTCAGTTTGCTGATTTCAAGCAAGAGGTGAATCCTCCCTGGCGTCTTCATGAAAAGGAAAAACTGGTGACAGGAGAAAATTGTGCAATATCATAACACATTCTCTCTTGGATTAGTGCATCTTTCCCCCTTTCTCCACCACTCAAGCTGCTTATGAAGAGGGCTTTTTCAGGATGCTAGGCAGAAAAGCCTGCTTTGATTCCACGCCCCCACCCCATTAGTGCATCTCTACTTTTCCCCATTTGTAATGTGTGCTGGGCACCCAGTTATAAGAAAACTCCCAACCAGCTCCTTCAGAAATTAAATGCTTTTGTTCCTGCTTCAGATGGGTCTGGCAGCCTCTTTGCCTTTGTTTCAGGGCACTGAGCGCAACCCTTATGGCTCCCGAGCATTTAATAACTTCTGTGTCAGAGTCAAGGCAGACGACCTTATAAATATGTAATTGGCAGACATAGACATTCATCAGTGGTACCGATGTGGTAGCCCAAATCGGTGTGCTGTAGGCCAGACCCTTGTGTGTCCCAAATATGAATATGGGTGAAAAAATGAGAATAGGTGTAGAAGTCTTATTTTGTTAAACCAAATCCAGCATAACAAAACTACTGAGTGCTTCCTTTTTGATGCATCTTGTACTCTAATGGGGGTGGGAGAGGCAGAGTAATGAACAGCAGAGTAAGTGATTTCCAACTTTCCTTTCCTCACCTACTCTGCAGCCCTTGGGTCAACTTCTGAACAGGGGCTTTGTGGGGCAGTGGCGCAGGATGGGTGTGTAGCCTGACTTCTCTCCTTCACTGTGTGATCCCTGATCACCTGTCTGTCACTACTTTCCCTGGTTCCCAGTTTCCCTACTGTTAAGTGGGCATAATAATGGCATTTAATGCAGAGCGTGATTGTAGGGATTAAATAGATCTGAAAAACACATGCTTTGTCCAGTCCCAGGCATATCATAAATACTTGCTAATTTTGTTCATGATTTTTAGCATCCCTTCAACCACTGCTCAGGAGGAGACATAACTAGTGTATCTGGGGATGCTAGGGGTCCAGGGCCACTCTAGACCTTCATGATCACAGCTTTTTGAAGAATTTTAAGCTGTTTTCATCTGGCTGATTTTGCAAAGGGAAAACAAGTGTTTTGTTTTCAGCCCAATTATGGAACTATTCTTTTGGAAAGAGACCCTTTCAACAGGCTTTGACAGATTTTCATGCTGAAGCAATTGCCCTACCCCAGCAGAAAGACCACTTCGGCTTCATGAATAGGGTTTTTATGGCACTTCCACCCATTGCTGGAAAAGAAGCGGCTCCTTGCTCTTATCCCCTCCTTTTCCTATTGGCATACTTTTGGGTGACCTTTTGGACAAGAGAGATAACTATTTCTGGGTTACACAGCACGGTCTTCTTTTTGGCAGTTTGAAACCCACTTTACATCCCTCTCACTGGGGCAAGCATGAGCCCGTTGGAGAGAGAGTTGGGCCTGGGTAGGAAGAAAAGGTAGGCCTGACACAGAGGCCGAATGCTGCCTTTGATCTGACTCAGGGAGAATGGAACTGTCCTCACCCCAAATGCCAAAGAACCCTAAGATGATCACTTGTTTCCTTTGTTCACTGCATCATCCCCTTCACTGGTCTCTCTGCTTCCACCCTGGTCCCCTTCCAGTACTTTGTCCACACAGCAGGCATCTCTTAAAAACAGGATAGAATTGTGTTACTGCCTCCCGGCATGACGGCACTAAAGTTCTAGGGAGGAAGGGTATTGTAAACAAACTTTGCTTCCCTCTGATATGGTGGAGCTTTGAAGTCCAGACCGAGCAGGGCTGGCATTTGCAATGGCTTCAGCAAGCTGTGTGACCTTGGGCAAATGACTTAGGTTCCCTGAGTTCCATTTTCCTCACCTGTCAAATTGGCAGCTCTCTAAGGAACAAATATTTGAGGGCTTGCTCTGCACCTGGTAGTCTGGTGACACAGCAAAGAACAAAACAATATTCCTGCCCTTATTCCACTAATCACATTTTAGATAAAGTAGTGAGGAAAGGATTCTCTGAGAAGGTGACATCTGAACAGAGACCTAAATGAAGCAAGGGAAGAGGATCGTGCTCATTCGCACCTGACGCAGGTACTAACAACATCATCATCTCGTGGGAGATTGTTAGAAATGCAAAATCTGTGGCCCGCCCCAGACCTCCTCAATCCAAACCTGAGCTTGAACAAGATCCCTGGCTGCTGCTTGTATGCATTAAAGATTGAGAAGCACTGAGTTAAAACACCCAGCATTGTGTATGGCAAATTGCTTTTCCTACGTCGAGGCTTCCTCGGTGCCAGGAAAGATGCCCACGGTCCTGTTGAAGTCATGTATATTTTATGGGGATTTTCCTGAGTGATCATACACTCTTTCCATTTTTGTTGTCACCCACACCTTTAGGTAGCAAATGTGGGGTTTTTTTTTGTTTTTTTTTTTTTAGAATTTCTAAAAAGAACAAAAACAGAAAAACAAAAACCTCCAAGACAGGTATTTATGGGTCTTAGAGTACAAAGGTCTCACAATTAGCAGGACCTCTCTCCTCCACCTGATGGAAGGCAGCTGGGGAGCAAAGGTGGCTATTGCAGGGTGCTCCCCGCAGATGACCTATCCTGGAAGAAACATCACTCCGGGGTGGCCTAGGGGCTGGGCTGGGCTGGGCTGCTGAGGGAATTTTCATTAAGGAAGATTAGGGCATCTTCATGGACTGCAGCCAGAACAAAATCATTAATAACTAAGCACTTAGCTTACCCTGCTACAGGATAGCTTTCTGAGTGGGGGTTAATTGGCCTTGCTTGTTTGCAACCAGTTTGAACAGGGAGAGAAAAATAGCCATTTTTACAGTGAAGATTTGCTTATCTACATGCCAAGAACTGATGAATAATAATAGTAATAATTACGGTAATACCAAAACAGCGTCAGCAATAAGAACGAGTGCTTGCTTTGTCCGGGATCGTGCTTCCGTGTTTTACATACATTTTAATTTCATCCTCACTAAATCCTATAAAAATAGATGTGATTATTTTCCTGGTAAGAAAACTGAGGCTGAGGGTTGTTAAGTAACTTAACCCAAGGTCACCTGGCTAGGGAGAATGCTGCTGGGATTTGGCTCCAAAACCAAATTTGGCTCATTTTCTTGTGATTCTTGCTACTTGTTCTAAAGTAGTGCTCACAAACTGAAAGCCCTTGAGTCAAATCCAGCTTGCAGATAGGTTTTGTTTGATCCATACAACATATTAAATAAGGAGGCTTGTTCTAACATAAGCCCAGGTTTCCGGCTTCTGTTGAAAAATCCAAAGATCAGGTAACATCAGGAATACTTTCCTGCATTTCTGACAGTGTCTGACAGGAGCTGAGTAGTTGCCCTTTAGATGGGCGTGACCGCAGCTCACCATACTCTCCAGCAATCTAGTTGAGTTCAGGGAACTCTTCAAATATTTAGGTTACCTGTCAGGGACTGGAAGTGATTGAAGCTTGCAAATCCTGAATGAGCAATCTCATCTCCCCCAAAGAGAAAGTAAGCTTTCTCTATCAGCTACCATTTTAAAGCTTGACAATGCCAGGAAAGTGTTTTACATCTTTTCTACCTTATCATTCATGACAGCCCTAGAAGGTAAGTGCAGTTATTTACATCCATTTTAATGGGTAAGGAAACTGAGTCTCAGAGGAGTTAAGTAATTTGCCTATGGTTACACAGCCAACTGCTTAATGGGATTGTGTCCCCATCTGACTTCAAAAGTCTGTGTTCTGGGCCAGGACTTCTCAAACTTGCATACAAATTACTGGGGGTTCTTGTTCAAAATTCAGATTCTGATTCTATAGATTTGAGGTGGGGCCTGAGATTTTCCATTTCTACCAAGCTTTAAGATGATGCCGTGAAGCTGGTTGGGGGACCAACACTTCAAATAGCAAAGGTTTAGTTTAGATTGGCATCAGTAAAATACAGCCTGCTGGCCAAATGTGACCCTTTTCCTGTTTTGTATGGCTCATGAGTTACATTTTTAGATGGTTGGGGAAAAAAATCAAAAGAATATTTCACAACATATGAAAATTACATGAAATTCAGATTTTGGCACCCAGAAAAATGTGTTATCTGAATAAAGTCATACTCATTTACTTACATCTTATCTATGGCTCAAATATGTAGGTTACCTGTCAGGGACTGGAAGTGATTGGAGCTTGCAAATCCTGAATGAACAGGTTTTTGTGCTACAGTGGCAGACTTGAGTAGCTGCAGCTGAGATTGTATGGCCCAGAAAACCTAAAATATTTAGTATCTGGATCTTTATAGAAAATATTTGCTGACCCCTGGTCTATACCACTATCTAGGGCAACATGCAAATAGCTTATTTTAGTTTAGAATAAAGGGATCTGAGAATCTTTTGGAATCAGGGCTAGAGGAAACACCCCCTCCAACCTAGATGAGAATGGTGGTAAAATCAAAGGCAACCAAAGAGCTAGGGAACAGACCAAAGCATTTTCTAAAGGGCATGTGGAGATGAGGCTTGCAAGACAAGATCAATGAACCTCCAGTGGATTCTAAGCCCCTTGTAATCCCTTTAACGTTTCAGCTTTACTGATAAATGTAGATTCAACTTGAGCATTAAAAGACGGACTTTCCTAACAAGCCTCCTGGAGTCCCACTTTCATGGGCAACTGACACGGAATGCCCAGTGCAGGGGGAGTGTTGTGAGATCGTTATAATTATGCAGAGCTGTTTGTCTCCAGACAACGGCTGCCTTTCCAGCCGGGATGCTTTGGCTGGGATGCAGTTGCTCCAGAGGCAGCGCTTGCTGGGCTAGCCAAGACTGTGCCTTGAAAAGTCTCCCTCCTTAGTTGCCTGGGCGATTGTGTTGATTGATGACTGAGGCAGCAATTCGGGGTGATGCCGGCCTGGTTTCCTTTAATGGATTGTAATTTGGCTAAGAAATGGGTTCCCACTGATTATTTTGCTTGGAGAGGAAAAACACTCTGCCTCAGTCACTGACATGCCAAGAAATGGGAAAACAAGGAGAGGCGTTTTGGGGGGTGGAGGTGGGGGAAAGCGTAGATTGAGTTATGCCTAACATCAAGGCAGGGAAAGATACTTAGCTGATAAGAAGGTGGCAGGTTGGCTCACTTAATGTCATTGGCATTTAATAATACACCTGATAGAAGTTGAAATACCTTACAGGGTTTTTTTCTCTGCAGGAACTATATCAGTTTATGCCAGTATATCTGTATTATTACCTGTTTTTGGAAATAGATATAACTATTTTAAAGATATTAAACTATCTCACACGTTTGCACATATGAAAAATACATATCATAGAGGGGAAACCCCTTCTTTTTCATACCTTCTAGACCAGGGGTTGGCAAGCTGCAGCCTGTGGGACAAAATTAGCCTGCTACCTGTTTGGTATGGCCTACTAGCTAAGAATGGTTTTCACATTTTTAAATCCCTGAAAAAAAAATCAAAAGAAGAGTAACATTTTTGTAGCATGTAAAAATGATACAAAATTTCAATTTCAGAGTCCATAAATAAAGTTTCATTGGAACACTGCCGTGCCTGTTCATCTAGTAACATCTGAGGCTGCTTTTGCAGTAGCAGAGTAGTTGAGACGGCCCTTATGGCCTGCAAAACTGAAAGTATTTACTATCTGGCTCTATACAGAATCAGTTTGCTCACCCCTAAGCTACAGATATATGTTGTTTATAGTCTGGTATTTATTTCCTTAGGTTCATTCAGATTATTTATTAATATTGCTTTAACAGAAAATACACATCCTACATGTTATCTTTTATAGCTTACTTTTTTCATACTTAGAAATACTTTCTGGACATTTTTCCATGTCAGTATATAAAAGCCAAAAGCATCTAATATATTTATTAGTTTTCAGAATCTATTGTATGGATTATGATTAAGTCAAAATTTCTCCCTTCATGACCACTCTGTTTTCCATTGTTCCCAATTATATATCATATAATGATAGCTTTTCTCATGCTACAACATGCCTGTGTAGTTTTACCCAATTTTATGTTTCTGTGGTATAATTGGAATTACTAGGTGAGAGGAGGTAACATTTAAAATTTTAAGTGCTCTTGCCAAATTGTCCTCTGAAAAGATGGTGCCAATTTGCACCCCCATTCTTTTAAAAATTTGAGTACATTTATGTGCTCTTTGGGCTGAAACTTTGAAACATCTCAACTTGTATAGCAACCTGGTAATTAATCCCTGTTTAATCACCCTGAGTGACAATTTGTGCCTGATGACTACTGAGAAAATACAGAGCATTGATGTCAATCGTCTTTTGTTCAAAATAAATTTTGTTTTTAACCATGAAAGCGATACCCACATTCTGTTGAAAGGTTGTCATTCCTCCTGATGCCTCTGTAGTTTAAGATTGTTGGGATGAGGGAGAGCCTAATAAATTTGTTATTTTGTGGTCTCTTGGTTCAAAAAACTCAAAGGTCACCCTTTAACCATGTGATTAATGAGTACCCCAGAGGGATTTCCCTATGGAGAGAGGAAGCATTCCCTAATGGGAATGACTTCCAGATCTTGAGCTTTTTGAGATCAAAGGGATTGAACCTGCCTGTGTATGGGAGAGTCATAGGGGTATGATCTCTGCGGGAAATGTATATTTCTAGCCAGTGTCACAGAAACTTCTATGAAGCTTGTAAGGGTTTATATGAAAGGATTATAGCTGAGTGGTTAAAGGGACTGGCTTTGAAGACATTGTTGGAATTGTAGATTTGGCTTTGTCTCTTACTAGCTGAATAGCCTTGGGCAAGTGACTTAATATTTTTGAGCCTTGATTTTTCTCATCAGAAAAATGGGGATACTACTACTTGTCTCATGAGGTTGTGGTGGGGGAATGCATGTAATGTGCCTCCCACTTTTCATGACCTGTAACCTGGGGTTGATATATGTTTGTGGTTTCAAGAGGGTTTAATAAAGACAGGGCACATGTGGAGGAAGAATATCTGGGTTCAAGGTCCTGGAAATTGTAGGTTATGTAATCGATAACAAGTTACTTCCCCACTGTATTACCCATTTTTACACTGCTAATAAAGACATACACCAGACTAGGCAATTGACAAAAGAAAGAAGTTTAATGGACTTACAGTTCTGTGTGACTGGGGAAGCCTCATAATCATGGCAGAAGGTGAAAGTCACATCTCACATGGTGGCAGACAAGAGAAGAGACCTTGTGCAGGGAAACTTCCCTTTTTAAACCATCCGATCTTGTGAGACTTATTCACTATTATGAGAACAGAGGTGGCTTACGCCTGTAATCCCAGCACTTTGGGAGGCCGAGGCAAGTATATCACGAGGTCAGGAGTTCGAGACCAGCCTGACCAACATGGTGGAACCCCGTTTCTACTAAGAATACAAAAATGAGCCAGGCATGGTGGCCCACACCTGTAATCCCAGCTACTCAGAAGGCTGAGGCAGGAGAACAGCTTGAACCCAGGAGGTGGAGGTTGCAGTGAGCTGAGATCGTGCCATTGCACTCCAGCCTGGGCAACAGAGTAAGACTCCATCTCAAAAAAAATAATAATAATGATGATAATAATAAAGAGAACAGCATGGGAAAGACCTGCCACCATGATTCAATTACCTCCCGCTGAGTCCCTTCCACAATACATGGGAATTCAAGATGGGATTTGGGTGGGGACACAGCCAAACCGTATCATTCCACCCCAACCCCTCCCAAATCTCATGTCCTCACGTTTCAGAACCAATCATGCCTTCCCAACAGTTCTCCAAAGTCTTAATTCATTTCAGCATTAACTAAAAAGTCCACAGTCCAAAGTCTCATCCAAGACAAGGCAAATCCCTTCCACCTATGAACCTGTAGAATCAAAAGCAGGTTAGTTACTTCCTAGATACAATGGGGGTACAGGCATTGGGTAAATACAGCCATTCCAAATGGGAGAAATTGGCCAAAAACAAAGGGGCTGTAGGCCCCATGCAAGTCCCAAATCCAGTAGGGCAGTAAAATTTTAAAGCTTCCAAATGGTCTCCTTTGACTTTATGTCCTGCATCCGGATCATGCTGATGCAAGACGTAGGCTCCCATGGCCTTGGGCAGCTCCACCCCTGTAGCTTTGCAAGGTATAGCCTCGCTCCTGGCTGCTTTCACAGACTAGTGTTCAGTGTCTACACCTTTTCCAGGTGCACAGTGCAAGCTATCAGTGGATCTACCATTCTGGGGTCTGGAGAAAGGTGGGCCTTTTCTCACAATTCCAGTAGGCAGTGCCCCAGTAGGGACTCTATGTGGGGGCTCCAACCCCACATTTTCTTTTTGCATTGCCCCAGCAGGGGTTCTCCATGAGAGCCCTGTCCCTGAAGCAAACTTCTGCCCTGGCATCCAGGTATTTCCATTACATCCTCTGAAATCTAGGCGGAGGTTCCCAAACCTCAATTCTTGACTTCTGTGCACCCTCAGGCTCAACACTACATGAAAGCTGCCAAGGCTTGGGGCTTCCACCCTTTGAAGCCACAGCCCAGGCTATACCTTAGCCCCTTTTAGTCATGGCTGGAGCGGCTGGGACGAAGGGCACCAAGTTCCTAGACTGCACACAATATGGGAACTCTGGGCCCAGCCCGCAAACCCATTTTTTCCTCCAAAACCTCCTGACTTGTAATGGGAGGGGCTGCTGCAAAAGTCTCTGGAGACATTTTCGCCTTCGTCTTGGTGATTAACATTCAGCTCCTTCTTACTTACGCAAATTTCTGCAGCCAGCTTGAATTTCCCCTCAGAAAATGGGATTTTCTTTTTTAGTGCATTGTCAGGCTGCTAATTTTCCTTTTATGCTCCATTTCCCTTTTGAAACGGAATGCCTTTAATAGCACCCAAGTCGCCTCTTGAATGTTTTGCTACTTAGAAATTTCTTCTTCCAGATACCCTCAATCATCTCTCTCAAGTTGAAAGTTCCACAGATCTCTAGGGCAGAGGCAAAATGCCTTCAGTCTCTTTGCTAAAACATAACAAGAGTCACCTTTGCTCCAGTTCCCAACAAGTTCCTCATTTCCATCTGAGACCACCTCAGCCTGGACCTTATTGTCCATATCGCTGTCAGCATTTTAGGCAAAGCCATTCAACAAATTGCTGACTTTCCCACATTTTCCTGTCTTCCTCCTAACTGTTCCAACCTCTGCCTGTTACCAAGTTCCAAAGTTGCTTCCACATTTTCAGGTATCTTTTCAGCAGTGTCCCACTGTACTGGTACCAATTTACTGCATTAGTCTGTTTTCATACTGCTGATATAGACATACCCAAGAGTGGGCAATTTTTTGTTGTTTTTTGACTGAGTTGTGCTCTATCACCCAGGCTGGAGTGCAGTGGTGTGATCTTGGCTCACTGCAGCCTCTGCCTCCTGGGTTCAAGTGATTCTCCTGCCTCAGTCTCCCAAGTAGCTGGGATTACAGGTGTGTGCCACCATGCCCAGCTAATTTTTGTATTTTTAATAGAGATGGGGTTTCACCATGTTGGCCAGGCTGGTGTCAAACTCCTGACCTCAAGTGATCCACCTGCCTTGGCCTCCCAAAGTGCTGGGATTACAAATGTGAGCCACTGCACCAGGACCGAGACTGGGCAAGTTACAAAAGAAAGAGGTTTAATGGACTTATAGTTCCACATGACTGGGGAAGACTCACAATCATGGCAGAAGGTAAAAGTCATGTCTTACACGGCAGCAGACAAGAGAAGAGAGCTTGTGCAGGGAAACTTCCCTTTTTAAACCATCAGATCTCATGAGACTTATTCATTATCATCCGAACAGCATGGGAAGGACCTGCCCCCATGATTTAATGACCTTCCACTAGAGCCCTCCCACAACATGTGGGAATTCATGATGAGATTTGGTTGGGAACAAAGCCAAACCATATCACCCATCATGAGTAAAAGCCTTTCATTTGGTGAACGGGAGTGATGATTCTTGTCTCATGGACTAAACTTAGAAGAAATAGAATGGAGGGCCTCCTTGTATAGGACTTTAGGTTCCAAAGGAATGAGACTTCTGATGGAATAATAGATTCATATTACATGTTACACACTCACTTCGGGTGAAATGGAGTTTGATAGAATTGGACCCTACAACCTCACAATCGTTTTGCCTAAGTGAATTATGCACATGATATTTATAAAAACAGTTTGCAAACTATAACAGAAAGATAACTTTCAAACTCTGCCCCTGGGGTCAGTACATAAAAATGGGCCTTTCTTAGACCCTGCAACCCACCAACTGGACAATGGAAATTCATGTCCGTGATGAAAACATGTCATCAAGGCAATACTTAATCAGTTTCCCCCAGCCTGCTTAATAAGTATGAATTGTTTTTGGCTCCTGTTGTGCCACATTAAACATTTCCATTTACATGATCACAAGTCCCTAAGTAGAAGCTCCCTCTTCTGAAGCATGAGAAACATGGATATTTATATAAAATTTGAACCTGGGATCTCTGGAAACTCCTGAGATTAGATCTGGCCTGTAGGTATATTTTGTTAGCATTGCACAGGATTTAAATTTTAAACCAGTTGCTAACATTTAAGATATTGTGTAAAAATTCAGATTTGGGCTTTCTCTGGAAAGATGACAATATCTGGCAAAACTAGTCTAATATTCTTTTCCTTTAAGATGAAACATGTTCAACTATTTCACAGTTTCCACCATTCCCTATTGTCTTACACCTGGCCTGCCTTGCTGATTTACATTACTGGTTGGCCACTACAGACATCAGATTTTGTGACTACTGATTTGAAAGAAACCAGTGAGTAAGTGTCATGACTGGAAGGATGAAATGAATGGTGGGGTGGCATAAAGTCACTACCTGGCAGGGGCAGCTGCCCTAAGCAAGTCCTCTTAGCAGCTAAGCCCTCCCTTTCTGGGAGATGCAGTAGAGGAGGAGCAGACACTATTGAGGGCCTGCTGTGTGCTTGGTTTCTTTCAGGAATCACTTCATTTCCTACTCAAAACAGTTTCCTGAGGCATGTCTTTTATCTTCCACTTTTTAAATATGGGGCTGCAGGGAGGTTAGGTAGCATGCACTCATTCACATTGGTTAATAAGTAATGGAATCAGGATTTGAAGTCAGATCTTTGAGGCTGCAGATTACAAGCTCTTGAACCCAGAGAGTGTTTAGCTCTGGCATTTGATTCTTCTGGTCTAAATATAAACCTGTACCTTGGGGAAAACAGTTTTATATTCTCTATGGCCTGGGGATGAGATCTGACTAGTGTCTAAAATAGAACAAAATGTCTGAAGAACCCTGGACTAGTTGGTTTATCTGGGGCAAGATTCTTAAAAGGGAAACTCCTTCAAATTAGAGGTTGTGGGGTTGAGCTTACTGGGGTGTCCGAAAGGTGCCACCTTGAGAAAAATGGAATCGAGTGCAACGTGACTTCCCATTCCTTAGGAGGCCACTTGCAGTTTTCTAATCAGATCTGACTACATTAAATTGGGCTCCATTCAGCTTGTTAAAAACTTTGGTGTAAATTGGGCTGCCTGGGAGAGCTTGTGTGGGGGGAGGGCAGCTTTAAAAATGCCATTTGCATAATGATTCCTGGAGGAAAACTCTACAAAAGGGATCAGTCAAGGGAGGGAATGTACAGTACCTCCTTTCAGCAGCCAACTATACGTCAACAAGCCTAAAAATAAACAAGATGTTTGTTATCCAGCCTTTGAACCTAGGCTTTTGAATATATGTAGCGACCTTTGGTGTCACATTGGCAAAACAGACACAAGCACATTTGACTGGCGGAAGGCATTTAATGAGCGCATTATTTGATTTTATGTTTGGTACACTGCTTGGTGATGCAGAAACTGCTTTCACAATTCTTAAAAACTGGCTCATTATATGTACCTCTAACACCCAGAGTGGGTTCTCCTACTTTGAGTGCTGAGGAATGAGGCCTCCAGGGGACTTATTAAAGGAATGCAGGTGTTTGCTTTCTTCAACAACGCTATGAAATTACCCCGATAATATAATTTCCCAAAGTCTTTTGTTCCACAATCAGGGACCCAGGGATACTCCCTGTTATTTGCATCCTTGGTGACTCGGCCTTTGAAACTCCTCCAGCAACTTACTGAGTTGTTTGGAAATCACAATGACAAGTTCCTCTCATCTTTATGAAGCCAAAAGTTTGGAGACAATAGATAACTGAGGAAAGTGTTCATTTTTGGGTGCATGTTTGTTGCCACAGAGAAGGACACATTACATATGTTTTCCTGGGTTCTGGGAGGTGGAACTTTTTTTTTTTCTGTTTTTGGTAAAATTTTGGTGGTAACAGCATTTTTTTTTCCTGCAAGACTTCCATGTATTTTTAAATTGTTTTTGAGCTTTGAGTTGGTAGGAGGTGCTCCTTACAACCTTTGATTTGCAAACATTTATTCCTTGGTTTAACCCATCCTTGGTTTAACCCATTATGACCGCCATCACTCAACTGACTCGCCACAAACTGGGTAAATACTTACCATACTTACCTTTCTTTAATTATCTTTTTTTTTTAATCTTTTTTATTAACCTTTCTTAAATGTATGCATAGCTTCCATTTTATTTCAATGTTTAATATTAGAAGTATTTTGGGTCTTTATTTAAAAGTTTGGGTTTTTTCCCCCCCAAAAATTCAACTTTTCTTTTAGATTCAAGGGATATATGTGCAGATTTATTACATGGATATATTGCATGATGCTGAAGTTTGGGGTACGCATGATCCCATCATCCCGGTAGTGGGCATGGGACCCAATAGGTAGTTTTTCAGCTCTTGCCCTCCTTTTTCTCCTCTACCCTCTAGTAGTCCTCAGGGTCTCCTTGATAAAAACTTTTTTAAGGCAGGTTTGTTTCTTATTCTAAATTAATTTTGATCAAATTGTTGGATGATAAATATGCAGTTTAGACAGGAAAATGCAGCAAAGTCAAGTGATTTATGAAAAAAACAAGCACAACTTTGTAATCCAATCACCAGTACACTTAGCACTAGTCTGTGATTTCCTTCTGGTCTGTTTTTCTGGAGACTAGAAGTCCAAAATCAAGGTGTCATCAGGGTTGGTTCCCTCTGGAGGCTCTGAGGGAGACGGTTCTGTGCCTCTCTCCGAGCCTCCAGTGGCTGCTGGCAATCCTTGGTGTTCTTGGCTTGTGGATGCATCACTTCTGTGTCTGCCTCCATCATCACATGCCATTCTGCCTGTGTATTCCGTTTCCCTTCCCTTCTCTTATAAGGACCTATCATTGGATTTAGGCCTACCCTAGCCCAGGATGATCTCATCTTAAGATTCTTAATTACATCTGCAAAGATCCTTTTTCCAAATAAGGTCACATTTAGAGGTAGACATATCTTTTGAGAGGGCACCATTTAATCCACCATAATAGTTTTCATAATAAAGCATATGCAGTTTTATATTATTTTTTAAAACTTGTTATACTTTAAGTTCTGGGATACATGTATAGAATGTGCAGGTTTGTTACCTAGGTATACATGTGCCATGATGGTTTGCTGCACCCATCAACCTTTCATTTAGGTTTGAAGTCCCGCATGCATTAGGTATTTGTGTTCTAAATGTGTTATTTGTAAAACCACTGTGGCAAGAAAGGGCTGACCTTGACTTTGGGGCAACTTTATGAGAAATATGCTGTACTTGGCTTTTTGAGGCACAGTTGGATGCTTGCAACAGGAAAGGTTTGTACTGGTTGGTGCAAAAGTAATTACAGCTTTTTGCCATTAAAAGTAATGGCAAAACCACAGTTACTTTTTTACCAACCAAATACATGCTACTAATAGTGGATGGAATTCTGTGATGGAGTTTGCTGTCTGTATTGATGAGTTCAGCTCCCTGAATCAGTTGACCCTTGGGTCACCCTACAAAGTCCATCCATCTTCTTTTAGCTTTTGCTGGGCCTTGCCAGGGGAGTGTAAAGGAAATGAACTAATAGTGTGTGGACAGTTATTTGTGGGAAGAGCTTTTGACCCTGGGGCCTTTTAATTATTGTCTATGTTATATAATTCATTTTCAAAGGAAAAAATAGGCATCCTTAGAAAAGGAAATTCCTAGCAATTTTAGGAATGGGTCCCAACTCCACAAAATTCTGCCAGAGATTGCTGTCTCTACCCCTTTATTCTCTGTCAACAAAACCAGAAAAAATATGTTAATTGTACTACCCTACTCTCTGATTTCTTTTAGCTCCAATGTGAAAGGATCCACATTAGCAGAGTAAATTATCTGAAACAAAATAAAAATAACTTCTGAGTTTATTATCATCATATTGACTAAACATTAAACATTTACAATGTGCCAGGAATGTTATATTCTAAGTAATTATTAAATCTGTTTATGAGATGGACACCAATATTCACATTGTTGTCATGAGGAAGGGGATGTTGCAAATTTAAGTGACAGGCATACCTCAGAGATGTTGAGGGTTTGGTTTCAAACCACTGCAGTAAAGGCAATGTTGCAATAAAGCGAGTCACACACATATTTTGGTTTTCCAGTATGGATAAAATTTATGTTTACACTATGCTGTAGTCTATTAAGTGTGCAATAGCATTATGTCTTAAAAAAACAATGTGCATACCTTAATTTAAAAATATGGCTCGATGCAGTGACTCATGCCTGTAATCCCAGCATTTTGGGAGGCTGAGGCAGGAGGATTACTTGAGCTCAGGAGTTTGAGACCAGCCTGGAAACATGGCGAAACCCCATCTCTACAAAAATACACACACACACACACGCACACACACACACACACGAAATTAGCCAGGCGTGGTGGCATGCACCTGTAGTCCCAGCTAGTGGGGAGGCTGAGATGGAAAAATCACTGGAGCCTGGGCGGAGGTTGCAGTGAGCCAAGATGGCACCACCCCACTCTAGCCTGGGTAACCAAGTGAGACCCTATCTCCAACAAATAAAATAAAATAAAAATGTTATTGCTAAAAATGTTAATGATCATTTGTACCTTCAGCAGATTGTAACCTTTTTGCTGGTGGAGGGTCTTGCTTGGGTATTGGTGGCTGCTGACTGATCTGTGTGGTAGTTGCTGAAGGTTGGGGTAGCTGTGACAATTTCTAAAAATAAGACAACAATGAAGTTTGCCACATCAGTTGACTCTTCCTTTTGCAACAGTTTTCTCTGTAGCATGCAATGCTGTTTGATAGCATTTAACCTACAGAATTTCTTTCAAAACTAGAGTCAGTCATCTCTAACCGTGCTGCTGCTTTATCAACGGCATTTATGTAATATTCTAAATCCTTTGTTGTCAGTGCAACAATGTTCACAACATCTTCACAAACAGTACATTCCATCTCAAGAAACCACTTTTGTTTTTCTTATCTATAATAAGCAAATCCTCATCCATCAAGTTTGATCATGAGATTGCAGCAAATCAGTCACATCTTTAGGTTCCCCTTCTAATTCTATTTCTCTTGGTATTTCTACCACATCTGCAGTTCCTTCCTCCACTGAAGTTTTGAACCCCTCAAAGTCATCTGTGGTTGGAATTAGTTTCTTCCAAATTCCTGCTGATGTTGATATTTTGACCTTCTCCCATGAATCACAAATGTTCTTAATGGCATCTAGAATGGTGAATCTTTTCCAGAGGATTTTTAATTCACCTTGCCCAGATCCTTCAGAAGAATCACTATAGTAGCTGTAGTCTTATGAGATATAGTTCTTAAGTAATAGACTTGAAAGTCAAAATGACTCCTTGATCCATGGGCTGCAGAATGCATGCTGTGTTAACAGGTATGGAAACACATTCATCTCCTTGTACATCTTCATCAGAGCTCTTGGGTGACCAGGTGCATTGTCAATGGGCAGTAATATTTTGAAAGGAATCTTTTTTCTGAGTAATTGTTCTCAACAGTGGGCTTAAAATATTCAGTCAACCATGCTGTAAACAGATGTGCTGTCGTTCAGGCTTTGTTGTTCTATTTATAGAGCACAGGTAGAATAGCATTCTTAAGAGCCCTAAGATTTTTGGAATGGTCAGTGAGAGTTGGACTCAAAGTCATCAGCTGCATTAGCCCCTAACAAGAGAGTCAGCTGGTCCTTTGAAGCTTTGAAGTCAGGCATTGATGTCTCCTCTCCAGTTAGGAAAGTCTTAGACGGCATCTTCTTCCAATAGAAGGCTGTTTCATTTACATTGAAAATCTGTTGTTTTGTGTAGCCACCTTCATCAATGATCATAGCTAGACCTTCTGGATAACTCGCTGCAGCTTCTCCATCAGGATTTGCTGCTTCACCTTACACTTTTATGTTATAGAGATGGCTTCTTTCTGTAAGCCTCGTGAAGCAACCTCTGCTAGCTTCAAACTTTTCTTCTGCAGCTCTTTCACCTCTCTCAGCCTTCACAGATTTGAAGAGAGTTGGGGCCTTGCCCTGGATTAGGCTTTGGCTTAAAGGAATGTTGTGGCTGGTTTGCTCTTCTATCCAGACCACTCAGCGCTTTCTCTATATCAGCCATAAAGCCGTTTGGCTTTCTCATCATTTGTGTGTTCCCTGGAGTAGCATTTTAAATTTCTTTTAAGGACTTTTCTGTTGCATTCAAAACTTAGCTCTTTGGCATAAGAGGCCTACTTTTGGTCTATCACGACTTTTGACATTCCTTCCTCACTAAGCTTAATCATTTCTAGCTTTTAATTTAAAGTAAGAGAAGTGCAACCTTCCTTTCACTTGAACACATGGAGGCCACTGGAGGGTTTTTAATTGACTTAATTTTGATCTTGTTGTGTCTCAGGGAATAGGGAGACCTAAGGAGATGGGAGCGAGATGGGGAATGGCTGGTCTGTGGAGCAGTCAAAACACACACATTTACTAATTATATTTGCCATCTTATATGGGCAGAGTTTGTGGCTCCCCAAAACAACTACAATAGTAACATCAAAGATTACTGGTCACAAATCACCATAACAGATAAAATATTAATGAAAAGGTCTGAAAGAGTTCAAGAATTAACAAAACGTGACACAGAGACATGAAGTGAACACATCCTGTTGGAAAAACAGCACTGATAGACTTACTTGACAAAGGGTTGCCCCTTAACCTTCAATTTGTGAAAAATGCAGTATTTGCAAAGTGCATAAAGGAAAGTGTGATAAGCTGTGGCATGCCTGTACTTCCCTGTGTCATCTTGGTCACACAGCTAGTTGGTGTTGAAACTAACATTAGATCTTAGGACTCTGACCACAGACTTCCAGCTCATGTAATACACCTGGTCTGGATGGGTAGTATAGACCTGAAATCAGTGGTTTTTTAACACCTTATTATACACTAGAAGCACTTGGAGGGTTTCTCTCCATCTTCAGAGTTTCCCATTTATTAATTCTTAGTTGGGGCTTAGAATTTGCATTTCCATAAGTTCCCAGGTGTTGCTGCTGGTCCAGGACCACAGTTTGAGAACCACTGGTCCAAACCCGAGCCCAGCCCTCCAAGACTTAACAGTCACATCGGAGAGACCAAATAAACAGATAAACATATATGGCTTAAATGATTAAATGACTGTTCAGTTCAGCAGTCCACAAGCTTTCTTATCACAAAGTCATTTAGATTACAGTTAAACAATAGGTACGTGTTGAAGGCTAGGAGTTTGGGGTGGAAGGAGAGTTTGTCTTGAGCTTTAGTATGTTCTTCACCTCCTCTTCTTCACTATTACTTAGAGACTATGGAGTTTAATAAATGATCTTTAGGATCTTTCATCAGATGGAAAATATAATAGAACCAGCAAAGGTATATGAAAATGACTGAAGATCTATGAGAGATTAATTGTAAAATACAGGGTGAGCCTACAGAAATCAAAATAGTATGGTACTGCATCAGGAATAGAGAGATCCCTGTGACAGCCTAGAGCATCTTCAAAACTAGATCCAAGTCATTATGGGACAATGGTAGATGAGATAGATGATGTTTAAAAGCCCTGGGGAGATGGAAATATAATAATAGACACAGGGGAATCCTAAAAGGGGGAGGGCTGGATGGCGGAGGATTGAAGAAATATCTGTTGGGTATAATGTTCACTATTCAGGTGACGGACACCTTAGAAGCCCAAACCTCACCGTTGTGCAATATATGCATGTAACAGACCTGCATGTGTGCCCCCTAAACCTATTTTTAAAAAAAAGCCCTGGGGAAAAGGTACAATAAATGGTTGAAGTAATTAAGAGATGAATCAAAAACTTTTAAATAAAAAAAATTGAAACTGTATTATGGATGAATGCCTTTACAAATTTAGTAAGTAAAAGGCATGTCTAAATTTAGATATTTTCTCTTACTTTTTCTTCCCCTTACTCCCTATCCTCTGACCACGCGACCACCTTGCTGTGCCCCAGACAGAATATGTGTAGAATGATGAACTCTGTGTTCTGTGAATGACAGCATCTCTTTTCCTAGAAATTATTTATTTGTTTTTAAAATGGGGCCTTGCTATGTTGCCCAGGCTGGTCTTGAACTCCTGGGCTCAAGCAGTCCTCCCACCTCAGCTGCTCAAAGTGCTGGGATTACAGGCGTGAGCCACTTCGCCTGGCCTTTTCCTAGAAATTATTAAAATAGTAAGCATACTCTCATGTTTTGGTTGAGCTTGTTTCACTTCTGTCAAGAAGATTAAAAGACCTCTTAAGTTTCCTTAGGATTTGGAATTGCCCTTGGGTGTAAACAAGATTGACAGCTGTGATAGTGTAACCCCAAAGAAGACAGGAAAATAACTATAAAACAACAACATCTACAACATCAAAAAATCACTTCTATATCTAGAGACCTGGGCATTTGGACACTCAGAGGTACATTTCTGTTTTTCATGTTACAATGACATGAGAGTGGTACTACTGGCATGTGGTGGGCTGGGTAGTGATAGTAAACATTCTATAATCTGAGACAGAGCCACCAAATAAAGGTAGTCCTGCCTAAATGCCAATGGCAACCTCCCATTCATGGAGATGCATCAGACACTCTTGCCAGCAGGAAATCCCTTTGGGAAGTGCACAGTACACTTCTGGTAGTGGAAACCTACTTAACTTCTGTAGACCTCAGTTTTCCTCATCCATAAATTGAGGGAGATAGACTGTAGAATCAGGAAAGGCCCCATCATCATTAGTACATAGTGATAGTATTGCTGGGCTTTATTGTTGAGATAGCCAACCAAGAAGAAATTCAAGAGAACAGAACTTCTTTACTCAACTCCCTCGATTTCCTGGAGAAACCAGAAAATCTCTGTTCCCTTTGTAAAACATGCAGTTAGTAGGTCCTTCTCCAAAGCTCTCCCTCTTTTGATCCCTCTAGTTGTGTTGTAGAGCTGTATATTTACCAAGGGTGAGTTGTGTTTGTTTTTAAATAGGTGTATGCTGTTATACCTGCTGTTGTAATTACGTAAGTTATCTTTGTAAACCCATGAAATATGAATGTGAAAAGAAAGAATTGTTGTTTCTCTGGAAACTCAGCTGAATGCTTGGAAATGTCCCAAAAATGTATGCTAAACAAACAAACAGTTGAATTAGAGTTTGAGAAAAACAACTATAAAAGATTAGGGATGAGGCAGAAATTATAAAAGGACCTAGATTTAAAGAGAAAAAAAACAAAACAGTGCCTTTAAGTTCTGACACTGCTCTTTTAAGAGCAATCTTTTAGACTTGGAAATTGAAGAGAATGCATTATATCTGTGTCTTATGCATGAAATGTAAGGTACTCTAATCTGTAAACTCATGGGCAAAAGCTCTTCCCCCACTATAAAATGAATGTATGGTGATATATCTCAGGAAATACATTTAAAATTTAGCATATATATGTATTTTGTGAGTCTTTAATGTGACAGATCTGCTAGTTGTCGCCACATTTGTTGTTTCTTTCTTCCTTAGAAATATAACCTTCAAATTATTGTCTGGCACATAACCTGAGAATTAAGACAATATTTCCCAGCCCTCATTGCTCCTAGGGGTTGCCGTTTGACTAGGTTCTAGTCAAAGGAATATAAATGTGAGTGGTATGTACAACTTCTGGGAAGTGCTCTTCGACGGAAACCATGCACCTTTCTTTCCCTGCTTCCTGCCCACAAGAACGTGGATGTGATCATTGGAAGCCCTGTGTTGAGGAAAGCAGAAAAAGATAGGCAGTGCCTGGGTCTCTGATGACCACAGAGGTACCATAATAGCCCTAAACTGCATAACTCCAGACTATATGTACATGGGAGGGAAGTTAATTTCTATCTTGTATAAGCTGCTATTATTTTCAGTTTTCAATTGTTCACAGCTGAATTTCATCCTAAGTGGATTTTTTTTAATTAACTTACTGAATACAGATGTTGCTTATATTAGATAAGAAGCTCTATCATACCAGGTACTGCCCAAGGGTCGAGAATTAATTTTGGCTACTTCAAAAGATTTGCTAGAACAGTCGTTTCTAACAATAGGATACACACTATGTTCTCAATGGTTGAAAATCCAAAATCATTCTTTTCATTTTCAGAGCACTTGCTAAGGGCAAGTGTGCTATTGCAGAATATACTGTTTTGAAGCAGGATGACTTCATTTGAAAAACTTTGACTTTTCATAAGCTACTAGATATAACAGATATTAAAAGGAAGAATTTTTTTCATACTCAACTTCTCCGTAAATTTGTGTCATTATCTATCGAGGAATAACCTGGAACATTTCAAGAATGTCACCATGTGACGCTGATTTCACCATCTGAGAAAGCACATATGCTGTTTTGGAATGCATTTAGAACTGCTTATTTTAGGATTAAAGGGTATAGAATGAAGGAATATGATTAATCCCTTTGATAGCCCCTATCATTTTACCGGCAGACTAAGCAGAGAGATTGAGTTCACATTACATCTGTGGAGAAGTATGCCACAGTGCTACTGTATGTGAGCGTGGGTGAGGGCTGAAACCCTATAGCCTTTGTACAAGCACAAAACGGCATGTGCCTTTTTAACCTCTTAATTAAATCATCATCATCCAAAAAATTTTCTTGCTAGAAAGTCGATCTTGTTGGTTGTGTCCCAGGATAGTTTTGTGTGAAAGTCTTTAAGCTGGAATTATCTTTCTGATGGTTATTACTGACAGCTTTCTCTGATTATCTGAAGAGTGTTAAACTGGTAATAAAAAATGTCTGAGAGAAGTTCGGATGACATATTGGGGTCAAGTTTTCACAAGTAAGAAGAACACACTGGGAAACTGATTTATAAGAAGTTTAGAGGGAATTGATTCATTCAAGAAAATTTGTTTGCCTACTATGGCCTCATATGCCATGAAATACTGTAATATGGATATCATAAATTTATATATCTAAAGTTAGATGGTCTTTCTTGGCACGTATATGTAGTATATATATGTACATATATATTATATATACATATAATATACACTTATGCATACATATAATATACACTCATATATACACTTACATATATATACTACTTATGCCAGTATAAATATATATGTATGTATGTATGCGTATATGTATTAATACATATGCTTTGTTTTTTAAACACAAATGGTGGTACAACCAGATACTACCCCTTTTTTTGATCTTTAACAATAGATCTTGGAGAGATTTCAATATCAGTATACATAAATTTTTTTTTTTTTTTTGAGACAGAGTCTGCCTCTGTTGCCCAGGCTGGAGTACAGTGGCACAACCTTGGCTCACTGCAACCTTTGCCTCCAGGGTTCAAGCAATTCTTGTGTCTCAGCCTCCAGACTAGCTGGGATTACAGGCATGCACCACCATGTCTGGCTAATTTTTGTATTTTTTGTAAAGATGGAGTTTCACCATGTTAGCCAGGCTGGTCTCGAACTCCTGGCCTCAAGTGATCTGCCTGCCTTGGCCTCCCAATGTATTGGGATTACAGGTGTGAGCCACCACACCTGGCCAACATAACTGTTCTTAATTAAAAATTTAAAACATCCATATAATATCCCTTTATATAGCTTTATTATAATTGATTTTTACTGATTCTCCACTGATGAACATTTAAGATGCTTTAAGGTTTCTGGTGATCACAAATGGGGCTTCAGTATACATTCTTGTCGGTACATCATCATTGCCTCTATGTGTGAAAATATCTGTAGGATAAATTCCTAGAAGTAGAATTATGGAATCAAAGGGTATATGCATTTTAATTAGGTGAATATTGCTAAATAGAAAAAAATTGGTTTTCAAAAATGTATAGACCTATCAATTTGGATTACAGTACATGACTGGCTAATTTAAAATGCCTAAGCACTTAACTTCAACTAACTTTTTGGAATCTCATTTTGAAATGTTTGTTTTTCTTTTTTTTTTTTTTTTATTGTGGTGAAATTTACATAACTGGAACACTATTTTTTTCATTATTTTCATTTGCCAACTTCACGTTCTTGTAAAACCACTAAATTGGATTTCATCCCTTGTACTTAAGATAGAAACTATTAAATAATTTTATCCTGATAGAGTCTCTATGGAAATAAGACCTAGCATCCTTATCATAGATAGGGACCAATATGCTGTCAATATGTAGCTCTTGATAATGCCATCAGCTATTGAATTTTGGTGTTAGCAGACTGTGAATCTGTGTTCAGTGTGAGTTTGTGTTCTGCCACAAGGTCAGGTGGAATGAGGCAGAAGGCTGGGTGTTAAGGATTTAGGTACTGGTCTGTTTTGACCCCTCATTTTCTCAACCATCATTGGGTCTTGATTTACACATCTGTAAAAGTCAAGGGGTTAAGTGGATTAGGGAATAAGACTCTTCTCCGTCACTTTTCCCATCACAACCTCCAGAAATGTTTCTTTAAATTAAACCTTGAACCCAGTTTGGAAATCACAGGGTAACTGTGCCTGGAAGCATCTGGTTCTCTCCACTCCCACCACAACACTGCTGTAGTCCAAACCTCCACTACTTCTTGCCTAAACAATTGCCCTCCCCTCCTAAATAGTTCTCTCCACTTCTGCCTTTCTCTTCCTCTAATCCATCCCCCACAAAGCAGTCAGATACAAAGAAATGGTTCTTATGAAATATTGAGCAGATACAAAAATGTTGATAAAATATGTATAAGGCATAAACAATAGTGATATAATGGACACCTCTGAGCCTACCACCTGGCTTTAGGAAAAAGAACCTTGTTATTATCTTTTCTGATTCCATTCTCTTCCCACCTCCCCACCCTCTACAGGAGGTGTACCACTCTCTTGAGTTACACATTTATTGTGTCCTTGCTTTGCTTCATAGCTTTGCCAAAAGTATGTCTCCCTAACGGTATTTTGTTTGGTTCTGCATGTGTTCTTTTGGGACATACATGCACGAGCTTCTCTGGAGCACGTACCTAGGAGTGGATTTGCCAGGCTATGGTGTGTGTACCTGTAACTTTACTAGATAAGGATGCATTGTTTTCCAGAAGGTTTATGTTAGTTTATAGTCCCATCGGCAGGGAAGATACTCTTTGCCTCTCATCCTCACCTGCACTTAATTTTGTCAAATCTCTCTTCAATCCTTTTTACGCATGGTTGTTTTTCTGCCTGGAATGTCCTTTCCCCGCTGATTCCCAGCGCTGGCTGCTTCTCTTCTCATCCTCCAGGTTTCAGATTAAATGCCACTTTCTTGGAACATTTCTCTGACCCATGTCCTCCTTGCCCCAAGACTGTAAGCTCCAGGAGGGCACAGCCCATGTCTGTCTGGTCCACCGTTGTATTCCCCAGGGCCTAGAGCTGCACCAGGCGCCTGATAGATGCTCAAGACGTAATTGGTGAAATGAGTAAGTGACTGTGAGTCAAGTGCTTTCCAGTATGAAGTCCCCCCTGTCCAGGGAAGGAAAGAAGGAGAAGAGAAAGTTAAAGCAAACTTACTCCATGTTTGCTTCTGGCTTCAAGGCAGTTTCATAATGGAGCTGATATCTGAAGGCATCTTTGAAGGAGTGTAGGTGCTAAGCTACTTTGATGGAACAGATCACTTCCAATGCTGGATACTAATAGTGATGTTTGGATGAAATAAATGAATAAATAGAGCATAAATAAACAGGAGTTGTTGACTTGATTGTCTTCAAAGAAAGAAGGTGAGTGACAATGCTTTTAGGGCATAGAATTAACTTATATTTCAGGCATCATAATGTGGAAAAACATATGTTGAACCTAGATGGGAGGCCTGGGGACATTTTACTCAAGAGCCCATATTCCCATTGTGGACATCCAAATTTGCTTATGGGTGTTTTTATTTTCCAGCCTGTGCTGGTGGGAAGTGGATTCTTTCAGTCCTTGGCAGGAGCACAATGGCATATTTGAAGCTGGGCAGTACAACTGCAGTATTCGACAGACTGCATGGGGATGCCATACCAGTGTTTGAGGTACCCAGATTTGAGGCAAGGAGGTACCCAGACTGCTGTCATAAAGAATGAAATGTGTTACATAGCCTTTCACAGCAGGCAATTGTGGGATTTGCTCATATATAATTTTATCAAATTGGATGTGGGAGAAAATCGACTGGTACCCAATTTTCCTGTGAAATTCCAGCAACAGTGATGCCATACACAGGGTATGTAACAGGCTCAGGCTGGAATCTGTTTGCTCATTCACTAGCTCTGTAAACTTGAGCAAGTCACTTAGCTTCTCTGTGCCTCAGTTTTCTCATCTGTAAAATGGGAGTATCAAAACTGAACAGGTTTCTTGTTGGGAAATGGTGGTATAATGAAAGTGAAACACTGAGCATAGTATCTAGCACATGAGAAGTTCTCAAATCTTTTTTTTTTTTTTAAAGAACTGTTATCCTTATTTAATACATGAGTGGGTAAAGGTTGACTTATCCTTATTTTATACATGAGGAGGTTGACTTACCGGAGTTATATATTTGAAACTGGGCCCAGAACCCAGATAATAAGGACTTATTGCCAGTGTTCTTTCAACCCATTACTTCCCACTGTGAGAATAACTCAGATATCTTAAGCCTCTCTTAATTAAACTCTTTGTGAAGGAGCAGCTCTTTAAAAAGTTGTACAAGTGTTTTTTTGTTGTTTTGTTACATTCTTTAATCACTTATGATTTAAAATGGGGGGATTAAAACTGAGCAATTGGTAGCAGCCTGTAGGTACAGATGATTTTGAAGATGTGATGAAAAGGAAGCAAGAGGTAACAAAAGGTGAGTAGAGCTGTCTGAGCATTAGCCACCAGTCTGCAAGCCGGCGGGGAGAGAGGCTTCTGGGGGCTTTCCGTGGCTTTGCTTGCCCTGCTGACCTGGGTAGAGCCTCTCTAAGCCTTGGCCAGGAGGAAGTGCCTTTTTGTGAAAAGTCAGCTCAGTGTGAAAGGACGGGCAGGCTGCCTTGTAATTAGTGACCCAATGAAGCAAAAAAAATCCTTTCTCAGGCTTCTTACCCCCACAGCCAATACACCTCCCCCTTCAGCCCTGACCTTTTCTTGGCATTTTTCTAAAACAGGGTTTCTGAATCTGAGAGTCTACAGATAAAACGCAGAGCACCCGTGAACTCAGATGAGAAACAAAAAAAATTGTATCTTTGTTTCTACTAATCCCTGTTTAAGCTGTAGCATTTCCCTCAGACATGAAAGAAGACAACAAATCACAGTAATTGCATTAGCAATACCTGTGGTTTTGTCACCAACAAAAACCCTGAATGTTTTTCTATCACACAGAAAAGTTATCTTGAAATATTGTTGGCCGGGCGCGGTGGCTCACGCCTGTAATCCCAGCACTTTGGGAGGCTGAGGCGGGCAGATCATGAGGTCAGGAGATCGAGACCATCCTGGTGAACATGATGAAACCCCATCTCTACTAAAAATACAAAAAAAGAAAAAAATTAACCGGGTGTGGTGGTGGGCGCCTGTAGTCCCAGCTGCTTGAGAGGCTGAGGCAGGAGAATGGTGTGAGCCTGGGAAGCAGAGGTCGCAGTGAGCCGAGATCGCGCCACTGCACTCCAGCCTGGGTGACAGCGCGAGACTCTGTCTCAAAAAAAGAAAAAAAAGAAATATTGTTTATGCCCATTACCACTTGGAAATTATGGTAGTTATTAGACTTGTGGCTAGATCTTTGTATATTATGTGTTAATAAAATATAACCATGTATACTAAGTTGTATGTATTACCTACATATATGCTGAGTTATATGTTATATGATGTTTTATAATACATATAACTGATATACTACATAACATATACTATATACTAAGTTATATAGTGTATGTGTATATCCATTTACCCTATATACTAATGTATAAGAAGGACATATATTACTACATCCTATGTTAATTTTTAAAAATAACTTCAACTTTTATTTTAGATTCAGAAGGTGCATGTGCAGGTTTCTTACATGGGTATATTGCCTGATGCTAATATTTGAGGTATGAATGATCCTGTCACCCAGATATTAAGCATGGTACCTAATAAGTAGTTTTTTAGCCCCTGCCTTCCTCCCTTTCTCCCCCTTCCAGTAATCCCCAGTGTCTATTTCTGCCATATTTATGTCCATCAGTACCCAGTATTTAGCTCCCACTTACAAGTGAGAAGATGCAGTATTTGTTCTTCTGTTACTGTGTTAATTCACTTAGGATAATGGCCTCCAGCTGCATCTACATTACTGAGAAGGATATGATTTCATTCTTTTTTGTGGCTGTGCAGTATTCCATGGTGTATATGTACTACATTTTCCTTATTCAATTCACCATTGATGGGCACCTAGGTGGATTCCAGGTCTTTGCTATTGTGAATAGTGTTGCACTGAACATGTGGGTGCAGGTGTCTTGTTGGTAGAATGATTTATTTTCTATGGCATTTAATTGCTGGGTCAAATGGTAGTTCTGTTTTAATTTCTTTGAGAATTCTGCAGACTGCTTTCCACATGGCTGAACTAATTTACATCCCACCAACAGTGTATGTGCACTCCCTTTTCTTCGCAGCCTCACCAGCATGTGTTGTTTTTGATTTTTTAAGAATAGCCATTCTGACTGGTGTGAGATGATATCTCATTGTGTTTTTGATTTGCATTTCTCTAATGATTAGTGATGTTGAGTATTTTTTCATGTATTTGTTGGCTACTAGTATGTCTTCTTTTCAGAAGTGTCTGTTCATGTCTTTTGTCCACTTTTTAATGGGGTTATTTGTTTTTTGCTTGTTGAATTAAGTGTTTGTAGATTCTGGGTATTAGTCCTTTGTTGGATGCATAGTTTAGAATATTTTCTCCCATTCTATAGATTGTCTGTTTACCCTTTGATAGTTTGTTTTGCTGCGCAGAAGCTCTTTAGTTTAATTAAGTCCCACTTGTCAAATTTTGTTTCTGTTGCAATTGCTTTTGAGGACATAGTCATAAATTCTTTCCCAAGGCTGACGTCCAGATGGTGTTTCCTTAGTTTTCTTCTAGGATTATTATAGTTTGAGGTCTTACATTTAAGGTTTTAATCGCCATCTTGAGTTAACTTTTCTATATGGTGAAAAGTAAGGGTCCAATTTCATTCTTCTGCATATGGCTAGCCAACGATCCTTACACCATTTATTGATAGGGAGTCCTTTCCCCAATTCCTTATTTTTGTCAGCTTTGTTCAAGATCAGATGGCTGTAGGTGTGTGGCTTTATTTCTGGGTTCTCTATTCTATCTCATTGGTCTATGTGTCTATTTTTGTACCAGTACCGTGCTCTTTGGGTTACTGTAGTCTTTATAGTATACTTTGAAGCTGGGTAATGTGATGCCTCCTGCTTTGTCCTTTTTGCTTAGGATTGCTTTGGCTATTTGACCTCTTTTTTTGGTTCCGTGTGAATTTTAGAATAGTTTTTTTCTAATTCTGTGAAAAATGACGTTGATAGCTTGGTAAGAATAGCGTTGATTCTGTAGATTACTCTGGGCAGTATGGCCATTTTAAAGATATTGATTCTTTAAAAAATTTGCCAGGCGTGGTGGTGGGTGCCTGTAGTCTCAGCTATTCGGGAGGCTGAGGCAGGAGAATGGCGTGAACCCACAAGGTGGAGCTTGCAGTAAGCCAAGATTGCGCCACTGCACTCCAGCCTAGGCGACGAGTGAGACTCCGTCTCAAAAAAAAAAAAGATATTGATTCTTCTAATCCACGAGCATAGAATGTTTTCCCATTTGTTTATGTCATCTGTAATTTCTTTCAGCAGTATTTTATAGTTCTCCTTGTAGAGATCTTTCACCTGCTTGGTTAGATGTATTCCTAGTTTTGTTTGTGTGTGTGTGTGTGTGTGTGTGTGTCTGTGTCTGTTGTAAATGAGATTACATTATTTTTTTTGAGACAGAATTTCGTTCTTGTTGCCCAAGCTGGAGTGCAATGGTACGGTCTTGGCTCACTGCAACCTCTGCCTCCTGGGTTCAAATGATTCTCCTGCCTCAGCCTCCCAAGTGACTGGGATTACAGGTGCCCACCACCATGCCTGGCTAATTTTTTTTTGTATTTTTAGTATAGATGGGGTTTCACCATGTTGGCCAGGCCGGGAGTTCGGGATTGCATTCTTGATTGGGCTCTCAACTTGAACGTTACTGGTGTAGAAATGCTACTGATTTTTGTACCTTGATTTTGTATCCTGAAGCTTCACTGAAATCATTTTTCAGTTCCAGGAGCCTTTTGGTGGAGTCTTTAGGATTTTCTAGGTGTAGAATCATCATCAGTGAAGAGAGATAGATTGACTTCTTTTCTCATTTGGATGCCTTTTATTTCTTTCTTTTCCCTGATTGCTCCAGCCAGGACTTCCGCTACATCAAATTTTTTAAAAAATTGAATAACCATATTTTAATGTAATTGGTTCTCCTTATAATCTGATAATATTTTAATCACTCATTTTACTTTGAGAAAATGTTCCCAGGCTTTACCAGGTGCCCAAAGGCATCTAAGGCTCGGAAAAGATGAAAACACTGAGAGGAGTTCAGGGGTGGGAGGGGGAAGTGGAAGGATGTGGCCTCGAATATTTTTCTTGTTGCCTCTCCTTAGAATTCTGTGAACACAGCTGAACTGATGGTTTTGGGATAGTTTTGGCTTTTCTTTTACATATGTTTTTTATTTTTATTATTTGTTTTTCATACTTGGCTTTCCACGATTTCTTTTTTTAATTATTTTTATTTTTTTGAGATAGGATCTCACTCTATCAGACAGGCTGGAGTGCAATGGTGCTATCTCGGCTCACTGCAGCCTTGACCTTCCGGGCTCAATCCATCCTCCTGCCTCAGCCTTCCATACTAAAATGCCCAGCTAATTTGTGTATTTTTAGTGGAGACGGGGTTTCACCATGTTATCCAAACTGGTCTTGAACTCCTGAGCTGAAGTGATCTGCCTGCCTTGACCTCCCAAAGTGCTGGGATTACAGGCAGGTTTTGGCTTTTCTCAACCACACTACTGAGTCGTCTTTATTTTTAAATCAAACTTTGCTTTTTACAAAGAAAAGCATTTTGCTAGTCAGAGACTTGTCCTCCTTACTCAAGTGTTTTGTGAAGCGTCTGTTTCTTTTATTGTTTTAGTACAGTCAAAATGAGAATGTCCAGAGGTGAGTCGGAGCTTCTCAAAGGACATTCATGTGTTTCCACCTTTTCCAATAACCAACCCATTCCTCCCGTTCCCTAACAACCACGTAATACACACACGCATGCCCTAAGGATTCCCTTCCTCTTCTGTTCACTGCGTAATGAGCATTTTCTTGCCAATCCTCCTCCTAACCAGTGTTCAAAGATGGGGAGAAGGCAAAACCAGGACATCACCGGAACCCTCCACGAACACCTTCCTCATTAAAACTATTATGTGCCATTTGGAAAGGGGCCAGGCCTGGCATCTCCATTTTTTCCTCCCAGACTGTATAGCTTAGAGCATTTCTTCCCAAGCCCAGTCACTCACGGCCCCCTCCATACCTCTGGCCATGTCTAAGGACCTTTCCTATTGCAGAGAGGAGCTTCTGTGTTATGCTTCTGTTAAGAACTCTGGCTCGGAGCTCAGACTACATAGGTTTCTAGCCCAGATCTGTTCCTGAGCCCCTGTGTGTTTTGGGGCAAGTTGTTTCACCTCAGCAGGCCTCAGCATCAGTTTCCTTATCTACAAAGCAGGAATTGGAATAGTACCTCCCTCAGGTGGTTGCTGGAAAGACTGAGTGAGTCAATACACGAACCATGTTGAGAGCAGTGTGTGGCACATAATAAGCACTCAGCAAGCATTGGCTATCAAAATTAGTGATTGTTGACTTAGCATTTTCTTTAAAACTAGCTGTTAAAATTTTATCAAGATGAGCTTAATTTAGAAAGGAAACTAGTGGATAACAGGAGGGAAAAAAAGACGAGTGTAAGATTAGGCAGGACCATGGTTTCAGGCAGAAAGGGTTGAACTCCAAGGGCAGGAAGTGGGAATTCCTGAGTCAGCTAGAAAAGCTGGGACTGGGCATAGTGCCTGTGGTGAGAGAGGTGGTGGGAGCAAGGAGGGCTGGCAGGGCCTGAGGTTGTCTGACTCTACATGGAGATCCGGGGTTCGAGGCTGGGGAAAGACAAGCTGGATGAAAGATTAGAGAGGGTAGGGGCAGAAGTTGAGAAACACAGGTTCTATAACTGGGGTGAGGTGCCGAGATAAAGGGTCATGGGAAGAAGAAGACGTAAGTTGAATCCTAAAGACAAGCTCTAAGAAAGGACCTGAAGGAATGGGAGGCTGGAAGAGGCAGGGGTGGAGGCTGGAAGAGGCAGGGGTTGAGGTTGAGGGCAGGTGGTGCTTTAAGGCATAGTATTAATATTTGATTAGAGTGTGAGACCTAATGGCATATAATGAAGACTCTTCCAAGGAATGTGCAAGCATGGACATCCTTTTAACAAACTTTGTATTGAAATATAAATAGATAAAAGTACACAAATCATAAGAGTACAAGATGAAAATTTTTCCCCAGATTGAACACTCAGGGCCTGGACCAAGAAACATTACCAGCCTCACTACATGGTGTTCCCAACGTCGATATGTGTGCCACACGTTGGAAGACACTCAGAAAAATAGATTGGGCAGGCATAATTCCCTTAGTAGGGACTTTGTTTTTATGCTGGAGTCATGAAATTTGGGTGCACATTGTAGCAATGAGGAGGGTTGAATAGCTCTTTCCTCAATAGTGCCTAGCAATGAGTAAGGACAACTGGCCAAGTGTATGCCCAACATTTCCCCATTAGGCAAAGAAAGAAATAAAAAAACCAAACATAAAAGAAAGGGACGAGAATGATGTTTGCTGGACCCCTACTTTGTGGCCCCTACTGTGGTAGGTGCTTATTAATATGCCTTCCCTTCAGTACTAACAACAGCTTTATGAGGTAGGTTGCCATTTTACAGAGGGTGAAACTGAGTCTCAGAGTCCCAGTATTGGCTTCACTCACACTGCTGATAAATTACAGAACCTGCATTCAAACCCAGGTCTGTCTGGTCCTTAAAATCTGGGACAAGTTGCTTAACTTTGCTGATCCTTATTGCTTCTCCTGTACATGAAGACAAGGACACCTTCCTCAAAAACATTGTTACGGGATCTAATGCAGAAGGAATGCTATGAGGTTCATGAAGTTTTACAAGGAGTAAATGAGATGATACACATTAATAAGCTTAGAAAAGTATCTGGCACATATTGAACTTTCCCAGAAATGCTAATTACAACACCTGACAAATAGAGGTATTTAATAAATGTTAACTTTTGTTGTCAATCCCGTAGGCTCAGAGCTTTTTGTTCAATCTCATTATTGAGTGTGTGTCTTTAATGCTATTTGTTAATGGCCACTCCTTGGGGCTAAAACATCTAATTGCACAGGGAATGTTTTTTAATGATGATGCCTGATAAGAATGGAACCTCTTTTTACCCATCGACTCTTTCACCGAACAATTAGTTCACTTTCAGTTTTTGGTTTTCGCCACAATAGGTATGGATTCCATGAAAAGAGCCCTGCACATTTTGTTTTTTAAAAGTTGTGTGTTTTTTTTCTTGTCTTGATGCTCACAGCTGTCCTAGTTACTTAAAATTAAAAGAAAAAAATGGTATTTGAGAAAGCCATTTTAACATCATCTGTGTAGAAAATGAAAAACTCACAGTAAGATATTCAATTTAAAATACTATGAAAGATTAGCCCTGAAAAATGAAATGTATTCGTCTAAAAAAATTTAAAGGCATATTACTTTCACTTAAACTGAAATAGCAGCAGTGATTTTTAATTAGATTTTTTTAACACCCAAAGTTCCCAAGCTAGAATAGAAAAAGTCAGGACAGTTTTTGGAGAAAAAGTGATCTAAGTTATATTTTTCTATTTTCTAATCATATTCTTGTTTTTTTTTTTTTTTTCTCTCTCTTTCTGCAGTAGCCAACATTCTAAAAATAATCCTGTGTTGGTTTGTAAGCTTCCTCAGTCTGGCCTAGGATGAAATTTTTTTTTAAGATGTTATCATCGCATTTGGTTTCCAGAGATAATTTACATGGACTTAGAAGAATTCCCCAAGCAAAATCTTGTGAGGTCAGCCGGGGCAAATGTTTAACATTTCGGCAAGTTGTCTCCATGTTTATTTAGCATTTCTTAGCCTTTGAAGTTTCACATAAATAGTCATGAAGTTATCACAGAGGAAATCAGCGGAGATGGATTGATGTTATTCCCAAATGCAAGTCTAGTACCAGACGCTGGTTGGTATTTTTGAAAGATGGCAGCAGGAGCAGTATTATCTGCATGGGGGAAAGTCCCTCTTCATGGCCTGATGAACTGTGCCGTTAGTGGTTCTCTTGATGGCTAACCTTACTGGACCTTTGATAAACCTTTTGAATTTTTATTTCATCCTGGTGGGATAAAGTATGAATTGAGGCTGGGCACAGTGGCTCACACCTGTAATCCTAGCACTTTGGGAGGCTGAGGCAGGTGGATCAATTGAGGTCAGGAGTTCGAGACCAGCCTGGCCAACATGGTGAAACCCTGTCTCTACTAAAAATACAAAAATTATCTGGGCGTGGTGGTGCGCACTTGTAATCCCAGCTACTTGGGAGTCTGAGATGGGAGGATAGCTTAAACTCGGGAGGTGGAGATTGCAGTGAGCCGATATCATGCCATTTCACTCCAGCCTGGGAGATAAAGTGAGTGAGATTCCAGCTAAAAAAAAAAAAAGTATGAATTGAGAAACAGAAAAATTGTATTTCAAACTATACCATTAATTTACCAGTTATGAGTTCCAATGGTTGTGGAGGGGAGGATGTAAGTACCTCCAAAATACTCCCTAAAATACATGGCCATGCCTCAAGGCCACCATCAAGTACCCAAGGAATTCAGAATAGAAAAATATATCAGACTCAATGGACTGGGTAATTGTACTAATTACCTACTTTGCTGTGATGGTAGAGGTTGAATGTTGTGAAACATGTTGTAAGGCAGTTGTATTGCTCTTTATTGAAAGTCATGCCTCAGGCACCAATGTCAGCTCCAGAAAATGATGATCCTGGAGCTCTTGGTGGAAAATACAGCATTGTGAAGGCCTTTGTTGGAATCTGCCCTTTCCCCTGACCCCTTGCCCCCTCTTATAGCCCAGTCTGGAGCAGTGTGAGGCTTGAATCTGTGAGCCGCTTCAGGATAAGAATCCTGGAAATTCAGTGACTGATTCAAGTGTGAAAGATTGAAAGAGAGGAAAAGGTTCTACATTGGGAAGCTGAGTGATGCTGAATACCTGAAACAGGAAAGCTAGGAAGAGGAGGAGAGCAGATGTGGGGAGGGGAGAAAGAGTCTAATTTGAATAAGATGGGGTTGACTGGCTTGTAGACATTCTGACTGAGATATTCTGGAGGCATGTCTTAGATTCGTTTAAGAATATGACTAGGGCCTGGGATAAAAATATCAGAGTCCTTAGTGTTTAGGTAGTTGCTATGGTTTGAATGTGTGTCCTGAAAAGCCTGTGTTGGAAACTTAATCCCCAATGCAACAGTGTTGGGAGGTGAGGCCTAACGAGAGGTGATTTGGTCATGAGGGCTCTGCCCTCATGTATGGACTAACGTCATCTCTCAGGAAAGCGTTCTTTGTGAAAGGACAGTTTGGGCCCCCTGTTGCTCATGTGTGCTCCCTCTCCCTCTCTTTCTCCCTGTCTCTTCCTCACCAGATGCCAGTACCTTGATCTTAGACTTCCAAACCTCCAGAGCTGTAAAGAATTAAATTTCTGTCCTTTATCATTACCACCTCAGGTATTCCGTTATTGCACCAAATACCAGACTAAGACAACAGTTGAGGATTGGTTGTTGAAGCCATGAGAAAAACATTTCCAGGAAAGGGTATAGACACTATACTATAAAATAAAAAGAGTAGTTATTGGCTACAGTGACACAGACCCCTATCTCCTCAAAACAAAGGACAGCTTAAATGACAATTAGTTGTGTGTGTGTGTGTGTGTGTGTGTGTGTGTGTGTGTGTTTGAGACAGGGTCTCACCCTGTCACTCAGGCTAGAGTGCAGTGGTGTGACTGCAGCCTCAACTTCCTGGACTCAGGTGATCCTCCCACCTCAGCCTTCCAAGTATGGATAGCTGGGACTACAGGCGTGCACCACCACACCAGGCTAATTTTTGTATTTTTTTGTAGAGACAAGATTTGGCGGTATTGCCCAGGCTGGTCTTGAACTCCTGGGCTCAAGTGATCTACCAGCCTCAGCCTCCCAAAGTGCTAGGATTGCAGGTATGAACCACCTCACCCAGCCAGTTGAGCATTCAGGAGTTGTATGCCAGCTTGATGCCTCCGCTGGAACCCATGCTTCTCTCTCTGCTCATCCATCCTCAGTGTGTCCTCTCATTCTCAAGGGGACAAGATGGTTTCTTTCTGCCCAGCCCCCATTCCCCTAGCCTGCACAATCACTATACTGTGTTTGAGGCAGAGAGAAAGGAGAAAGGAAAGGGAAAAGCAGTGTTTCAATTGAGTCATCTTCCTTTCACGGAGATCCACCCATGACTTCTATATATACCTCACTGGCCAGAATGTGGTCACATGACCGTCTGTGTGGGATATTAGGAAATGAAGTTGAGCTACATTTATTGCCATCCTGAGTATAAAATTAGGGTTCTGTTTAAGGCATTTGGGTCAAAGCAATGAATAAATGAATGAGTGAAACATTAAGCACATGCTTATTGAATGCCACCTGTGTGCACAATATATAGGTATTCTTCCTCGAGCAGCTTTCTTTTCTTTATTTTGAAGTCTTCTTTCAACTGGATCATGGCCAGCCCTGAATAAAATTATAAACTCTTCATTGAATACTATGGGTCAAGAACTGATCTGTATTACTGCATTATTGCATTTGATCTTCACCTACAACCTTCGGAGGCCGGCACTGCTATATCCATTTTATAGGTGGGGAAACTGAGACACAGAGAGGTTAAGTCACTGGCCTTGTGTCACACAGCTAGTGATACTATTTTCAATACTCTTTACTTCTTTTTTGGCCCCATATACCCAACCCAACCTCCCACCTTCTACAAAGTCCCTCATTTTTGGTGCCCAATTTTCTTATACCAATTCATTTCCTGAGTTAAAAGAAACT
>NW_012102144.1:1258964-1277222 GCF_000951045.1 Mandrillus leucophaeus | reverse complement strand
ACTCCTGTAAAGCTGCCATAGATGTGGTGATTGGGGCTTACAGAAATACCATGCCTTGACACTGGGGAGGAAGAGACAGGTAGAATCTACCTGTGACATTCCCTTAAAGCATTCATTCATTAAATATTTACTGAGTGCATGTGCAAGGCACTGAACGAAGGACTGGGTGCAGCAGGGGAAGGTGGAGATTGTCCCTGCCCTCATGAAGCTTCTACTCCACTTCTTTGTGCTCATGAAGCATCTAATTATAGATTAAATAAATTGCAGCTGGTGCTATAGGGAAGGTCAAGATGGCCTGAGCAAGCTGGTGGGGGAGGGGGGGCAGAGAAAGTGCCATTGAACGTGAGAAGTGAAAGGTGACCAGGTGATGGGGTGGGGGGAGCATGAGTGTCCCTGGCAGAGGTGACAGCAGGTGCAAAGGCCCTGAAGCAGGAAGCCTCTTACCACATTTGATGGGCCAAAAACCAGGGTGGCTGCCTCACAGGAAACAAGGCAGAGAAAGAGATGAGGTGGAGCAGGATGCCCCCGGACCAGACTGTCATGGATATGAAGGATTTTATCCTAAGAACAGTGGGAAGCTGTTGAATGCTTTTACACAGGGGAGTGACATGATTCGATTTGTGCTTTAGAAAGATCCATCTGTCCCCGTCTAGGTCCAGAAAGTGCAGGTTTCTCTCCAGGCCATGAGAGATTGATTTTGTCCCCTGCTGGGCAACTCTGATATGGAGTCTTTTGAGGTTACCACTACCATTAGTGCCTGTACCCATCCTCCAACCATCCCAATTTTGGAACCTTTTAAAACTTTAAATAAAAGAAGCAATTTCAGTCCGTGTTCTACCTTTGTTCTCCTTCTTTAAACCGTGATTGAAGCTGGGCTTGGATATCTTTGAAACCCCAGAGAAGAAAATGATTTCCATAGCAGCTGTAACCATGGGAAACCTTCAAAATAGCTTCCGTTCCTATATTCCACTCTGCTCCTTTCCCTTCTCTATTGGTTGACTAGAAATGAGGGCTGGCATTTTTGGTCTTCTTTTTGTCCAAATATGTGTATATGACAGTCTTCTTTTCACTTCCACATCTATCTTATCATAGCTTGAAAATCAAAGGCTGGCATATTTGGGGAGAAAAAGAAAAGAGAAGCTTCTAGGATACCTTCATTTGTTCATAAAATAGAGGAACTCAAGTGGAATGTTGATTTAGAAGATGAGATCTCAGGTTTATTTTCCTGCTGTTTGTTTCTTCCCAGGTCACATGGTAGAACCAAGTACATCATCTTTGAGACATATAAAAATCAAAGGGTTTTTTTTGTTTTGTTTTGTTTCTCCAGAGACACTTATAAGTGGTTTTCATCAGTTTCCCTTCCATTCTGCTCTCACATGCTCTTGGTAATGAGCCATAGTCAGGTCAGAGAGATGCTCAGAATTCTTCCAGAAACACATAATTCCCCTTTGGAGAATTTCTGTTGTAAAAATCATCACAATTTGTGAGCTGAATGTCTGATCCAGTGCAAATACCTCTGATGGGTACAGGGCAAAAGTGGGCTACTCAGTGTTTCTCTTGATGGACAGATTTTAATGAAATAAGGGCATGACAAGGAATCTGAAGTTATTGCTATAGAAGTTAATAAAGAGATGGGAACATATGAGGATACTGTTTGCTTCTGGAATTTAGCCAGGCCACTGGGAGAGGCTCAGGAGGAAAACTGAGAAGGGAAATATGAAGTTCAGGCAAGTCTGTTACATGCATTCTCATTTCCACAATGTTTGAGAACCATGTCAAGAAATGCATTGCGTAAGTTAAACCAGCTGCCAGCAGCTTTTGTATTCAGCACTTTCCTGGGTCACCAGATAGCAGGGTAACTTCTCCAAGATCTCTGTGTGTTATAGAAAACTAGAGGAATTTTCTTCATGCCACATCCTTATCCTAACAGGGCAGCATCCTTTTGTCTCCAGAACTCACTGTATAAAAAGAAGTAACAACTATTGTTGGGTTGTGCTTATCTTCATTGTTGCATGTTTGGGTTTATGTTTTCAAACAAGGGACAGAGGACCTGGCAATCAGTCAGAATCATGATGCTGGCATTTAAGAGATTCATTCTGGCTCAAGAGCTTGGCCTGGCCTTCCAGAGCTTTCCCATTGACACCCATGTGCCTGATTAGAGTACACTTGTAAAAATTAAATAAGATAACCTATGCAGTGTGCCTCACATATGCTCCATAAACGTCAGTTCACATCTCTTGTTAAACTTTTATAAGGTTGATCTTAAGAGACGACAATTGAGTCTAAGTGAACCATCTGGGGAGTGAGCATGTTGATATATCTTCCACAGCTTTAGTTTTCCATGAAGCACGTAGGATATAGTCAAATCAAGAGACAGGATGGTACTGATAGTTTCTTTAGTCTCTTGCTTGCTTGCAGTTAAGCTAGTTAGCCTGAATGCAGTCCTTCTCTCATAACGGTTTCCAGAGTGACTCTGTTAGACAGCTCACCTGGCTAGCATGCTGTGGCCTCCTTGAGGCCTCTAAAGTTGGCTGTCACCACCTGAGATACTGGTGCCTCAAGCTTAGAAAACTCACTTTACCAAAGTCAGCCTTTGTGAACTTGTTATTCTTGGTAGGAAAGTCACTAGTCTTTAAATAACAATTGCCTCTGTTACTTTTAGATTATATTTTGGCTCATTAAATTTTTTTCAGTATGCATCATCTTTCAAGAGTACATTGAGAAATTTCTAGATTTAAGACCTCCTTTCTTCCCAGACCCAGACTATTGCTCAATTCGTGATAAACAAAATATTTTACTTAAATAATTTCAGAGAAAACTACCTTTATTTCTTTGACTTATATAGAATCTTAGATATCAGAATATTCTTGGGAAGTACCTGGTATATCCAGTAAAGAAAACTGATTTATAGGGAGAATAAGTGACTCTTCCTAAGGAAACATATTTGGTGGCATAGCTGAGACCAGAATCTGGGTCTAATGTGGGATTTTTCAAACTAAGTGCATAAGTCATCTAAAAATGTAAGACGTTATTTTAAAACATTAATATTTTAAAAATTATTTTACTAGTTATAAATATAAAACTTTTATAATGGGCTGTTCAGAACTGATAAAAGTTTTAATTGCATAAGATTTTGGTTGCCTACATTTCTCTGAAACTAAGCTCTAACCCATAGAGACTGGCAGGTGGTGGTAAGAGGGTTGAGCAGATGAGGGCACTGTGTGAGACCTTTCTCCTTTAGGAGTTTTATTTTTTTCATAAAAATTGATTTTGTGCTTAAGATACCTGATTCCAGATGAACAGAGTTTGATGTTTCAAATCTCTTTGTGGATATTATTTGGGGGAGGTTTTGGTTTTAGACAGGTCTGTGTTTAATTTCTGGTACTTCTGATACCTGTTTGTGAACAAGATACTGAAACTCGTTAAGGCCCCATTTCCCTCTCAGCATGATGAAATTCATAATACTTACGAGGTTATTGTGAAGATTAAATTATGTATAGTATATGTAAAGGCTTTAGCGTAGTGCCTGGCAATGGCTGAAAGTATTATTAGCTGTTATGATCGGTGCCTGATTTCTGCTCTTGAAATCGAGTCCATGCTAAGAAAGAAGGCCCTTGCTACTTCCCTGTAATAGGAAGAAGTTTTTCTAACTGACTGAATTTTTTTTTTCCTTTTTCCTTTTTTTTTTTTCCCTAATCTCTCTTACCCTGACTGAATCAGACTATTCTTACCATAGGAAAAGATGATATTTGTTAGTTACATGTTAACTTTTTTCCCTCTAAAGTCTCCTGTGTCCATATTCAGATGAATCCTCTGATTTTAGGCTATTTATTACCAGGGTCCTGATAGACCTAGTGTATCTACATATTTTGTTTCCTGCCCCTTCGTTTCTCCTTGGGAATCTGAGTCCCACAGCAGGGATACAAAAGTGCTATTTAAAACTATGTGACGATGAAAAGAACAAGAAATCTAGCAGGAACAATGCAGAGATGTATAATAGCTCACCCTTTCTCACACATGGAACTAATTGTGACATTCATCCTAGAGCCCAGTTTCTGCACACAGACCCCAGAGTCCATGCTGCAAAGATGTTTTGGAATCCCACCTCTGCCAATGCCCAGTTGGAGAGCCTGCGACATCAGCTCACAGCTATGCAAAAATAATAAAGTTGAACATTTTTTTGGAAAGATGACCCATATGTTTAATAAATTTCAGTACATGAACCAGAGACAGGTTTGATTACAAGCCACATAAAGGCTTCACTTAGATGGTGGTTCTTAATTTTCAGAGTGGGGATTTACTGAGCTCGATTCTCTGTATGGCAGTTGCTCTCCCTGCCACTGTTCGCCCATTCTGTGTGCCCATAAAATGAGGAAACTTTGAATCCTGTATTCACTCTTTTATGTTCTAGGATATAGATTTGTAGACATCATCTCTTCACACCAAAAGAAATGTTAATCATAATATTGAAATAATAGAGCTATATAGTTTTCCACTCTCTTATAATGCTCCTTAAATTGCATTTTCACTTTTGATTGGCCAGTTCTTAATAAATGGATCTGATTTAAGTTCATAGGCATTTTCATAAATAGACTTCAGTAGTATTTATTAAGTGTCCATTATTAAGCACTATTAGTTAAGTTTCACTTATTAAGCACCATTGGCTGGGCATGGTGGCTCACACCTGTAATTCCAGCACTTTGGGAGGCGGAGGCAGGCTGATCGATTGAGCCTATGAGTTTGAGACCAGTCTGGGCAACATGGCAAAACCTGATCTTTACAAAAAATAAAAAATTAGCCAGGTGTAGTGTTACACACCTGTAGTCCCAGCTACTTGGGAGAATGAGGCAGGAGGATCACTTGAGCCTGGGAGGCAGAGGTTGCAGTGAGCCAAGACCACACCATTGCATTCCAGCCTGAGCAACTGAGTGAGATCCTGGCTCACTCTCTCTCCATATATATAATTTTTTTAAAGCACCATTAAAACAGAAGTGCCCCCTGAACATGTCCATGTGGCCTATCCAGGAATAAGAATAACCTTGTATTTTCTTGGCTGTTTACAGCTTTTAAAATTTTACATATATTATTTTATGATACCAACACCTCTGAATTTTTTGGTTTTGCTTTTTGTTTTTAAAATTACCACTTTCAAAAGATGAAACCAAAGCTCAGAAGGGTGAGTGGCTTGTTCAACTTAACTGATACGTGGCAGAGCCAGGGTAAGAATCCAGTTCTGACTCTGAAACCCGAGCTCTTGCCCCTGCCCTGACTGACATCTCCATACTGCAACTCAAGTCCATATTGAGAAGCACAGCAACATGGAATTTTCTGGGCACCTTCCATAACCAAGTAATGTATATATTACTTCACTTCATCTTCTCTATCACGCTCTGAAATAAATAAGAGTCCAATTTTGTGGATGAAAGAATGGGCTCAGAGAGGCTGTCTTGCACAAGGTCAAAAGTTACTCAGTTGTAGAGTTTAGATTTATTTCAACAGCCTGTTCCGCATTGCCTTTTAAAACAAAATTATAACTGTGTGCTATATGCTCTGCTTGCTGAGGTATGCAAGGCTATAAAATATCTGGAACAATTACAAGTAAAAATGATTAAAGGTGGATTTCAAAAAGATAATCTGCAAATATTTGAAAAATGCACACATCTAATGGAGTTCAGTGACCAAAATAACTGCATAGAAGGACTCAGCTTATTTGTTTTTCTTTGCTTGAGGAGAGGGGACTTAACTTTCTATTAGAGTCAGTGAATAGGGAAAGATCCAGAGAGGTTATATAGAAGCTGGGTGGGAATGAGATGGGGAAAGAAGCTGCACTGCATCTCCTATCACCATCTTCTACTCTGCCATAATGGCATCAGTTCACCCTCTTCTACTCTAGGAAACTTCTGGAATTTGGTTCCTATACCAGTTAGCTATTGCCACTATAAGGATGTGTAACAACCAATCTCAGAATCTCAGTGGTGTGCAAAACTAACCACTTATTTCTCACTTGTGAGTTTGTGGATTGGCCAAGTGGCTGTGCTTCTCACATCTTTCATCCTCTTCCTGGGACCAGCCTGGGCGTGCTTGCCTTCTGGCAGGGACGGAGGCACAAGAGAGCAAGCCAGGAAACATGAGGCCTCCGAAGGCCTATATTTGGAACGGACACATTGTCATTTCCACCCATTAGCCATTGGCCAAAGCAAGTCATGAGGCCAAGTCAAAGGTGAAGAAGGAGTGGAAATTATACTCCATGAATGATAGCCATGATGAGTAAAGGTGTGGATGCTGGGAGATGTGAAAATTGGGGCCAATATTGCAATCTACTACAGGTGCCAATAACATGTATTTTGGAATTCATCCTTTTATATCAGTGGCTTTCCATTTTTGAGTTCATGGGCCCTTTTGTGAACCTGATGGAAGTTCTGCACATGCTCAAGCAAATGTAGTCTACACCTGATTTAGCTTTCAGTTTTCAGGGAGTCTCTTAAGTTAAACCACAAGGCCCAAGTTAAGATATCCTATGGGGGAGTGCTGCCCTGTGTGGTGCACTGTCTTCTCCAGGAGCAGTAAGGTAAGACAACAGGTGCTTTTTCTGCCCCCTTATCAAAACCTTCTGCTCTGCTGATTCCAGATGCTCAAACATATTCAAATGCAAACACTCAGGTTGGATGGGATCTTTTCTTTTCTCCAACATGAAAATAGCTTTATCAACATTTTTGACTATTGAAGAAAGTTTCTGCAAAGGTGATGGATAAGCAAGTGTTGCTCTGTTGTAATATTTTCGCTGGATCACTTTATCAAAATGTGAAGATTAAGTGTTGCGAAGTGCATTCAACTTCATTCATTCAATGTAAAGAATAATGATGCTTGATGCTTGTCTTTGTTTTTTTCCTGGTTTTTTTTTTTTTTTTTTTTTTTTTTTTTTTTTTTTTTTTGGTAGAGTCTCGCTGTGTCATCCAGGCTGGAGTGCAGTGGTGCAATCTTGGCTCACTGCAACCTCTGCCTCCCAGGTTCAAACTATTCTCCTGCCTCAGCCTCCCAGGTAGCTGGGATTATAGTCACCCACCACCATATCTGGCTGATTTTGTTTTTGTATTTTTAGTAGAGATGGGGTTTTGCCATGTTGGCCAGACAGGTCTCAAACTCCTGAGCTCAAGTGATCCCCCCGGCTCAGCCTCCCAAAGTCCTAGGATTAAGGCATGAGACACCATGCCTGGCCATTAAATGTGCTTTAAACACTCTCTTCTTCTAAGAAGTCATAGTCATATTAAATAATCATTTTTATAAATGTCTTTAAACCCTATGTAATTTCCAAAAATTATTTTGTATGTTTTTCGAATCTGTGAAGTCTCAAACTCTGAGAACCACTGACGTAGACCAACTCTCCTTCTGGAGCTGGAATCTTGAGATTTCTCTCCATCCCTAAGGAATCATCCAGATTCTGTTTGATTACCTTGAGAGATGGAAGCTCATCATCATTGGTCAGCTGTGACCACTGGATCATTCTTTCTTTTGTCAGTCTGAAATCCTCTCCCGGGTCACTGTACCATAAGAAACATCAGACCAGCATGGTTATCTTTAAGAATTTTCCAACCACTTTTAAACATGGAAAGAGGAGCAGACTTATTTTCATATGCCTATGGCTGTTTCCTTAAGCCCACCACTTTGGTATTTTGTAAGAATTTGCTATCTCTCTGAAACTTAGGGATGCTTCAGGGACTGATTAGCCTTTATTCTACTTGTGAGTCCTTAACTGGTCACAAGGTTGAGACAGCAGGGATATGTGTGTCAGTTTGTAGCAACATCTTCTCAATCTCAGCTGTACCCCTAGAATTCTTCATTTGGTTGAGAACCCTTAGGGTTGCCCTTTTCCATTTCAGTGGGGACAGCGCTGGAAGAACAAGTCAGTGTCCTCCACTGGCACAAGTCCTTCCAGACTCCTGGACTTAGATCCCCTGCCTGCCTCAGGTCTCCAAACCAACACCTACTGCACTAATGAAAATCCACAGTAGAGGGCAGTATCTCATGCATAACAAGGCTTCCTTTGTGGAGATGTGTATTTAATTGAAGAACCGATAGGAAAGTTTCTTTAATTAGGCTGACTTTCATAAAGGGGAGACAAATCCCTTGCCATCCTAGAAGCCATCTTTTGTCTGTAGGAAAGGCCATTTTGTTTTCAAAGGGGAGATTTCCCTCTTCTTATTTCCCCACTGTTGGGTCTCGTTTGTGGAGTTCAAAGATAGAAGGGGGTTAATTTTAGAGTAGCCTTTCTGATTTTTTTAAACCAACTATGCATAGTGGTAGGGACATTTGAATACACTGCAGCAAGAATTTCTGATTTCTCAGACAATCATTTTTTTTGGTTGGGGGGACGGAGTCTCGCTCTGTCGCCCAGGCTGCAGTGCAGTGGCGCGATCTTGGCTCACTGCAAGCTCCGCCTCCCGGGTTCACTCTATTCTCCTGCCTCAGCCTCCCAAGTAGCTGGGACTATAGGCGCCTGCTGCCACACCCGGCTAAGTTTTTGCATTTTTAGTACAGACGGAGTTTCACCGTGTTAGCCAGGATGGTCTCGATCTCCTGACCTTGTGATCCACCCGCCTTGGCCTCCCAAAGTGCTGGGATTACAGGCGTGAGCCACCACGCCCGGCCCTTTTTTTTTTTTTTTTTTTGAGACAGAGTCTCACTCTGTTGCTCTGTTGCCCAGACTGGAGTGCAGTAGCCTGATCTCAGCTCACTGCAACCTCCACCTCCCAGGTTCAAGTGATTCTCCTGCCTCAGCCTCCCAAGTAGCTGGGAGTACAGGCATGCACCACTACGCCTAGCTAATTTTTGTATTTTTAGTAGAGATGGGGTTTCACCATGTTGGCCAGGTCAGTCTTGAACTCCTGACCTCAGGTGATCCACCCACCTTGGCCTTCCAAAGTGCTGGGATTACAGGAGTGAACCACTGTGCCTGGCCTTCTTAGACAATCTTAACAACCTCCCTGACTACAAAGGATAAGCCTGGAGAGGATTATTAATGCCAAACATCTGTTTTGCCTTTTTTGTGTCAGGCTTGTGCTGAGTCTGTCTGATACAATACTTAATAGTCACAGAAACCTTACAAGGGAGATCAGCTTGTGGTTGTCATTTACAGATGGGGAGACTGAGATAGTGATATTGAGAAACTTGCTGTGTGACCATGAGCAAGATACTGGACTTCTCTGGGCCTTACCTTGTTTATCTGTAAAACAAAGACATTGAGATTAAATAGCGTCCACCATCCCCATTTTCTCTAGGCTTGGGACAAAATAAAACCAAAAACACTAAAGCCAGACTTACCATGGCAAGTGGGATTATCTGGGGGCGGAGGTGTTGATGTTATTGACAAGGAAGCAGGCCTATGCTTTTGTCATTGGTTTAAAATTCCTTGATCTGAGCCTATGGCATGTTGGAAACCCAGCACTGGCTTGGTTTAACATCCATAAATGTGAAGATGCTGAGCCTCGTCCAATTTTAGCAGTAACCTGCTTCAGTTCCCTAGGAATGTTAAAACGGGAACTGCGCTAGTGGCTCTGAAAGCCTGGCCACTGAGCGTATGCTTCTGCTCTTCCATGAAATGCAGAGGCGAATTGTGAATGTACTGAATTATACCAAGGAGATTAATCTCATTTTGTTCTTCCCAATAAAATTCACCAAAATGACCTGACTTGTCCCTTATTCTTAAAAAAATTTCCAACAAGGAAACAAAGAACTTTTGGTGGTCAGTCTTGTTAGATGGAAGTTTTATTCTCCCAGGCATGAACCAACTGTCAGAAGACTTATTCTGAGCAGGTTTCTAATCTTTGTATATTCTCTCATACATCCCCAGCCTGGCCCTGGATGCTGGGTGCCGTTTAGCAGAAGTGGGATAATAGAGGTAGGAGTGAGAAAGCCACGTCAAGTGGTTCTGAAATACCAGTGGGTATACCTAGGTTGCATCTGAACTGATCACTGATCCACACAGGTTATAACATGGCGGTGGGTGATTATTTATTGATTTGGGAGGTTTACAAATCATATGACCAGAAGGAATCATTTTAAAGAGAGCAAGAAAAATGATATGAGTGAGAGGTTTTTTTATTGGTTGCTATATTAAGCCATACCACATGAAATTGCTCTTTGGTAGGGAAGGTCTGGGCTAGGGAAAATAAATTCAGGAATCATCAGCATATTGATGGTATTTAAATCTGTGAACGAGATCATTTAAGGAGAGAATGGAGCTAGCACTGAGGGCCGGCTGAAAGCCTGAGGCTCTGCAATGTTTAGAGGATTTACGGAGGAGGAGGAATGGCTAAGGAATTAGAGAAGAGGAAAATGTGTCCTTGGTTAAATATTCTGCTGGCGAGGTTTAATACACACATGCACACACACACAACACACGCACACACACAGCTACACACAGTTACAAGTCCTGGTTCCAGCATTTCTTTTTATCAGTGAATCCTCCCCTCTCAGATAACCTTGCCTGGCAAAGATGCTATTTTGTGAGAGGAAGCAGCAGGAGCTGCTAAGCTGAGATGATGATTCATTATCTGTTAATGGTTTCCCCCTGTGGTTTTTCTCTATTCCTCAACCCCCTACCCCTTTTAGTGGAGTTTTCTTTGTGCTAGAAAATTCATCTCTGTAAAATCTCCAGAATTCTTAAGTCTTCTGGACTTTTCTTGACCCATGGAACATGGAAACTTCTACACTATTCCACAACCAATGACAGTTAAGCTATGCCTGATTTGGGGCTGCTTGTGATGGTTAATTTTATGTATCATCTTGGCTGGGCCTTGAGGTGCCCAGATATTTGGTCCTGTATTATTGTGGGTGCTCCTGGATGAGATGAACATGTAAATCAGTGGACTTGAGTGAAGCAGATGGCCCTCCACCGTGTACGTAGGCCTCATCCAATCAGTTGAAGGCCTGATTCGAACAAAAAGACTGACCCTCTCCTCGGTAAGAGAGAATTCTGCAGCTGTGACTGCCTTTGGACTTTAGTTGCAATATTGGCTCTTGCTGGTCTTTGATGGGACCATCAGCTCTCCCTGGGTCTCCTGAACCACCTTTTGCTGATGTTGGATTTACCAGCTTCCATAACTGTGTGAGCTGATTCATTATATTTCTCTGTATATCTCTACCTCTATTTCTATCTCCATCTCTCCAAGTCTCTATAGCCTATTGGTTCTGTTTCTGTAGAGGGCCTTGACGAATAGAATGCTTTCTACTGCTCTTCTATACCATCTGGCTTTCTAGTCCCATGAACTTCAAAGGCCTTGTCCCGGTATGCTCTTATCTCTTGCACTCAGGAGATCCCCATTTGTCCTGGGACAGCATCAACAGGAGTGGGGGTCTTGGGACTGTCACATCTAGTGAAAATATTCACATTTACTACACAGACCTTTATCCTGGTAGTGGTGCTCTTATTAGATGATGCACGCAGGCCATGAAGGACTATTTTCACCCCATTCTATTAACTACTTGAACTGTGCCTCACATAGTAGTAGTGCGCTAATAAGCTTAGCTCTTTTGATTTATTTTACAAGCCTCACAGATTCTTAAAGATGGGGTCTTACTATGTTGCTTAGGCTGGCCTTGAACTCCTAGGCTCAAGGGATCCTCCCTCCCCAGCCTCCCTACTAGCTGGGATTATAGCTGCACACCACTGCACCAAGGGAGTAATGAAGGACTAACATTTTGAATTTTCTATGCTTTACCAAATGTACATTTGGGGGTTAAAATCATGTTTAAGGCAGTATTTACTGTTTGTTTTAGAAGACATTTTCTCACACATTAGCTCTTTTAAACAACACAGGAATCTATACGGCATGCAAAAACAAGTATTTCTCAGGGTTGAGATTTAGTCACTGGGCCCCAGAATAGCTGTACTATGGTTACGCTGTTGATTGACATTGGTACCAAAGTAATGTGGTGGTGAAGACATCCTGGGAGTAGCACCAACAGAGAGGGTGATAGGTCCCTAGGGGCAGCTGAGTGGACTAAGGTGGGGCCAGTGCAGCACCTGCCCGCTGTTCCAGAGTGGCCAGCACTGGGTGGGGCTTCAGAGGAGGAAACAGGGCAGGGGATGGTGGTGCGCGTGTCAATAGAGGCCAAGGTTGGGTCCCTGCAATCCAGGTTTTGTGGGAAGAGCTGATATGCAGTCACTGGCCAAGATGCAGCAGTAGCATCTGGTCACAACAACGTGTGCCAGGATCCAGGGTCCTAATGGCTATTGATGGAATGTCCTTGAAAGAACTTAGTGTGGTTCCCTATGCCAGCTATGGTTCAGAAAGGGGCATCACTGACCAGTGACAACTGTTTCAAACAAAAGAATGTGCCAACACATCTCAAAATCTACAAATGATTTGGAAAATCTTAGAATAATTTGATATGGACTATGTGGTATAGCTTATATCAAATAACAATTTCTGGCAACAGCTCACTTTAATGTATACATATATATTACATACAGAATAAAAGAGAATACATTTTACATTTTGGTATGCATTTATGTATCAATTTATATTAAGTTTAATATTTGGGATATAATCAATGAATAGTCTCATTTTATAGAAAAGGAACCAAGGATGTCTGATGCCAAATGCTGGGCTCTTTTCTCTTCCATTCTGCTCCTTGGAGCTTTGTTGATTTCCTCTCTGCACCATTTATATTCATAGATTGGCAGTAGCCAATCAGACCTCACGTCTTGAGTCTTGTCCTAACTTCTCCCTAGAAACTGTCTTAGTTGATGTACAAATGGAAGAAACACTAAATTAGACTAGTCAGGCATTGGGTAAAATGTAGGCGTTTTTAGACAGAATAGACTTTCTGTCAGTAACTGAAGAGGATTCAGAAGCTCTGGAATTGTCTATAAATAAAGAAAGCAGCATGATAAGCCCATTGAGGCTCATGTGAATACAGAGAGGGATGGTATAGCAGAGTGGTAAAAAGCATGGAACCAGACAGACCTGGGTTCAAGTCTTCACACCTCCTTTCACTGTTTGTGAGTTGTTGGCGCAGTTGTTTAACCACTGGCTTCAGTCTTCTCACTTGTAAAATTGATATAATCATTACATATGAGAGAGAGAGAGTACGCATAAGTAGTTTTATTGTGAAAATTAAGAGGAATAATGGGTAGAACATGCTTAGCACAATGCCCAAGACATAGTAATTGCTGAATAAATGTTTGTAATTATTGTTGCTATTTCTGTTTTTAAGCAGTTACACACAATAAATAAACTCTAACTTTGTAAGAAATGTACAACCTTTGTTTGGAGGTATTTTAATATTTCCATTTATTGGTGACATCCCTCTTAGTTCTCAGTACAGTCCCAGTTTATAAATATAGTCATTCCTTGGTGTCCATGAGGGATTGCTTCCAGGACCCCTAGGGATACCAAAATCTGAGGATTCTAGAGTCCATGGAGTAAAATGGTATAGTATTTGCATATAACCTATGCTCATCCTCCCACGTACTCTAAATCATCTCTGGGGTATTTATAATACCTAATATGATGTAAATGCTATGTAAATAGTTGTTATACTGCATTTTTAAAATTTGTATTTTTTTGTTACTGTATTGTTATTTTTATTGCTTTTTTTTTTGAGACGAAGTTCCACTCTTGTCATCAAGGCTGGAGTGCAATAGTGCAATCTCGGTTCACTGCAACCTCTGCCTCCTGGGTTCAAGCGAGTCTCCTGCCTTCAAGCGAGTCTCCTGCCTTAGCCTCCAGAGTAGTTGGGATTATAGGCACCTACCACTGTGCCCAGCTAATTTTTATATTTTGAATAGAGATAGGGTTTCACCATGTTGGCCAGGCTGGTCTCAAACTCCTGACTTCAGATGATCTACACACCTCGGCCTCCCAAAATGCTGGGATTACAGGCATGAGCCACCATGCTGGCCTTTCCTGGGTCTTTAAAAAGATATTTTTGATCCTCAGTTGGTTGAATCCATAGGTGTGGAACCCATGGATACGAACAGCTGACTGTATTTTTCCAAGTGACTCATGTATCAATTGGAATACACCAGCAACACATCTCAGAAATGTCCACCTTTTGTCATCTAGACTACTCTTCCCAGGATGTGTTTTTCACTTGAAAGAACACAATCCTAGTCCAGCCTACTGTGGGCTTTAGAACATATGGCTACTGTCTCTCTAATTTTCCAGGACCAGCATGGTCTTTTATTACATCAGTCACCCTGATTCTTCCCTGCTCCTCCTATCCATGCTATTTGTGTTGCCCTCCCACTCTGACTCTGAGCTCACCCATGGCCATGGGACTGCTTTGGTCAATAGGATATCTACAAACCTCAGGCAAACAGAGGCTGGAGGAAGTACAGACATATTTCTGCTCTCGCTCTTCCACTGCCCAGTCATCACAAGAAAAACGTGCCTAGTGAGCTGACCATTCCAGGGAAAGAATGAGAGGCACACAAGGGAGAGCAGAGTAGACCAGCCAGACTGAGCCTTAGTCAGCCAACCCCCAGGTGTGTGAGGGCGTGCAGCCTAGATAGGCTGAACTCTGTAGATGCATGGAAAATAATTGCTGCAAAGGTCTTGCATTCAGCATGGTTATGACACAGGTAACTCATAAAACCAGGTTTGGAGGTTTGTTTTCTGGTGGTCAGTTTTTCTACAGCGAATGTATTGAATTTTTTAAAAAAAACTTTTAAAATTTTTATTTTCCAAATATGTTTAAGCCTTAAAGGGAATGTAGCTGCAAGCTGGCACATTTTCAGGAGTGCCTACCAGATTTTCAGCTCATGGCAGGATGTTGTTAAAGTCTGTAGGGAAATAAAACCTGTGTACTCATTTGAAGCTGCTTGTAAGTGCCACAAACAATCCTCTATAAAAATAAGGAAGGGGACTTTGTTTGTCTGCAGGATTCTACTTATAACTGCTTAGAATAGTGACAGCTTGGGCCCTCAAATCACTACAAAGCAACCTTTTGGAGGTGACAGTGGCTGGTACAGGAGTGATGTGGACTTCCTGTGTACTCTGCTGCTGAGGACACAGGGTACTACCGAAGGGCAAGTCATTCTTGCCCTGAGTATTTTACAAACTGGGAACATTCACCAGAAGACCCCACTGCCAGGGACTTTAGCAGAGGAAGATGCTCATGACCACCGGAATCTACATCCTTTGGGATGCCTGCTCCCTGAGCTGTTTAGGGACCTGAACCTCCACCATTATTGCACCTTCTACTAAGTACTTGTTTGGGGGAAAGTCAAACTCCCACTTGACTATTATTTCTTCGAGGGCAGCGAGTGGGGCTTATTCTTTTGTTTATGAACTGTCTGGCATGTAATGAATGGATGAACCAACAAATGAGCAAACGGATGAATGAATTAGGTACCACTAAGTATTTACAGGTTGCTCGTTTGTTCTCCGTGGACCGTGAAAAGAAAAAGAGACATGTGTGATACCAAACAAGCTATGTAATGTTTTGAAGCTTTGGTTTTCGCATGTGTAAAAGGCAGTAATGATAGTGATTGCTTCGTAAGGTTGAAATGAAGATTATTCAACCAGGCCTAAAGGATGTGGCATAGTGCCTGGCACACTGTCCAAGGCTAATACTAAGTCAGCGGTGGTGGTGATGATGCTGATAGCATTTATACTTTGATACTATACATTATGCTTCTAGACATAATTTCCACCAAAGAGAATCCATCTGCCAGCATTCAGTGGAAACATCACCATGAGAAAGACAAAGTCCCAGTGGGAGTGAGGGTACTGCAGCTGGGAAAGGCGGAGGGGGCCATAAAATGGCACAGAGTGGGCAGAGAAGAAGAAATCTAAGGAGAGACACTAAGGAGTAGGTGGCATTTGAATGGTGGGTGAGATTTTGACAAAATCTAGTTTATGTGACACAGACTTTGGGCCTTCAAGGAATTCTGAGAAGGTACAGATCTGCCTTGGTTTGTGGACCTAGATCTGGAAGAGCTTGGTGAGGAAAGTGGAGCTGCCATTGGCTTTGGGAAAAAAGAAGACAATTCCCCTGGAAGTGAACATAGAGGAGAAAGCCTTGCTTTATTTCTTGTACTCCTTATAATTTTACTTACTTTCCAAACAGGTAGAGTACATTACAGAATACCTCCTTGGTTTCTTTTCCTGATTTCTCTTCCTGCTTCTTTCTCTATTTCTTTCCTTTCTTTTCACCACTCATAAAAGATCACAGACTGTATCTGGACTCTAATGTCAGACGCTGCTGCTTATTTGTATTGTGGCTTCAGGAAAGATATTTTGCTCTCTGGGTCTTGACTTTCTCATCCGTGAAATGTGAAAATAATTCCTATTTCAAAAGGTTTTGGGGAAGGTCACTTAAGGTATGTATATAATATAATAAGTGTTAGGTTTAAGTGTTCTTAATGAATTATGGTGACCTTCATCATTCAATTTTTATTTCTTCTACCACTCAAGTAAAAGGGATCCTGTTCACCCTACCTGAGATGCTTTTGATAAATCAGTATAGACCCAAAAGTTCCAAATGACTCAGCTTTATTTTGTGGCTCAGTGACCTCACTCATCAGCTGAGGGGTCTTCCCATGGGACAGTGAGTTGGTTGCCATAATATGCCATCATATGCCCATGGATGTTTCCTTTGAGCATGTGACTTCCCTGAGCCCTTGCCTACCACTGTCAAGTGGCTCCACGTTCCACATCTTGCCTTTTAACCAAAGGGTGCCACTCCTATAGCTGATACCCAGTGTGCAAGAAGAAAGTCTAGTGCTTTAATTTATATAGACCTCTCTTCTGATTTCTTGGTGCTTGTTACTAAATATTTTAATTATCACTCCTGGCTGCCAACTTCACAGGCATAGATTTACAAGAGGAATGATTCAGAGGTAACTAATCCATACCTATCTATGAGGAATATAATTTAGATACTGGAAACACCTAGCCTGTGACCAGATGTCCAGACACAGGTAAAAGAGAGTGAGGAAATTGGAGAGAATTTTCATTAAGAAATTCGTTTTCTAGAAAGGTTAAGTTCATTAGAGAATCAGTGTTTCTGAGGCATCTGAGTTGGATCCATTCTCTGTGATACAGAACTGAATCACACATAGAACACACTTGTCCTTCACTCACTAAATACACATAGTACCAAAAATGCCCCCAAACATTTCCAGATGTTCTTGGTGGAAGGGTGGTAGTGGAGGGGTACACCGTAATGTCCTTGGTGGAGAAGCCATGTGTGATTAGCTAAACAGAAATAGTGAACATTTTATAAATATAAATTTAAAGTACAAAGGGCTACTTAATAAAAATAATTATTGAACATTTAACTTGCCACCCAGCCTAACCTTTGCCTTTCAAGACTGACAGGTAGCAGCCCTGAACAATTTCATTTAGCACAATAATTGCACTGTTGTAGGGACTGGGCTAGGAACTAGGGACATGGCAGGGAATAGGATGTAGTTCTTGCCCTTCAGGAGCTCACATCTCTAGGCAGACCAGGGTGTATAAACACTTCTGCTTCAGAGCACTGGGCAGCAGAGGCCTGGGCAGGGAACTCCCGCTTACCTTTCCATCCCATCCTAAAATAAATACATCTTTAATTTATCTGGAATCTTATAAAGCAACATTTACCTCTATAAGATCCTAGCTGATGGGTTTATCCTCTTCTTACCCTTGAGGTAAGACGGGGAATGAAAAGGAGACTTGAAGTTATTTCATAGTCAGGTACATATTCAAAATATTTTAATATTCAGGCTATTTAATAAATACTATGGTACAGATACTTGAAATTACCAACCAATATTGGCCATAGTGCTAGAAATGGATTTTGGAGACCCCTTAATTAACCCTTTGGAGGCCATGAATTAACCCTTTGGTGATGGTGGGGTTGCCTCAGGGAAGGTGCCAGAGAAATGGCTATGTGTCAATAAGTATTTCAGTATTTTAACAACTGGTATGGTTATTCATGCTCACCATGGAAAGACAGCCCTGTACGTTGGTCCTTGTAACCTTTGCTTTTCAGGGATGAGAAGATTGCCCATTAAATTCTGAGCGCTGTTTAAGTCTGTCTGCCAGGTGGCTTGCCATTTTCAGCCCGTCAGTGAGATGGCCTCATTAGGCACTGTTAGTGACACACAGGCTAGATGGAACTGCATTTGGAAAGAATGTGTCCGTGTACCTCAGGACAAACATTACAAACACGTTTAATGAGGACGTAAGGAGTTTTAAGCCAAAACAAAGTGGTTTCTCTCCCATCAAGCACTAGGGCTAGTCTTTCTTGTCTTTCTCTCTCTCT
>NW_012102144.1:1180228-1258914 GCF_000951045.1 Mandrillus leucophaeus | reverse complement strand
CTCTGTCGCCAGGCTAGAGTTCAGTGGTGCGATCTTGGCTCACTGCAACCTCCACCTCCCGGGTTCAAGCGATTCTCCTGCCTTAGCCTCTCGAATAGCTGGGACTACAGGCACCGCCACACCCAGCTAATTTTTGTATTTTTAGTAGAGACGGGATTTCACCATATTGGCCAGGATGATCTCGATCTCTTTACCTAGTGATCCATCCACCTCGGTCTCCCAAAGTGCTGGGATTACAGGTGTGAATCACCACGCCTGGCCATCTTTCTCTTTTTGTACAAGATCACATGGTATGTTTTTAAAAGGTGGCTCCACCCTCCCTGGGACCAGATCACTTGCACACAGCTGGCTGTCTGGGAATCTACTCCCAGTCCTGCTGTTTAGTGTTTTTGTTTCTGTGGTTTTAAGACAAGCCCCTAACATTTGTCCAATGTAGCATTTTGTGGTCTCATACATGCATGCACAGAGCTTATTGAAGTTGATTGGCATTCTTGTTTTACAAATTGCTAGCTTTGAGATTTTCTTTTGGTTTTCTTTGGCATAATAACTTCAGTGTTGAGAATCTTGGCAACATCAGATGTCTGTTTGGCTTTAGTGTATTTAATACTATAATTGCTTTGATATCTGTTCTTCTTACCTGCAACTTGGTAGGAATGTTTTTGCCAGTGCCTTGGGTGTGCAAAAAGGATGCTGTAAATCCATAAATGTGTTTGATTTATGTTCACTGGTTTGTTTTAAGATGGCTTTTTAGTATAGCATGGTAGAAATGGATGCCTTTGAATCTATTTGATAATCATCAACAACTCAAATGAGAACCTGAAAAGGAGTACTGATCTCAGTCATAGTCCCTAAATACATATTAGCATTTGAAAGAAAAATGTGCCTGAGATGACAGAACTACAAAATGGACTGTTTAGCAAACATTTGCCGAGTTGTAAGTCATTAAGACATCTTTGTTCATGACTTTGGGGGAAAGAACTTAATTTGTTATGTGCCTTACAGAAAAGAAATTTGTGCCTCTATAGCTTGGTAATTTTAGTCAAATCAAGTCTTTATTGACATGTATTATTGAAACTGTGCCTAGGAATTTTTTTTTTTTTTTTTTTTTTTTTTTTTTGGCAGGGTCTTGCTCTCTTACCCAGGCTGGAATGTAGTGGCATGATCTCAGCTCACTGTCACTTCTGCCTCCCAGGTTCAAGCGATTCTTGTGCCTCGGCCTCCGGAGTAGCTGGGACCACAGGCACACACCATTACACCTGGCTAATTTTTGTATTTTTTGTAGAGATGGAGTTTTGCCATGTTGGCCAGGCTGGTGTCTAACTCCTGGCCTCAAGTGATCTGCCCTCCTTGACCTCTCAAAGTGCTGGGATTACAGGTGTGAGCCACCATGCCTGTCCTTGCCCAGGAATAACTTTAAAATAATTATTTAGTCACACATCAAAGTCTCAGTAAAGGAAACATGTCAACTGAGCGTGATGGAGAGTGCTCCCTTTGATAAGTGATATAGCTCAGTGTGCTCCTCTTCTAAAAGTAGGAGAGATGCATTCTGGGTCATGTTTTTCCTAATCTCTTGTGGTTCTGAGCCATTTCTTGATTTCTATTCTCAAAGTCCCTATTGAAGGCCTCTAAGCACTAGATAGAACATGGAAAGTAGGGGTCATTGGAGGATTTGAACACAAGAAGTGGTATTGGATGGGAAAGGAGGCATAATTCAGGATGGAGAAGGGAGGACAGAGTGAGAGCTTGGGGAAGGTAAAAAGAGAATGAGGGAACAGTTCTATACCTGGCTGAATTTGTGTGGCAGCTCTAAACACAGTGTACAACAAGCCTGGCACAATGAGCTTTTTTTGTTATGTTGAATCATGGTAGAAGTTCATAAAAGTAGTAGTAGTAGTAATAGTAGTAGAAATGGCAGCTAACTTATTATTGGGTGCTATCACCCTTTAACATGCTGTGTTTTAATTGGTTTATCTCATTTAATCCTCATAACTTGAAGAGGATGAAATTTATTATCCTCATTTTCCTATTGAGAAAACAGAGGCTTAAAGAAAGAGTTAGAAACTCAAAGTTAAAAGAAGTAATCATTAAGTTGGAAAAGGGGATTGGTAATATATACCCTTTTCTTTTTATGTGAGACATCTTTAGGTGCCCATTTGAGACCATCTCCATGAGAAAATTCATCCAGATGTGACAGAGATGTCATGAATGTGAAAGTGGAAGATATCGTGAGGTGGGCTTCCACTATTTGGGAAATATTACATTACACTGAGTCAAAGAGAGGTCAGAATTTATCAATTTGTTTGCTCGCTTTATTTTTTATTACAGGACTTGGAACTTTAAGTATGTTAATTTGTGTCACACATTTTCTAGAAGGGGATCTAATGTGCATTTTTCCAAACTTACTTGGCCATAGAACCACTTTGTTCTTTCCTTTTTTTTTAGGGACTATCTATTGACTTCTCAAAAATAAAAATAGATGAGGCACATTTTGAGAAGCATGGATGAAAGCAAAGAATGTGGGACTAGAAGGGAAACAGCCTGAGGCTCCACCTACTTTCACTACTAACTCTCGTCGATTCAGGGAAAATTTTCACTTTTCTGTGTCAAACGTTTTCCTCCACAGCTTGGAATGTGCGCATCTCTTGTGCTATGTTAAAGAAACGTGTTATTGTGAATAGTTTAATGAGAATCAGAACATAGTTTCTGGTGGACACTAACTGGTATGAAAACATTTTGTAAAGAAAAGTGTCCTAAAAATATGTTGTCATTTTTTAATCATAGCCCCATAGAAAAAGGAATTTGAATTTTCTTTCATCACCTAGGAGTTTAATGATCTAAAATATTGAAATCAATTGTTTTTCTTTATGCTTGGGAAGTTGGAAAGAACGTTTTTAAAAAGTTGATTGAGATGATCAAATCCTGACATGTATGTGCTGTTATGGAATCAGTTGAAACCATCAGATGGAAGGCGATCTGCTTGGAAAAAGAGCCCTCAATTCTGAGGTGGAGTCCTCCGAAACCGTGGTCTGTTCTTCAGATTTAGTGCTTATGGTGATGCTTGAACCCAAGTGAGAAACAGCTACAGAGCAGGCAACTAGACCAAGGGCAGTCAAAGAAGAAAAGGTCACACCTCCCCAAATCCCATGGGCCAAAAGAGCCTGGACCAAATTTGGCATCCACAGAGCAAGGGAGCTGTCATGCAGGAACTCATCCTTGAGTGTTGCATGGGGTTTTCTTTCTTTTCTTTTGCTGTATCAGATGTGGAGCCAGCAGAAGTCAGACTCTTCCCTAACACTAAACGGGAAAATGTAGTAGAGTCTTCTGAAATGAACTGTAAGAGAAACAGATGTGTGGAAAGAAGAATGCATTTTATCCTCAGCAAGGTTATGTGTTTAGCAGCTCTTTAACTGTACTTGACCTCTAAAGCATAACTGTAGCACGGTTATGTTGTTGAAACGTAAGACTGCACAGAAGGCTAGGGAAGCAAGGCCGCCGTCTCACCGACGGTCAACACTTCAGCTCTGGTTAGAAAAAATGTGAAATATCTTTTCATCCCAACAGTGCCAGGCTGGTGGTGGGTTTTGGGTTTTGCTTTTTCCGTCCTTCTTTCTTTTACAGTTCATTGACAATTCTGCTCATGCTTTAAAATAATCTGGGCCCAAGATGAGGCTTGCGTCTCGCTGATTTTGATTACTCCCACATACTGTATTTATTTGCCATTTAAATCATCGTTGTCTGGAGGAGATTCAGTTTCTGCAGCATCTGATCTCTGCTGTTGTGTACTAAGGAAAGGCGAAGGGGAGGCAGGTCCCTTCAGAGGGGACCATTGTGTGAAGAGGCCTCATGGGAAGGGGGCAGATGAAATTCAAAATGAGGAGGAGGGGTTAGCCCTGCACTCCAATCTTTGGTGCCTTTCACTCTTCTGGGGGTTGATGGATGGGTGTGCCTTCAGGACTGTTCTTATCATATGAAATACACAGCGCTCATTGTTTCCCTCCCAGCTGGGCCTTTCATTTGGTTCCACAGACTCCTGTCCTGGGGCTCTGTTCTCCTTTGTCACACCTCAGGGTGACATGAGGGACTGGGTGACAAAGAGCTTCCCAGTTTCCCATGAGTGCAAGAATCTGTCCCCACCCTCCTGGCAGAGGAACAAAATATCAAAGGTTTATATAAATTAAATCAATTTTAAATAAAGACAGGACATTAACAGTGCAGTTCAGTGCCATATCAGAGCCTGAGCCCAAAGCAAATAAAAGTCATATGCTGATTTATTTAGGATTTTTGATATTTTATTCATTGTTGACTTTTTTGGCATTAATTTCAATCTTTAAAAATAGTTCGTGAAAATATTTTTCTTGATCACCAAGGTTTTTGGTGTTTCTTAAATTTTGCACCCAAGATGAGTGTCTCACTTTCTCCCCTCAGGCCCAGGCCTCGTAATAAATTCTACACGAGCGCTTTTCATAAAATTATTATAATTAATAATGTTGCTAATGCCATTTATCTTATATTGAGCTCCTGTGCCAGGTACCATGGGAAACATTTACAAGCCCTGACTCATGAAATCTGCCTGAAGTAGGTACAGTGATTACTCCTACTGTAGAAATGAAGAAATCAAGGCACTGATAACTTATTTACCTAAATTCACTTCTTTACCGGGCTGGAAGGGTAGACATAGGATTCTAGCCTTGGTATGTTTGGCTCTAAATCTCTTCTAATCTAGACTGTCTCTGAAGGACTGAATGTTTTTCACCCGTGGAGGTTAATGCTCTGTTTCATCTGTTCAGCAACTTGAGGTGTTCCTCAAGGAGGAAATGTCTTGTCTTGATTTTTGCCCAGGAGATAATGCATGAAAGTCAAGTGGAACCTGAAATATAAGGTATGACGAAAGTATGTGGAAGTCCTTGATTCTGTTAATCCATAAAGAAAGGGTAGGTGGGTGTTAGCCCAGTTTCCTTCCACTTGTAATGGAGATGGTTTTTATAAAAATGGTTTTTATAGCTCTTTTAAAAATACGTAATAGAAAATATCTGTGTGAGTACTGGCTGGTTCTTCAGCAATATTGCAACATGGTTTCTTTGCCTTCACTGGCTTTTTCCTCTAATACGTTCATCTCAGAATTCTTGTTAGGATGTTTAGGTCTTGACTTGAAATTTTATCACTGCTTTCTATGGATCTACGTTGTCTAATACAGAGGTCACTCGCTTCATTTGGTTATAGAACACTTGAAATGTGGTTTGTTCTAATTGAGCGGTGCTCTATTTGACAAACACTCTGGAGTTAGAAGGCTTTATGTGATCAAGAGAATATAAACTACTTCATTAATAATTGTTCTTATTGATTACATATTGCAATGATATTTTAGATCGACTAGTTTAAATAAAATGTATTGTTGAAATTAATTCCATTTGTTTTTATTTCCCATAAGGCCAGCAGAAATTTAAAATTACATATGTGGCTCACATTTTATTTCTGTTGGACAGCACTGCTGTAAAAGATTGCCTCTCAGATGTTCCATTTGTGAGGCAAAAGGTTGATGTGTTTTGTTTGTAATTGTCACAGAAACAAGTAGAATTTGTCAAAAAACACACAAAAAAGGCCAGGTATAGTGGCTCACACCTGTAATCTCAGCACTTTGGGAAGCCAAGGCAGCAGATCACGAAGTCAGGAGATCAAGACCATCCTGGCCAACATGGTGAAACCCCATCTCTACTAAAAATACAAAAATTAGCTTAGGGTGGTGGCGCATGCCTGTAGTCCCAGCTACTTGGGAGACTGAGGCAGGAGAATCCCTTAAACCAGGAAGTCGGAGGTTGCAGTGAACCAAGATTGCACCACTGTGCTCCAGCCTGGCAACAGAGCGAGATTCCATTTAAAAAAACAAAAAACCACACATACACAATACAAAAAAGAATCTTTTTGGAGCTTAAGACTCTTAGCCAACAGATAATGGTTTGTGCCACCTCTGCAGATACTGAATTCTTTAGGCAGTAGCATTCGCTTATTTGCCAAGAGGTTTGTAAACAACCCAGTCTGTTTTTCAGATCAGCTGCTTTTAAATGGCTTCATTGGACTCTACATAGTGTTTAGGTGCCCACTTAGGCATGGTATATTGACAGCGCTGCCTGTGTTTGCCAGGTTCAGGACTTTGTTGCCTCTTCTTCAAAGCCAGGGAGCAGAATGATTGTCTGGGCCCTAGGACCTGGCATCTTGGCTCTCATTTAGTCCTCTTGGGCCGCTATAGCAAAACACCTTGGACTAAGTAATTTATAAGCAACAGAAATGTATTTCTTGCAGTTCTGGAAGCTGGGAAGTTCAAAAACAAGGCACCAGCAGATTCAAGGTCTTGTGAGGACTTGCTGTCTGCCTTAAAGATAGTGCCTTCTTACTGCATCTTCACATGGTGAAACTCATGCTCCCTCCAATCTCTTTTATAAAGGCATTAATCCCATTTGTGAGGTTGGAGCCCTCATGACTCAATCACTTCCCTAAAGGTCCCACCTATTAATGCCGTCACACTGGAGATTAAGTTTCAACATATGAGTTGGGGCGCAGGGGACATTATCACTACTATAGCGGCTCTCAAACTGTAGTTGGCAAAAGAATCACCTGGTGACCCTGATGAACATGCAGATTCCTAGGGATTGCTCCCTGGAGTAGAGTATCTGGTTTAGCTTCTCTGCACCAGGCACATTGGCTGTATTAGTTCTCACAATCTCCCTCTACCACCTCTCCTCTCCATTTTGACATCGGTATTCAGGCCTTCCTTTTCCTCTGTCTTGGGCATATCTTTGCTCTTTCCAGAAAGCATTCCTCAGTAATCCAATTAGTTTCCCATTCTTTTTTTCCACAGTCTGTAGGGTCTAATTTACTTCCAAATAGATATTGGCAACTCTTAGCTTATACTTGAAAGCTGTTCCTCTAAGTGCATGGAAGGCCGGAGATGGTGGGGAGGGTGTCTTTGTTCTTTTTTCCTCTTAATTATCTATGGATCAGTGAGGTTTATTTAACTTGAAAGATATCTGAAGTCCCCTTTGACGTAGATGAGATAAAATTTTTCAGCAAATGTTCAGCTTTAGTACTTGGCACATAGAAGGTACTCTATAAATATTTATTGAATGAATGAATGTCTTTCCTGTTTGTCTTCCTTGGAAGCTGCATTAACCCCTCCTGGTCACCAGGGGACTGACTCTAGTGCACTAAGGCAGTAATTAAGTATTAAGCAAATGCTATATGTGGAGAAATTGAGTGGAGGCTTTAATGCCACATTGTAGAATGTGCCTTAATGCAGCAAATAAAAAGGACCTTCAGGAGTAACTGAACATGTCCACTACCCTCATGTTTTTCTCCAGCCTCTCTTGGTTCATCACATGTACCTATTCTCCATCTCCCCCTTACAGTGGAACTGTATTTGCTGACTCTATGTTGCAGGTGACAGAATCTCAAAGGAGCTTAAGTAAAACGATGATAATTTTTTTGATTGAGGTTGTTGAGATACCCAGGCAAGGCTGCATCCAAAGTCTCAAGTAGCATTATTAGAACACAGCTCTCTCCTTCACATTAACTCAACACTCAGGCTGTCTGCACCCTTGTAGATCAGATGGCTAGTCACTGTTAAATCTCTTCTCAGCACCCCGAGGAATCAGAAGACCCTGGCTCTCCAGATAGCTCCAGGAAAAATTTCTGGGATTCTGAACCTCCCCTTGAAGTGTGGCCAAGGAGATTAAATGCTCTTATTTGCCGTATCTGGGTCACAGATCCTCCTGGATCAGTATATGAGAGCAGCCTCATCCAAACTGCTTGCATTGAGAAAAGGGAAGGAGAAGGCATCCCAAAACAAATTCAAGGTTGATTTATCACTGAAAGGAAAAGAGGGTGCTGAGTCAGCAGAATATATCAAAGGGTCATTCTAAAAACCTACAAAGGCATCATTTTTCTGTTTCTATTTGAGATTGAATCTTGCCACAGAAACACAGCCCTCCCCCAGCCTCCAAAGCCGTTTTGCCCAGAGTTCTGCACTCATCAGTAGGCCAGGATCTCCTTACAGGCAGAGGGCACACCATATTGATTTTTGAACATAGTCTAGTATATTGCACACAGGAGCTTTTAAATAATTGTCCCAATCAATAAAATTTGATTGCGTACCTACTGTGTGTCAGGACTCTTCAATCAATGAAGCATGTTCTTGCAATAATCAGTCAGATTGGTTTTTGCATCATAGCCTACTAAGAGCATGAGCTTTGAGATGATGGAAACACAGCTCCAAATCTGACTCTGCCATTTACTAGCCCTGCAGATTTAGGTGAGTTTTCAGCCCCTCTAGGCCTCACTTTTCTTCATTTATAAAATGAGGCTAATATAGCACCTCCCACATAGAGCAGGTGAGATTATTAAATGGGATGATGTATGTAGGGTTCTCTGCACAGCAGCTGGCTAATAGGGCCGACATATAGCAATTAATATTTATATTTATATATTTAAAAGAGCAAATATTCGTTAACCATTTATGTTCATTCGTTTAGCAGTTGTTAAATTTTTTCTATATGCTAGGCCCCTTAGTAGACATGGCATAAAGATGAGTAAGATAAACTTCCTGTATTAAAAAAAATTGTGGTTTCTTGGTAGAGACAGTCATAGAAACAGACAATCAAAGATAATGGTTATAATCCCAAGTGGTCCATGGGATTATATGGTCCCCAGAGCTGTGTACAGCCAAAAGTAATTTCAAACTAGTTCACTTTTCTAGGATACCATGAAGGAGAAGCATATGTTCTACCAATACTCACCATCTTCTCTTTTGTTCTCTCATCAACTACCCTTAGCCCACTCAGACAAGCAAGTCACTTTGTGTCATGGGCCTTGCTGGACTCTTCTGGCCCACCCCAGCCATTCCCTCCTGCCAAGACTCCCTGAAGTTGCCATTCTGTTTCTTACCTCAAGTTCTCTATAGCCATTTTTTCTCTGCCCGGAAGGCTCTCTTTATCTCACTGTGACCTGACTAACATCTACTTTTCCTTTAAGACTGAGCTGGAGTGTCACCTTCTATGATAGGCCTTGCTGGTCTTCTTGGATACCTCTCATCTCCTCCTCATTCCCCCAGCACCCAGTGCAGGCCACCATGACATTGTTTAACCCTCTGGTGATGTAATTGTTGGCATCCCCCAAAGCCTTCTTGACTATTGTGTGTGGATTACAAGATGATCCTCCCAAGAGGACATCATGATTTCCTGTATTCCTTGGCACCCTAGCACCATATGGAATGGGGGGAGGAAAGAAGGAAAGTGGCCCAAAAGCCATGCAAGGAGTCTTCTAAGTTTGGCAGTCATCTGTGGGGCATTTCTAATGTGGTCACCACCTGTAACTTGTAAATGGTGATTTCTGGTCTAGGTTATATAGTGACAGTGAAAGCAGAATAGTTTAGTCCAACCACTACACAGCATAGGCGTTGCCATCAGTTAGAACTAGAATGGACTTTTAGTTTCTACTGGCGATGAGCAATTTACTTAACCTTTTAAACGTCATCACTAAAATGGACCTGTCATAGGTTGCTGTGAGCATTTTATGAGGTGATGCAGGGAGAGCCCGTGGCAGAGTACTTAGCACCTAATAAAACCCCCAGTAAGAAAGGATGCTATTATTGTAAATGCAGAAATATATTTTGGAGATCGCCAATGCTTTTTCAAGATGAACCACCAATAGTTTTCTTCAAGGAAGCGGCTTGATTTTTTAAAAATGATAATTAGGAAGAAAAAAAAAACAGCATATTGGTTACAGAGAAGGAAAATTATTTTGTTTTGGTTGTTTTTTGCTTTTGTTTTTCACACCTGTTTTCTCAGAGGAATGGGACTTAGTGTCTCGCCAAAACTTGACAACAAGTAAAATATGTGGTTTTAAGTCCTCAACAGTCCTAGCAAATGTGAAATCAAATCTCTCATTTGCTTTGGAGCATCCGGACGGCAAGGACAGCTGGAGTGTTGCTATTTTTTATTTCAAATAAAAGAGTCAGCTCCTCGTTACCATAGAAACCACCAACCTAATTATAAGGAGTTTTGTTCACTGGATAAAAGTCATCATTTCTCTTTCCTCCCCACACTCAGACAGGTCGCCAAAATATTGGCATGGATTTGATCATGGATGAAGGGATTTGCTGTCTTTCTTAAAATGATTGCAGTGCTCTGACCACTAGCATAGGAAAGAAAGCGAATGGCACTGACCAGAGACTGGGAGAAATATTGTCTGCAGCTTGTCTTCTACTTTGAAAAGAAGTCGTGAGCATTTCGTGAGAACAAGTTAATGTTTTAAAAATACAGTGCAAAGGAAGATACTCTTGATCTATCCTACCGCTAGGTAGACATACCCCTTTTTGTCTGGGGATAAAAGAATGGACTCTATTCCATCTTAATGTCCATTCTAGCTCTGGGATCCTTCTGTTCTAGGATTTTATACTGGGACTCTAAGGTTAATCATATTATATAACATTGCAGTGTTTGCAGAGGAAATGCTAAACCATGGGTTTCTAAGAGCTCACAGACAGTCTGATGTATGTTTGGGGCTTGCTAGAATAGTAAATAGTTGTATCTCACCATCAAGGCTAAATCCAAAAAATGTGGAGGTTTCTTGTGCATGCTTCTCTCTTACTTTGGTTGGGGGAGGGATTCATTTTATAGAATGTCCCTGCTGTAGGTTAATGCCGTTGCTGGGCATATTGCTTCAGTTTTGTAGATACTGAAATACTCATTTGAGACTTGAATGTTCTGTACATACATGCCAGGAGTTTGGGAAGATGCATCAGGCTATTTGGGATTGAGGGATGGAGGGACATGTTTTAGAGAGGGGTTGGACTAGGGTGTGGCCAGGTAAAAGTCTGTGAAGACAGGGGTCCCTGAAGAGATTGTAAACATGAAAAGAAGGTTACATGAATATGTGTGGAGAATGAGTTGGAGAAAGAGTGGTGGAAGAAATGAATTAGGCCCTGTAACTTGGGTAACATCCCATGATAGGTCAGCATTTCACTTTATGCATGTCCAGAGCAGATTCCTTGATTTGGATGCAGATTTCCTTTACCTGTACTTGTTTCTTCCTCCTCTCCTTGCCTCACCTTGCCTCACCCCACCCCGCTCCCCTCCCCTCCCCTCCCCTCTCCTCCTCTCCTCTCCCTTTCCCTCTTCTTTCATTGTTTGGTAACAGGGTCTTGCTCTGTCACCCAGGCTGGAGTGCAGTGGTGTAACACAGCTCACTGTAACCTCAGCCCCCTGGCCTCAAGCAATCCTCCTGCCCCAGCAGGAGTTTGTGGCTGGGGTCACAAACTCATGTCACAATGCCTGGCTAGTTTTTACATTTTTTGTATAGACAAGGTCTTGCTGTGTTGCCCAGGCTGGTCTTGAACTAGGTTCAAGTAATCATCGCACCTTGGCCTCCCAAAGTGCTGAGATTACAGGCATGAGCCATCACACCCTGCCTTGTACTTATTTCTTCTGTGGTTCTCTCTCCTCTTCCCGCCCCTTCTCCCCTGGTCTGTCTATATATATATATATGTATGTGTGTGTATATCAATATAATAAATTGATTGGGTGATTGAGACAGGGTCTCACTATGTTGCCCAGACTTCTCTTTTTTTAAAAAAAAAATTCATTTTGTTTTTAATTGACAAACAATAACTGTATATATTCATGGGGTACAATATGATGTTTTGATCCATGTGTAGATTGTGCAATGATCAAATCAGGCAAATTAACATATCTGTCACCTCAAACATTTATTTTGTTGTTGTTGTAAGAACATTTAAAATTCTCTTAAATATTTTGAAATAATATTATATTGCATTATTATTAACTACAGTCACCATGCTGTGCAATAGACCACCAAAGTTATTCCTGTAAAAGTGAAACTGTATACCCTTTGACTAATACCTCCCCCTTTCTCTGCTTCCGTCTGCCCCCATCCTCTGATAACCACCATTCCACTCTCTACTTCTGAAAGTTTGACTTTTTGAATTCCACATATAAGTGAGACCATACATTATTTGTCTCTTTGTGCCTGGCTTATTTCACTTAGCCTAATGTCCTTTAGGTTCATCTGTGTTGTCATAAATGACAGAATTTCCTGCTTTTTAAAGACTAAATATTATTTCCTTGTGCATGTGTATATATCACATTTTAAAAATCCATTTGTCCATTGGTGGATGCTTTGATTGCTTCCATATCTTGGTTATTGTGAATAGTGCTACAGTGAACATGGGAGTGCAGACATCTCTTTGACATTTCAATTTCAGTTCCTTTGGATGTACACCTAGAAGTGGGATTGCTGGATCATACAGGAATTCTATTTTTAGTATTTTTGAAGAACCTGCATACTGTTTCCAAAATGGCTAATTTACAATACTACCAACAGTGTATAAGAGTTCCCTTTTTTCATATACTCATCAACACTTGATAGCTTTCATCTTTTTGATAAAAGCCAATTTAACAGGTGTGAGGTGATTGATCATTGTGATTTTAATCTATATTTTTCTGATGATATTGAGGATTTTTTTCATATATCTGTTGGTCATTTGTATATCTTCTTTGAGAAATGTCTATTCAGGTCCTTTGCCCATTTTTGGATAGGGTTATTTGTTTTCTTGTTACTGAGTAGTTTGAGCACCTTGTTATGTATTTTGGGTATTAGCCCGTTATCCAATGTATGATTTGGCAAATACTTTATCCTAGTCTGTGGGTTGTTTCTTCACTCTGTCGTTTCCTTTACTGTGCAGAAGCTTTTTAGTTTGATGCAATCCCATTTGTCTATTTTGCTTTTGTTGTCTGTGCCTTTGGAGTCGTATATAGGAAATCACTGCCCAGAGCAATGTCATGGAGCTGTTCCCCTATGTTTTCTTCTAATAGTTTTACAGTTTCAGGTTTTACTTTTAAGTCTTTGATCTATTTTGAGTTAATTTTATCTAAGTGGTGAGATAAGGATCCATTTTTATTTTTCTGCATGTGAATATCCAGTTTAATCAACACTTATTCCTTTCCCCATTGTCTGATGTTCTTGGCACCTTTGTTGAAAATTCATTGACTATAAATTCGTTGGTTTATTTCTGAGCTATCCATCCTATCCCATTGGTTGATGTACCTTCTTATTATGAGTACCATGCTGTTTTGATTACTATAGCTTTGAAATCTGGTAATATGATGCCTCCAGCTTTGTTTATTCATGATCTTTTGTGGTTCTATATGAATTTTGGGATTGTTTTTTCTATTCTGTGAAGAATGGCATTGACATTTTTGGCATGGATTACATTGAATCTGTAGATTGCTTTGGGTAGTATGTATGTTTTAACAATATTAATTCTTCCAATTTATGAACACAGGATATACTCCTATTTATTTGTGTCATCTTTAATTTTTTCCATCGAGGTTTAATAGTTTTCAGTATACAGGCCTTTCACCTCCTTGGTTAAATGTACTCCTAAGTATTGTTTGATGCTATTATAAATAGAATTGTTTTCTTAATTTATTTTTCAAATAGTCTATTAATAGTGTATAGAAATGTTACTAAGTTTTGTAAGTTGGTTTTGTATCCTGTAACTTTACTGAGTTCTTTTATCAGTTCTAATAGTTTTTTGGTGGTGTCTTTAGACTTTCTATATATAAGATCATGTCATCAACAGAAAGAGACAATTTCACTTCTTCTTTTCCTGTTTGGAAGTTTTCTATTTCTTTCTCTTGCCTAATTGCTCTGGCTAGGACTTTCCAGTACTGTGCTGTCTTTTTGCTTTTGATGGTGGTGGTGATGATAGTGATTGTCATGATGGTGGTAGCTGTAATGAGGGCGGAGGTAGGATGGAGGAAGTTGTAATAATAATGGTAGTTATAATGATGTTGGTAATAGTGATAGTGGCAGAATGGTGGTTAATATTTTTTGAGCACTTTCTCAGTTCCAGACCTTACTCTAAGCAGTTGTATCTGATGTGTAGTCCTTTGCTTTGGGCAGAAACCCAAGATTCTTCCTGGATTGTTCCTTTTTCTCACACATTCCGTAAGACTCTCAGCAAGCTTGGATCAGCTCTGCTTTCAAAACCCAGCTCTATCTTACCTCTGTGGACATGTTCTTTGCTATCACCATAGGTCCAACTACCTCCCTCTTTCACTTTCTTTCTGACAGGGACCTTCTCCCTGGCCTCCCTACTCCCAGTCTGGCCTCTTATAATCCATTCACACCACAGGCAGTGTGATCTTCCAAAATTATATATCCCCCTCTACTCAGAACCTTCTTAATGACTTCCCTTCAAGCTGACAATAAAATCTAAGACCTTATGACCATGGCCTTTAGTCCCCAAATTCTCATTTTACCAGCCTCATGTCCTTCCACTCTCCCCTTTGTGTGTTCTGCTCTTGTCAGACCTGATCCTTGAGTACACCACATCCTCCAGTCTTGGCTTCTGCTATTCACATCTTAGCATGGCATGTTCCCTTGTTTCATTTAGGCTCTCCTCAAATTTGACTTCCTCAAAGAGGACTTCCCTGATCACCCTCTATTAAATAACAGTCTGCCCTCCCTTATCCTTCACCTTCTATCTATCCCATTTACCCCATTAATAATTTCTTCACAGCACTTAACACTCAGTCATCATATTGTAAAGTTTAATAATATATTAGATCTAGCAAAAAACGTTTCCTTTTGTATATGTGCTGCCGAAGTGAGCACAAAAACGTTTCCTTTCTAGAATATAAACTTTGTAAGGACAGGGACCTCTCTGAATTATTCATCTTGGTATAATTTTGGTTTAGAACAGTGTCTGGCTCATGTTATGGCCTTCCATCATAAGTATTGGTGGAAGGAATTGACAAATGGGAGCTTTTATAATACAAAATAACTCTAAGAGTTATAGTTTCCTTTTACAGATGAGGAAACTGAAGCTTAGAAAGATAAATTATGCCCTAGACTTCTGAGAAAAAAGCTAAGCACTTCAATTTTTCTGAGAAGCTGATTGTATAGAATCTTGGGTTTATAACTCATTTGAACTTCTCATTCAGTGCTCCAACCCTGGCAGGCCTAATATAATGTTTGCTCAACTATTAAATATATAATCCTTGGCATTTGTTGTGTACCAAATATTTTAGATAATTAATTGATGAGACATTTCTTAGTATGTTTTTTGCTTCAATAACAGAATAGCAGAAGCTGGGTAATTTATAATGGACAGAAATTTATTGGCTCCCATTTCTGGAGCTGGGAAGTTCAAGATCAAGTAAGCAGTGCCTGGCAAGGGCCTTCTTTCTTTGTTATTCCATGATGGAAAGTGGAATGGCAGGAGAGTACTAAAGGAGAGAGACAGAGAAAGAAAGAGATAAAGGGGGTCAAACTCCTCCTTTTATAATGAACCCACTACAATATTGGCATTAATTATTCACTTCACCACCATGGCCTAATCACCTCTCATTAGGCCCTACACCCCAACAGTGTCACATTGAGGATTAATTTTCCAGTGCATATTTTTGGGGTATATATTCAAATTACAGTAATTAGTATTCTTTATTTTTTTATTTGTTGTAGAGATGAGGTCTAGAACTTCTGGCCTCAAGTGATCCTTCCACTTTGGCCTCCCAGAGTGCTGGGATTACATGTGTGAGCCACTGTGTGCAGTACAGCAATTACTATTAAGTCACGGTGAATTTACTGGGATGGTTTTTTTTTTTTTTTTTGGCAATGGCATGTTTTAAGTTTTCATTATATTTTTAACCACTTTGTTGAGATGTAATTCATGTCATACAGTTTACCAATTTAAATTATATAATTCAGTGTTTTTTTTAGTATATTCACACAGTTGTGCAACTGTCACTACAATTTTAGAACAATTTTATTACCGCTGAAAGAAACCTCCTCATACACAGTAGCAGCTGCTTTCTATTTCACCCTAACTCAAAGCACTGTCCTAGACAACTTCTAATCTACTTTCTGTCTCTTATAGGTTTGCTTTTTCTGATCATTTCTTACAAATGGATATATACAATGTATGTTTTTTGTGTCTGATTACTTTTCCTTTAGCAAAATATTTTCAGGATTCTTCTATGTTGTGGCATGTATCAGTACTCCATTCCTATTTATGGTTGAATAATACTCCATTGTATACATATACCACATTTTGTTTATTCATTCATCATTTGATGGACGTTTAGATTGTTTTCACTTTTTGGCTGTTATGAGTAATGTTGTTATGAATATTTGTGTACATATTTTTACGTTGACATGTTTTCAATTCTCTTAGGTATAGACCTAGGAGTAGAGTTGCTGGATCTGGCCAGACGCAGTGGCTCACACCTGTAATCCCAGCACTTTGGGAGGCCAAGGCAGGCAGATCACTTGAGGTCAGAAGTTCAAGATCAGCCTGGCAAACGTGGTGAAAACCTGTCTCTACCAAAAATAGAAAAATTAGCCAGGCATGGTGGCATATGCCTCTAGTCGAAGCTACCCAGGAGGCTGAGACACAAGAATGGCTTGGACCTGGGATATGGAGGTTCCTATGAGCCAAGAGTACACCACTGTACCCTAGCCTGGGCAGCAGAGCAAGACTCTGTCTGGGAAAAAAAAAAAAGAAGAATCGCTGGATCGTATGATAATTCTATCCTTAAGACAGAGGAAGCACCAAACTGTTTTCCAAAGTTGCTGCACCATTTTATATTCTCATCAGCAATGTAATGAGGATTGCAGTTTCTCCACATCCTTTTCAACACTTGTTATTATCTGTCTTTTATTTTTCTGTATCCCTTTGAGTGTGTGTGAAAGTGAGTTCATTTTTGCATTTCCTTTTTTAACGGAGAAGGTGGGCCCTCAGAGCTGTCAGTGGAGAGATTATAGGGTTTAAGGAGAATTTTCACTTTTATTGTATCTTTTTTTTTTTTTTTAAATAACACGTCACTTTCCTGTTACTTTGCCGTTTTAAATTAAGGGCATTAACTTTTTTTAAATAGTTTCTTTGAGATGTAATTTACTTTCTACACAATTCATTCATTTAAAGTGTATAATTCAATGCGTTTAATATATTCAGAGTTATATATCCCTCACGGCAATTCTCAAGTATTTTTGTTACCTCAAGAGGAAACCCTGTAACCTTTAACCATCATCTCCCCAATCCCTGTTCCCCATAGCCCTAGGCAGCCACTAATCTACTTTCTATCTATAGATTTGCCTGTTCTGGACATTTCATGTAGTTTTTGTAAATGGTCATTTTCCATTTATAACAATGTATATTATTTTTTCTATGGGAATATAAAGTTTCCTTTTAAAATAAATGTATTATGCTGGGCACGGTGGCTCATCCCTGTAATCCCAGCACTTTGGGAGGCCGAGATAGGCAGATCACGAGGTCAGGAGTTTGAGACTAGCCTGGTCAACATGGTGAAACCTCCTCTCTACTGAAAATACAAAAACTAGCCAGTTGTGGTGGCAGGTGCCTGTAATCCCAGCTACTCTGGAGGCTGAGGCAGGAGAATTGCTTGAACCTGGGAGGCAGAGGTTGCAGTGAGCCGAGATAGTGCCACTGCACTCCAGTCTAAGCAATAGAGCAAGACTCCATCTTGAAAAAAAAAAAAATAGATGTGGTACAATAAAATTTAATAAGCTTAAACAATAATAAATAAAAATAATAAAGGTGATGTGTATAGAAAAGGTTGAAATTGCTACAGTGATTGATGGTGGGCTACAAGCAGAGAAGATTGCCTCATGGTTGAATGCAAATGGCCAGGATTTGAGAAACGGTAGTTGATAGATATCCTTGGTCTAGACTGGTCAAGAAAAAGACTTCATCTTCAGACTAGAATGGAGGGAGCCTTGAGTGCCTACTAGGCCCACACATCCTCATTGCCAAAGAACATCTGCCTCTCAGGAGCTGTGTGACTTTATACATCAATGTTTCAGTTTGCCGATCTAGCCAAATGGGGATGGATAATGGCAAGATCTACTTCATAGAGCTGTCATGAGGAATTGGTGATTGACATGTGAGGAGCATTTAGCATACTGCCTGACACAAACCAAGTGCTCATTGAGTGTTAGCTGCTAGCCAGTTTCAATCACAGCCAAGAGGAAGCTCTGATCCCTCCCCATGTTCCATCCCGTCCCAATTTGATCTCGCAGTCCTGTCTTCTCCCTGCTCATGCTGCTCACTTTTCCAAAACAGAGTTCTACTAGAAAAGTACCCCCTTCTGAGAGAGAGGAAAAGCTTTCTTCAGTGGAGAGTATTTGAGTAGCTGCATTGTCCTACTGAAACATGCCACCCAGCTTTCAAGCTGGAAACACGCCACCCAGCTTTCAAGCTGGAAACACATTGCCCTTAACCAAGTTTACAAAACCACAGGTTACCTCTTTATGTTTTGACAAACTGCATCAAATCAAACCGTGAAAGACAAATTCCATGGGGGAAGAGCGCCTTCGTTATCAGTTTGCCAAGGAACTCTTGGACAATTACACGTGTCCGTGTACACCAGCATTTGGAACACATCAGTAGGCCAGACACATGATCAATGTTTCTTACAAAACCATTCTACAAGCAAATCGGGATTTAAAAAATGCATTTGTAAAGTGTTTTTCTTCAGTTGGATCAACCATATGTTAAAGTAAGCTTCACCTATGGCAACAGTTTTCATCTGAGGCTTATTTTAGCTTAATAAAAGAGTGTGTGGGTGGTAAGCAGAACCTTGTGCAGAGCTGCTAGAAAATTGGGACTAATGGCTTTTGTCTTTCTGTCTTGTTGATCTAAGATGGCTTGCTTTTTGCCTGGTTTGTGGATGGGTGAAGCCAAGTCACCATGTCTGCAGGACTTAAGCTAGGCTCTGGAGAAGCACTCCTTCAGGCATATGCAGAATGCCCTTGGATATCGGTCCGTCTAATTGCATGTAATTGCCACATTGGCCTCTTCTCTGTTTCTGGAACACCAAGCTTGTTCCAGCCTCAGAGCCCTTGCACTTGCTGACTCTGTTGCCCAACCGACCATTCCTCTGGCCCTTCACTTGGCAGCGGTTTTTAAACCTTCAGATCTCCTGCTAATACCTCTACCCCATCTCAAGTGCTCTGCCATCTCACTGTTTCCTTTATTGCAGTTGCCACAACGTGAAATTACCTTGCCCATTTATTTGTTTCCATGTGTGTTGTCCATCTCCCCCATTAGAATGGAAGCTCCATGAAGTCAGGGTCTTCATCTGTCTTATGTGAGGTCATATGGGCAGCACTCAGCTCAGTACCTAGTACACAGTAGGCACTCCTTAAATATGTGCTGAATTTCAATGTTTAACTTGGAATTCAAATACAAAGTTTCATAAGTAATGAGATAGGACATGAAGCTTTAAAATAAGTCTTGAGCTAGAACGGCTGCTTAAATACTTTAAACACTGTGCTGAACTTTTCAGTGTTACCTCTTCCCCAGCTCTCCCCTTGATACAACTTGACACCATAAAAAGTCAAGCAGGGAGGGTGACAGTGACTATTGATGAAAGCAATTAGAATAGGCTTAAAGGCTATCAAAGGGTCTGGCTTTCATGCTAAAATATAGGAAGGCGTATTTCACCTTGGGCAAAATGCAGATGAGGCGACGGAACGTGTTGTCGTCTTTTCGGCTAGTTAGTAGATATTTCAAGGGAGCCATTAGAATGCTTATAATGAAAATTTTATAGTGCCTCAAATGACAGACATTTAAGGGGGAAGAATGTTCTTTGGGGGCGTGATTGTCATAAGATCTGTGGTGTTCCATTTCTAGTTTCCCCAGATCATTAGAGATGGAGATAAGGAAGTAAACTAATAAATATACATATTATTAATTGCTTATTTTAATAAATGCCATGGAGGGAAAGTACAGCAAAACTATGGTTTCTGGAACAGAACTAATTATTGGAGAAGACCCACTTTAGGTTAAGTGATCAAAATAAATGAATGAATTCCTTGGAGAAAGTCAGTATGGTTTCCTGACTGTAATGAGGTGTAAGGGCCTGACAACTAGCCCTTATACCAGATTTCTTCTTCTCCATTGTTGTCACAGGGCAGAGGGGACAGCACCAATTCTTTAAGCACTGAGTTAATTTCTATCCTTTTCAGGCTCGCAGTGGAAGCTCATTTCTCTCCTTGCTCCAGTTTTCCTCTCCCTCCCTGCCACCCTCCCCGGCTGATAGGAATGGGCTTTTATGAGGTCCAAAGCCACACAGGAGACTTGGGTCTGCTGGCCAGCCAGCTGCTGGGGTCCATTCATGAGAAACCATATTCTGTTGGGAAGGAGTGAAGACAGTGGTGGCTTCTGGGTCATGTGTTTGGCAGGGCACAAGCTTACATGCGGTGTTTCAGATGCCTCCAGAGCAGATCCTAGTGCAGTTTGGAATCGCACAGATGTTTTGGCAAGTGGCTATCACTTCTTCCATCTCATTCACCCCACCCAGCTGGGGCTGTCTTACTGTTCAGATGTTGGAGAGCAACCTGTGCACATATGTTCTGGCAATGTCGTCCGAAAGAACATTGTGTAAATACTGTTTACTGATATCCGTTTGCTTCCTTAAACCTGCTTCTGTTTAAAAGTTATCGATTTATTGGAGGGCTGTGAGTCAGCATCTGGGTTAAGCACTTAATGTGTGTTGGCTCACGTCAACCTCACAACAGTGCTATGAGAAAAGCATGATTTTGAGACCTGATTCCTTTTTCAAATGGGGAGATTGATGACTGGAGGAGATTATTTTTCCCAGGGTCACATTGATAGGAAGTAGCTGAGTCTAGAACTGCACAGCACAGCCCTTTCTCTTAATCACAGTGTTCTCTCTTCCCTGACCAGCATCTCATTTTCATTGTAAATAACTAGAAACTAGGGACGGGGAAAAGAAATTTAAAAATATACCTGTAGATCACTCATAATTCTACTACCTACCACCTACCCACTCATAATTCTAACCGCTGGTAAATTTTCAGTTTCTAAACTCTGTGTGGGTGTGTATATTTATATGTGTATATACATGCATTTCTGCTTATATAAAATATCTGATGCATGTACCTCTATATAAACATGTTATTATAACTTGCCACTTTTTAAATAAATAGCAAATAATAACTCCTAAGATAAATATGTATCCACATTGCTGTTTCAATAACAGCCCACTACTCTATGCATGATTTACTGTGATTTATTTCACCACATCCCTCGTACTGGACACTCACTCTTTCTTTCCACCGAGATGACAGGAATAAGCATCCTGTGGTACCCTTGTTTACTATTTGAAACAACTGCAATGAGTTTCTTTTTACATGTGCCTTTTTGAACTTTTCTTGTTACTCCTATAGGCTAATTCCTAGCATAGTCACTTACCACAAAGAAAAAAAAAATTCGGAATAATTACATGGCCACAGACAATCATACTTTGGAAGAATACAGTTGTGATTATCATTTAACCTGTCTCTCTGCTTCCAAGATTAGTAAATGCTGGTTGGCTGGCTGCTTCCAAGGAGCCATAAGGGTACAAAGAGCCTGAAGCATAGTGTTATGTGATATGGTAGGTTCAACAATAGAAATATGCTCAATATATGGGACAGAGAGAAGTTGCAGCTACTTAACTCCATGCAAGCCTCAGGTGCTCCTATGGAGTTAGCCAGGTGAAGAGGTGATAAGCAGTTTATGCTTATTAAGTGAGGTGTCCTAGGCACAAAGTGGCCAGAGATGGGTCTAGAGAATATCAGAGCGATAGCTGATCAGAGAAGGCCTGCCTGGTGTATATTATTGAGAGTAATAGGACCTACCTCTGGATTTGGTACTACAGGTGATGAGGGGATCTGGACAGGCTCTGAGTGAAGGATGAATTGTATTTTAGAAGATCCCTTCTGACCAGTGGATGGAGGATGGTTGGGTGGAAGAAAATGTTGGAGACAGAGACACATTGGAAGGAGGGTGCAGTTGTCCAGGTGTGAGATGATGGAGGTCTAGACACATGCAGTAGTCAAATAGATAGAATTGAAGGGCTGGATGGAAGGATGTTTAAATTTGGAGCTTCAACCTAGATCTGGAGCCAAGCTTACAGGAGTACACCCCTAAAACTCCATCTAAAATTATGCACATATGCAAGATATTATTCCAAGTTTTTACAATGGTAATACTTGGATGCTGGGCATAAACAACCTATTTTGTTAAAACCATAGGATTGACCTGTTTGTTAGAGCCAGAATAAGATTTTCAAAAGGATCTGCATACATGAGTGATCTTTCTGGAATGGTAACAGTCTTTTAAAATTGAATTATGGTGATGGCTGTACAACTCCGTCAACTTACTAAAATCATCAATTTATACACTTAAAATGGGTGAATTTTGTCCTTGTAGTCCAAAGATTAAAAGCCACTAAAGTATATGTGTTTAATTAAGGTATGATGGTTAATTTAACGTGTCAACTCAGCTAAGCTATGGTATCCAGTGGTTTCAGTTGTCAAAGACTGGTCTAGGTGTAGCTATGAAGGAATTTTTTAGATATGATTGACATTTGCAGTCAGTTTACTTTAAGTAATGCCTATTACCTTCTATAATGTGGGTGTGCCTCATCCAATCAGTTGGAGGCTTTAAGAGGAAAGACCGAGGTTCCTTGAGAAAGAAGAAATTACCTCCACACTACAACCTGGAATCCCTGCCTGAGTTTCCAGGATGCTGGGCTGCCCTACAGATTTCAGACTTGCCAGCCCTGACATGAGCCAATTCCTTAAAATCAATCTCTCTCTCTCTCTTTCTGTGTGTGTATGTGTATGTTAACATAATATATATATATTAAATATAATGTATATTTTATATATCGTATATATAATACATAGACTTGCCAGCCCTGACATGAGCCAATTCCTTAAAATCAATCTGTATGTGTGTGTATGTTAACGTAATATATATAATATTATATTTTATATATTGTGTATATATATATTATACATATATGTAATATTTCTATATCATATTGGTTCTGTTACCCTGAAGAACAGTAACTGATACATAGAGTGAATTGAAATATTTTGGTTGTTTTGTTAAGGTCCTCAAAACTATAGGAAGCATATTCCAACCTACCGTTCCCAGGTGTGTCATATGTAGCCATTTGCACCTTGGGCAGCCCCTTTCTGGGCCTGGTTATTGAGGTGAGTTTGGCAGAAACTTTGAGGTTCTGGATCTGCTCCATGCCATGTAGAGTTTCAGCTCCAATGTACTGTGGGAAGGTGGGTGTGCTATGTAGCCTGACGTTCATAGGGACAGGGTCTTGCTATGTTGCCAGGCTTATGGAAAGCAGGCGGAAGGCAGGCCAGCGCACTGACTGCTTCTTTTGTGGCAAAGTACCCAACTGAATCATGGGGGAAGACAGTTCTCATGTGCCTGTGGCTTTCAGAAACCTAGCCACCCTCCTTGGCCTTCTGTCAGTGTGTGTTTTGAAAGAAGACAACCCAGTGGTGGCCAGCTATGCACTGGGTTTTATTAAGGGCTAGCCAGAAACCACATGAAAATGACAGCCAGTCCTCAGAGGAGCTCTGCTTCTTGTCCAAGCTGCTGTCCATGACTCACTTTGTGTCCATTTTACAGCTTTGCACTAGAGAAGCTAATGGTTCCTTTCTCCTGGTTCAGTTTTTGCTATGGCCTTGAGGAATGGCCCCCTGCCCTGGCTGAGGGATGGCAGGAAGAAAATCTAAGCAGTCATTTCTGGACAAAACTCTTAGAAGATTGGAGACTTATTATATAGGACGAACTGGGATCTAAGTCCATATTGGACTTGAAAGATTCGATCTTTATTGAATGCCTACTCTGTGCCAGGAATTGTGCTGGGATTGGGGTCTGCTGGTCCACACTTTTGATGTGCTTGCTGTCTTGCTACCAGAAGGAACAAAGGAAGAAAGCATATCTTTAATATCCAAATTGGCCCCAGATTTTATTTTATTTTATTTATTTTAGAGACAAGGTCTCATGCTGTGCTCAGGCTGGAGTGCAGAGATGAGAACTCACTGTAACCTCTAATGCCTGGGCTCAGATGATCCTTCCGCCTCAGCCTCCTAAGTAGCTAGGACCACAGGTACACCACTACATGCAGCTAATTTTGTAAAAAAATTTTTTTGTAAAGACAAGGTCTTGCTATGTTGCTCAGGCTTGTCTTGAACTCTTGGCTTCAGGTGATTCTCCCACCTCAGCCACCCAAAGAGCTGGGATAACAGTCATGAGCCACCATGCGAAGCCCCCAAGTTCCATTTTAAAACAAAGAAGGGAAACAGACTTTTAACCACCTATCTGATTAACCTATAAATAATTGCCCAGCTATGGTGTCTGAGAAAGTCTTGGATAGAGACCCTGCTGGGTTCTACATGGTGTTTAGTACTATCCAGGTTCTAGGAATATTTGCAGAAGGTCACAAAATGGTTTACTGGAAAGGTAATGTTGAAGTGTATGTAGTCTCTGGTATTTCCTGGCTCTTTGGCCTTTTCCAAGTCCTTGCTCTTTTTGAATCCTTATTCCCTCATCTATAAAATCCTTTTCCTCACAGTATTTTGGAAAGGAACTGATGCATTTATGGCCATAAAAAGAACTTGCATGGAGGTACTGTGTGCTGAACACTAAGAGCCATGTTTTAATGGTTCAAGAAATGCTCCCTGAACTTAGTAAAATTACATTGCAATGAAGGCAATGCATTTTGGTCTGTGTGTGTATTTGGTGCATGTATGTCAGAAACCAGTGTATTTAAGAGAGGTTTTGTGATCAAAGAAGCACATTTGACAACTGAAGGTAACTGCAAGATAATATCCATCCTTTCTTGCTCTTCTCAAACTTAATGAAGGGATACTCAGAAACAGTTCTTTACAAACCCTATTTTCCCCACCTATCCACTTCCCCTACCCATTGTTGGTTCCTGTCTTTCTCTTGCAAGTGCCTCAGAAAATACTCTTCCTTCAGCCCTAGCCCTCACATCTGTCCAGTTTCTCCTGCTTCACTTTCTCTCCATTCAGCTTTTCAGAGACCTAAACAAAGTCCTCTGGAAAATGCAGCTGCTGCTCAGTCCTCAGACTTCATCATCAGGGTACAGGGAGGGTATTAGGTGGAGACGAAGACACCAGCTAGGCAAATCCAGGACTTGCACCCATAGGGTGAGGAAGGGTGGGAACATTTGCGCATCAATATTTGTCTCATCACATGGTCACCTGTACCTAATGCTGCAGTATGACCTTACAAGATGCTATGGGATTTCATAGTAATGGCCACAAACTCCATCTGGAGAAGTCCTGGGAAACCTCCCACTGGAGGTCTTGGGCTTGGAACTTGGAGTTGAGAGCCAGTGCATTACCGTGACTGCCTGAATCACTGTGAATTAGGGAAGAGAAAGGCATCTTGGGTGACTGGAATGTCAGAGACTTGGGAAGAAAAACATAAATGAGGCTAGACAGGGTTTTGCGGGGGCTGTATACGGTATGAGCTGGCTCAATACAGAAAATCTCTACTCCTTTGTTTCAGATGACTCCTTAAACCTGCTAGTTGCAAATGATACTTACCTCCCATGACCCTAAGGTGAGGTGTGTGAGATGATGTGCGTCATCCTGGGCAGCCAGGCCTGCCCCCGCAAAAACTACAGATGTATGCTGGTAGCATCTTTCGTGTTCACAGAAGGTAGTGTTTAATGTTTATTTCCCTGGTTTCACAGTCAGATCACTTTAGGTCACAAGGGACAGAAACCTAACTTAAAGTGACTGATGCAAAAAAGAATATTAGCCCATTTAACTGAGCAGTCAGTGGCTGGGGAGGCAGGTGGGGGTAGCACTGGCTTTAGGCCTGCGCAGAGGTGGTATGATGATTTCAGTAAAGCTCTCCTCACCCATGAGGTTCTCTCTCCTCTCTCTCTCCTGCTCTCCCTGGTCTTACCTTCTCTTCGGATAGGCCCCCTTCTTGTGCTTGCAGGAGGGCCCTCAGCAGCCCTAAGCTTACATCCTGTTAACATAGTACCCCAGGAAAAGAGAGATTTCCATTTCTAGACACTCCTGCATGCCTCATGAGATTTCCTTGCTCTGTGGTGAAGCACATACTCATCCCTGAACTTTCTGACTATAGGAGGATGGATGGACTATGCTGATCGACCAGTTCTGGCTTAATTTATATTGCCATGGGAGCTACCCATTCTACTCAAATCTCTGTGGACTGAGAGCAAAAGGCAGGCGGACCCCCAGAGGAAAACCTAGGTACTATTACCAGCGGGGGAATGGATCTTGAAGAGACTTAAACAACAGATGGTCCTAACATACAGCTTCCTTTTCATCTCATATTATCGTACGGATGAGCAGTGAGAAAAATGACCCCACTAGAGATCATGAATGTCGCAATCATTAGGGCTTTTTATGGAGGGGAGAGGTAGAGTGACTGCAAGGAAGTAAGTACAGCAGGAAAAGATTTGCAAAGCAGCCCAGCCACTTACTGTATTATTATTATTAATTTTTTTAGTATCTTCTTTGCTGAGGATTCTTAAGCAAGAAGAGAACTTGATTGCATCTAATTGCTTGTAAAAGCATTCAAAAGACATTTTATCACACAATTTAGATGGGTGAACACCTGGGAGGTGAACACTATGCGTCCAAAGTGACAAACAGGGTGGGAAAGCCTTTCTTCATATTACAGTTATTTAGGCTTTAGCCATTGCAGCCTGAGTTCATTGCTTAAACTAGGAGGAGTTGTGTTAACTCAGGACAGATGGTGCTTGGTACTGACCACACATGAAGACTGGTGGCCCCAGGCTCCAAGGTCAGACAGAAGGTAAGACAGATTTGCTTCCATATGGGATGGGTACCATTAGATGCTAGAATGCTGTAGCTTAGGAGTGAAACTACAGTATTATTTTGGCTACGTGGATATTATTGTTACTCTTGGTAATTTTAACAACCTTGTCATAGCAGAGCTCTCCCAATTTACCTAATGCTTTCAGACATCTCTGTTCACTTTACCCTCACAATAGTCATGTGCAATAAAGTTTGTTTGTCTCCATTTCCATAGATACTGAGTGACTGACTCAAGATCTCAAAGCTTTATTGTGTTGGGGCCAACACTTGAGGATTTGTATCCATGGCTTTGACTCAAAATCCAGGATTGTTTCTTCCATTTCATAATCACTTGCCCAATAGCCCTCCTCAGTTATTAAAGCGATGCATTTCTTTATGTGCCAAGCTCCATAATTAGACTGTCCACATTCAAGGCTCGGCTCACCTTTCTATCCATAGGAGACTTAGTAATCTTCCCCAGTCATCCTTGACCCCATTCTTTCATCTCCAATGCACATATATCCAATGATTCAATGCGGGAGGGAAGAAAATATTAAATCTTTTATTCACGTTTATTTTTAGATAACTAAACTTCAGTAACTGTAAATACTTTTATTTTGAAATAATTTTCAGAAAGTTGCAAAGAGCTCCCATACACCCTTCTCCCTGCTTCCCCTAGGGTTAATGCCTTACAAAATCATGTATAATATCAAAACTAGGAAATTAACATTAATGCAGTGCTATTAGCAAAACTATAGACCTTATTCAAAATTCAGCAGCTTTCCCATGCATGTTGTTTTTTCCTGATCCTGGATCCTAGCCAGGATCTCACATTGCATTTAGTTGTCCTGTCTCCTCTAGTCTCGTCCTCCAGTCTGCCTCAGTTCCTGTCATTGTCTTTCCTAGAGTGTCCTTCCATCTGAGTTTTTCTGATATGTTTGCATGATTAAACTGAGGTTGACTTTTTTTAAATTTTTGAGACAGGGTCTCCCTCTGTTGCCCAGGCTGGGGTGTAGTGGTGCGATCTTGGCTCACTGCAACCTCCACCTCCCTGATTCAAGCGATTCTCCTGCCTCAGCCTCCCAAATAGCTGGGATTACAGATGTGTGCCACCACGCATGGCTAATCATTGTATTTCTAGTGGAGATGGGGTTTCACCATGTTGGCCAGGCTGGTCTCAAACTCCTGACCTCAAATGATCCACCCACCTCAGTCTCTCAAAGTGCTGGGATTACAGGCATGAGCCACCATGCCTGGCCTGAGGTTGGCTTTTTTGACAAGACCACAGAGTGATGCTGTGCCCTTCTCAGTGCAGCATGTCGGGGGTAGGGGTAGGTGACATGGTGACATTACTGGTGATGCTCACTTTGATCACTGGTTTAAGGTACTGTCTACTAGGCTCCTCCACTGCAAAACTCTTTTTCTCTTTGGAATGTGTATCTTATGGGGAGACACTTTTAAGACTTGGCAAATATCGTGTTTCTCATCATACTTCTGACCACCCAATTTAGCCTCCATTAATGATTTTTGCTTGCAATACCTATTAGTGTGCTGTTTGATTAATGACTTTGACTATTTTAATACCTAAATTCTCTTTAGTGCTTTTACTCAGATGTCATGTTACATGGTCATATGCCAAATATATTTCTTCCATTTTCTTTTCCTGTTTCTCTTCACACATGTGCATATTTCTTACCCATTTACAATAAATAGTTCAGGGACAAGTTTATAAATACCTTACTCCTTTAAAAAAAAAAAAAGAAACACACAAAATTTTCAGGAAGCCTATCACTGACTTATAGAATTGACAGGCGGCTGTTTCCTCAGGCCACCGAGTTCCTGAGTGCTGTGTTTCCATTCTGTTTCATGAGCGGCTTCCTGAGGCATCTTGCTCAGTGGGCAAATCAGCATGGTGGGGGCCAGCGTCTGGCAGCACCAGTCTCCATGCATCTTGGGAAGCAGATTAGGGGAAGTGATGGATACTGAGATCGGTTTTGACAGATCTCTAATTTTCTCTCTAATTGAAAGCTGTTGTTGGAGGTGGTTCTCCGTGGTGCCTCTTGTGGGTATTGAGTTTCCATCGCCTTCTGAGCCCTTGCAGCTTTCTTCTCCTGCTGGACTCTGTGGACTCTGGGTACTAAGGGATGAGAAGGATGCCAGGGCAGAGGATGAGCAGTCCAGCAATAATTGTATTCTAACTTGGGGAGGAAGCGCCAAGTCTTTCTTCCGTAGGTGGGAGTGGATTATCTGGCATTAAAGTTCACTTGTTAGAGCTAGGTTAGCAGTAAAAAGATGATGTTAAAAAAAAATTTACAGATTAAAAGGTGGGAGCAGAACCTATTCTCTTTTTCATGAATGATGGTTGTTTGCTTTCAAAGTGCCTTCCAGATGGGCAAAGGACATAAACAGAAAGACAATGTAGAGAAGCTGAGTCCACATATAAATAGGCATATGAAAAGTCCAGCTCTCGAGCAATAAGTGCAGTACAAATTCAAGAAAGAGTAGATGCTGTTTCACCTATTAAGTCAGCAAAGTCTTTTGTGGGGTGGGAAATTTGTTTATTTTTGATTTGCTAACCATAATGCTCAGTGCCGATGAGGTACAGGCAGTGGACAGTTTCATACATTTGATGCTGGGTGTATATATATTGGTTCAAAAATTTCTGGAAAGGCCTTATAAAGAACATGAAAAATATTCATGCCCTTTGACTCCACATTGTCATTTCCAGGAATTCTTGATAAGGAAATAATACCAAAAGAGGAAAAAGAGAAAAAGAAAAAAACTGTATCACTCAGGTATTTATAGCAATGTTATTTTTTCATAGTTATGAACTGGAAACAACAAAAATATTTAGCAGTGAGGTTATGAAATAGTCTAGCAATAGGGGACTGGAGTATTAATAAATCAAAATAATATAGCAATTAACAATGATGTTTACAAAGAGTTTTATGAAATGGGGAAAGTTTATGATATATTGATAAATAAAAATTGTATATTTGTTCCCGTTATTTTAAAAACATTTAGAAAAACACAGGAAGAAAATATGCCAAAATTCTAATGTTTGTGTCTGGGTAGTAGAAACTCTCCCCACCCCCACCTTTTTGTTAAGTTCCTGTGCATACTTAGTTAGTTTAATTCTGTCCTGTTCAACAGTTTTTCAAAAATTAATATTGATTAAATGCCAATGATGTATCGGCATTGATTTATTATAGCTCTATTTGTGTTACGAGTATTTTAGTTTTTTATATGTTCATAAATTGATTACAGCGCTGAGAATTGCTTCCTCATGACTGCTCAGTGGAGTGTGTTTCAGCTGATGAGGACTAATGTATCCTTGTTTTGAATGGAATTCTGGGTTTCTCGATCGACTTAGCTGGTAGCGACCAGCAGCCTGGACAAAAGTGCACCCGCAGGAGATCCACCTGCATGGGTCCCTGTAGGTGGCCTCACTGTCGGGGTGGGGCATGGGGGTCTGATTGCTGCACAGCTTCAATGACACTATCGCAATGTGAAAGTTTAAGAGGTTTTATCACTTACAGACCCTGGGGGCATACAGCAAGCCTGGAGGCCACACACAGGGAGTTCAGGGAGCCCAGGCTGGGAGGGAGAAGAGAATGTGGCAACCATCTATTCATATTTGGGAATAGATGTGGGTTACTTTAAGTTCACAGGCACATGCCTGAATGGTCCATGTAAAGGAAACTGCAGGGAAAGCTGGGAGCCCAGTCTGCTAGGTGGGCTAAGTTCTTATCTCTGCTAAATTCTTACTTCTGGCTACTGGCTTGAGCCATTTGGGTGTGGTATAGAACTGGAAACTGTCAAAAGTGACACTGAGCTCTGTCTCTGGCACGAGAGAGTTAAACTTATATTTAGAATGGATGCCAAGGCAACATAAAATTATAAGCATTCAGCACAGCCCTTCTATGCTTTCCACAGTACGAATATGCTGTCAGTCTGTGACTTCTCCATCCTCCTCCCCTGCCATTACTGCATGGTCTCATGACACTATGGCCCTGTGATATCAGGAAAGGGCCTGCAAAAAATGGTGCTAAAGGTGCCGTGAAGATGCCAAGGAAATCTATAAACAGTAGATGTCAAAAATGCAAAATTCACAGGAAACTGCTCTTTAGGAAGTGGCCAGGGAAACAGCATGAAAATCAACTGGTGATAGGACTGTGGTGAGAGTCACTTAGCATCCTGCGGGCACCACAAACATCACAGCTGGAAGAATGAACTAAACATTGTGTAGAAAAGTGAGTAGAGGGTATGAGAAAATATAGCTAGAGAAATGGCATGGCTTTGAGGGCCTGGAATACACAGAGGAGGGTTGCCAGTGTGCTGATGCAGAACTTTATCTCCATAAGTCCTGGGCTATAAGGATCCTGTATAAGTGGCTTAGTTAGCCCTTCTATTTCTAGGAATGCATTTTCCAAACATGGTGAGTATACACACACACACACACACACACACACCCCAAATTTGCTAAAACTGGCTATGCACATTACTTTTATATTGGGGAGCAGGGTAACATATTTTTAAAACAAGGGAAGAACAGAGGAAGGAAGGATGGAAGGGAAGGAGAGAGAGGGCAGGAGACAAGGAGAGAGAGAGAAAGAAGGGTTGGGAGGAAAGAGAAAAGAAGAGAGTGAAGGAAATGGACAGACAAAAGGAAGAAAGTGCTTTTCCAGTGAACTGTCAATGTCACACCCTGGTTTCAGGTGGTTGCTTTGGACCTGCTGGACAAGTATGGTTTTGAAACTGAAAGTTAGGTGAGTTCATGATTTTTCGAGAGTTAAGTGAGTTCATGATTTTGTAGACTGTAGATGTCAGCTGGCTGGGACCTGGGGAAATCACTGTGTCACATGAAAAGAGCTTGCTTCTGTGAATGTGCATTTGGGATGTGGGCCTTGTTCTAACCTTGGGTGACCCTCAGCTGTTTTGGCCTCAATTTTCTCATCCATAATGTAAGGGGTTTGGAAAGTGATCTTTGAGCTTCTTCCAGTGATTTTGTGGCCCAATATGAGTTATCTAGAGATCTTCTCAACTTTCCAAGAGAAGGAACCAAGCCTTATTCTGCCAGTAGCCCTTGAGTTAACATGTTTCTCCTGGTATAAGTAAGACTTCCACAAACGGTGGTTGGGTGCCTGAATAAGCAGAGTCAACTCATGAGGACCTTTTTATAGATGTTGCAAGAGGTTTTAATAGCTCCACAAATAGTTGGAGGTCAAAATAAGGATATTTACAACATGCACTATGGTAAATTAAATGCCATGCCTTGTTACTAGTCATCCTCACAGAGGTCCTGGGAGGTGGGTATATCATTATACCCATCTTATGGAGCTCTAAAGAGGTGAAGAAGTCTTGGAAAGTCACATCACTAGTAAATGTGAGAGCCAAGAGAAGAGTCCAGCTCTGGTGAACTCTAAGATCTGTGTATTGAATCGACATCTATATTCTTTCTTTCTACTGTTTTCCTACCAGAATCAATGAAATTCACAAAATACCCAAGCCTCGGTTAACTCAAGCAATGGTATCAAAATGGCAGTCACAGACAGCAATACTCCTGCAAGTGTGTTTGTTTGACCCATGGAAATTTTCTTAAAGAATGGAGTCAGTTGCTAATGTTTAGAAATTGACAGTTTCACATTGGCCATGGCACTCACTGCAAGGCTGGTAGAGCTCAGTCGCTGTTGCCTCTTTCAACTGTTGCCTCCGACTTGCCTCCCTTATTTATGTTAGTTCTCAGTTTGAAAGAAAAATTCAACCTTTTGGATAATGAAAAAAATGGGACAGTCAGTTCCCAAATGATTATAATGCAACCACAGCGACAATAGAATTGAAAGTGCTATACATGTAAATAACTCCTCCTTTCACCCATTCCCCCTTTAAAAGTAACTGAATACCATGTCTGAAAATAAAAAATGTGCAAAACATTTTCAGGTACACACTGTGCAAAAGGATTCTCATATTTTCGAAAGGCTTTACCAGAATATCCCTAAAATGATGAGCTCATTTAAGTTATTATTCTTTTATGAAGACTTTGAATTTAGTGCAACTTCTTAGAAATGCCTCTAATACACAGACTGTGGTCTTCCTGTATTTAAATAGTTTCTATTGCTCAAGAGACCCATGATTAGTATGGCAATGCTGGGAAGGGTGAAGTGGTAGCAGTGTATGCAGGTGTTAGAATTGCTTAATGTTTTTGGAGCCTGAGAAGCCTGAGTTCAAACCCTGACTCTTACATGTACTACCTGTGCATTTTTGGGATACCTGCACAACCTCTCTGGGCCTCAGTTTTTTGTTTTGTTTTGTTTTGTTTTTGGTGAAATGGAGTTGTGTGAGTAGGAAAGTATATTCGAGCAGAAAAGTATACATACACATATATGTACTCATTAATGTATATGTTTATATAATGGTTATCTGTGTTACTTTAACATGGTGCCTGGCATGTTGAAATAACACACTTTATTATAACTATTGTTTTTCTCTTTATGGGATTCCCCAAGAAACCCTTTTTGAAATTTTTCTCAATCCTGACCTGATCACCTCCTAATATTCTTTGAAAAGCTTTTGAACATTTGAGAAAATAGTGCTCTATGGTAGGTGACTTTTCCCTTCTATTGAAAGTAAGAGCAGGAATAACTGCCTGTGCTTAGAAAGAAGGAATCACTTGTGATCTATGTCATAGTGATGGCGTTTGAAAATAAGGCCAGCAACCCAATGAATTGGCTTGGGGCTGAAATCCTGTGCAGAGCCTGGGATAGCACTAGGCCCAGTTCAGCTCTGGCTGCTCTGAGTGAGAGCCCCTCCCCTCCACCTTCAGAAGGGATCACTTCCTCCTAAGTCATCATCCTGTTAACTCTGCACATCCCACTTCTGTGCACGAGATTGGTGCCCAGTGTTGTTACTTGGAAGTAGGAGGACAAACAGTGGAACTCCGTTCTGTCCCTTCTCTTGTGACTTGCACACCTTTTACTCTGCAGTCCTTTGAGTATTCCCTGTCACTTTTACTATTTCTTTCCTCTTTGTGCCCTGGGCTGCTGGAAAGGAGAAGGCACTGAGCAAGAGAAAGTAGCAGAACTAATTCTCTTTTTGTCTGTCATGATAAGGCCTTGAGGACCTTATTTCTTACCCCACTGTGGCACACACTGGTTATCTTTTTCCCATATCTTTTCTTCCTGTCTTCTTTTATGCTGAAATTTGGGAGGGCACAGGATAAAGACTATATTTCCCAGCCTCCCTTGTAGCTAGGCAGGCTTTGTCCATCAGTTCTCAAGGGTGGATGACTGAAGTTACTGGATCCTGCACTCAGAAGGAGAAGAAAGTCCCCCCGACCCCCGCCTCCTTTCTCTCCCTTTTCCCAGCAGCTGGAATGTGGCTATGGTGCTAGGGAGCCACCATTGACCTGTGGATGATGGTAACACTGTACTGGTGTGGTGCACTGGGGATGAAGGAGGCTGGGTTCCTGAAACTGCACAATTTCCAAATCAGCCCTGGTCTGCATATACTCAGACTGGTACACAAGAAAGAAATTAACTCTCTCTTCTTTAAGCCACTGTTACTTTTGTCTTTGTGATGACTAAAGATCTAGAAACTTAGACACACACAAAGATAATGCCAATCCTTTGTGATTAAAGGTTTTGTTTGGATCTATAACTCATGTGGCCGGATGTTGCTGCTGATGTATCATGGGAGCTTTTGGCCAGATGTGGCTTGATTCCAAAGGCGCTGTAAAAAGACAGACTTTGGAATTAGAGAAAACTGGATTCAAGTTTTGGCTCTGCAACTTACTAGCTGTGTGACCTTGAGCAAATTAATTCACATTTCCAAGCCTCAGTTTTCCCATCAGTAAAATGGAATAGTAATGCCTAACTCACAAAGTTGTGAGCATTTTTGTAAAGCACTTAGCCAGTTGCCTAGCATATGTGAATGATCAATAAATGGGTAGATACATGTATCTGATGGGACTATCCTTAGTGAAGAATGCAGAGGTGGTCTCTGCACGACTGAACAAAAATTTCGGATGGCTATAGGGTTTTGAGTGTTGGGCGTTCTTTGATTCTTTGATTGTTGTGATAGACAGAGACATGAAGCACCCAGCCACAGGTCTGGAGGAACTCTACAAACGGCTGTCTGTGTTCTTCCTTCTTTCATCCCATGTTTGCTTCATGTGGACATCTCCCCAAAGTCATTCATTAAATTATGAATTCCTTTACATATTCCTCTGGTCATGCCAAAGCTCTTCTGTTGTGCTGGAAGTTAGGGCAGTACTTTAAAAAACAAACAAACAAACAAACAAAACAGAATAACCCCAAACATATTTGAATTCTATCTCATGGATTTTGCTTTATAAAATTGTGATTTTCCAAGTCTTACTTATTTGGGTCAGTTAAATATTTTTACCTTCAGAAAGGAGCCTATCTCTCTGACACATCCTTCAATGTGTTATAGGCATATGTCTGGGTATAGCTTAGATAATTTTTGATGTTTGACTTATTAGGATTATAGTTCCATTATTTTGGTCAGTATGGAGGTAGTAATAAATACCTATTCATAGGTGACTTTCAGATTATACATCTGTGCAGTGTTTGTGGAAAGCAGGAGAGGCTAGGGATTTGAATATAAATTCTGTAGTTAGGCTATCTGGGGTCACATTTCAGCTCTATACTTATTAACTTTGTAACATCAGCAAGTTTCTTAACCCTCTGAGCCTCAGTTTCTACATCTGTAAAATGAGGAAAATAATTTAAGTCTCAAGGGATTGTTTTAAGGATAAAATTAGTGTTTTAGCCTCTTACTTTGCAAATGTATGCCAACCCCAATTGTAACACAATGGTGTTTGTGCATTAAACATAGAAAAAGTACAGTAAAAACATGGTATTATAATCTCATGAACCACCGTTGAACATGTGAACTGTCATCCGAAGTGGTGTTATGCAGCTCACGACTGTAGTTTGCAACAGATATTGTGCAGCTTGCAAAGCCTAAAACATTTTCTTCCTGGCCCTTTACCAGAAAGGGCTGATTCTGGTTGTTGGTAAATTAAAGGTAAGGGTTTGACATGGGAGCATGAGTCTGGTCTTAACTCTGCCACCAAACTCACTTATTTCCTTAGCCAGTTTACTTTACACTTGGTTTCAGTTTTCGAATCTGTATATGCCATAGGATTACTTCAAGAACCTAAAGAAACTATGGCAAGGCACTGAAAAGAATCTGAGTTTATGATACGTTGCTAAGTGTGGAAAACCTAGCCTATACAACAGTAAGTGCCATTTGAAACCATTCTTTGTTTTAACATGTTTCTGGAAAAATTAATAGAAAAATATATAAACTAAAATCTTAAGACAGGTGTGATGCAGGGGTAGTGGGATTATGGATGATTTTTCTGTTATATAATTCTGTGTCTTTGGGATTTTTTCCAGAGTTTTATGCATTGACATATAATTAGAGAAGTTATTTTAGAGTAATAAAAGGATAAGAACATGATATAAAGATAGAGGGAATAGAAAGAACATAATTTAACAATGTCTTAGGCCTCTTTAGCCCCGGTTCTATGTTGTGCTGAAAAGAAAGATTCCATGCCGGAGAGTGTCTCATGCAAACCACATCCCAGTGTTTCATGTGCCACCTGGAAACAGATATACCATTCTTTTCATAATTTTTCAGTCTTGGCACTTGAGCCTGGCATCACCTACGTGGCCTTGGAGATTGTGCTGAGTATTTATGACTTCCTTAGAACCCCACAGAGCTCTCAGATGTTGTAGGACCTCTGTGCTCAGCAGTGAGCAACAGACACACCCATTCCCACTTGTAAAACTGCTCCCCGACAGTTCCACTTTTTAAGAATATCCATCTAGGACTTATGAACAGGATTGCCAGGTCCCCAAAACCACTGGCTTTGAACATTAGATGTCCCTCCATAGGGGTGTTGCATAGAGAGCTGAAAGCAGAGGTGGAGTGGGCTGGCGTAACCGAGACTCCCCACTGGTGGGCATGCCTGATCTTGGAGAGAAGGAATTCCAGTTATGGCAGACACCTCACTCAGTCTTGGACTTATCACTCCCATGCAGGCAGCCTGCTCAGTCTGTCAGGAGCCACCCTTTGTATGAGCGTGTTGTTTTGGAGCCTCCAAGATGAATGTGGTTTATACAATTCCTCCTTTGTTCTCCAGGGTCTGGGCAGACCAAATGCTCTCCAGAAGGCATCTCAGCAGGTGTCCTTGGATGTGTGTGCTTTATTTAGGCCTCCTCAAGCTATAGGACTTAGTGGACAGCCTAGCTAGAAAATGCAGCAGCCAAAAAAGAAAATTCAAGAACAGTGAGTGTTGTTCAACTCCATTAGAGGGAAGCTCATTCGCCATCATGTATCCTCAGCTCACACTGTGTTTTTGTTCCCAGGATGAAAGATAGTCAGAGGCAATATAACTCAGTGGTTAAGCACTCAGACCAGAGTCAAGTGCACTGGCCTTTTAGTCCTGGTGCTGTCATAAACTGGCTGAGTGCCCCTGGGCATGGTCCTTGGCGTTGGTAAGCTTTTATTTCCTCATGGGTAACTGGAAGATATTTAAAAGTACCCACTTCATGACACTGGGACAATAATGAGGTGTTGTGATGTGATGCTTGGCATAGTATGTGGCACACAGTGATCAGGAGTTCAGTGTTCATCTGTTAGGACATCTTTGGCACATTTAGCCCTTAGAACAGTTGTGAAGGTTGCATGTATCAGTCATCCGTCTGAACGTTGTATGCTTTCTAAGTTTCAAAAACTGTCGTGCCCAAGGTTGAACTTGGGTATGACTTACAGTTTTTTAATTTCTGTTTACCAGTAAAATCTTTCTCAAACCCAAAAGTTCCTGCCATTCTCCGATTTTTATCAATAGAACAACAATGATAATATCAACAGCAGCAGCAAATACTTAAAATCATGCATTGTGCTAAGTACTCTACTCATTTGATGATCACATTAACTCTATGAAGTTCAAACTTTTATCTCCATTTGGTAGATTAAGGAAACGAGGTAAAAAGAGTTTAGTTAACTTGCCCAAGGCTATACAGCTAATAAAGGACAGAGTCAGAATTGAAACCCAGGCTGTCTGGTTCTGGACCCCTGGCTCTTAACCACAAGGTGAAGAATTTCCCACATAGCTATGTTTGTATCATTTCCACAGTTGAATCTAGCCTGCCCCTTTAAGAAGATGGAGACAGTAATAGTCGAGCATATTCAAAGCAAGGTTTCACTCTGGCGTTGGAAGGAAATGAATCATGCTTATTCCTTGAATGCTTTTTTTTTTTTTTTTTTTTTAAGATAGAGTTTCACTCTTGTTGCCCAGGCTGGAGTGCAAAGGTGCAATCTCGGCTCACCGCAACCTCCACCTCCTGAATTCAAGCAATTTTCCTGCCTCAGCCTCCCAAGTAGCTGGGATTACAGGCATGCGCCACCATGCCCGCCTAATTTTGTATTTTTAGTAGAGATGCGGTTTCTCCATGTTGGTCAGGCTGGTCTTGAATTCCTGACCTCAGGTGATCTGCACACCTCGACCTCCCAAAGTGCTGGAATTATAGGCATGAGCCACCACGCCCAGCTTTTTTTTTCTTTTCTTCCCTCCCCTCCGCCTTCCTTTTTTTTTTTTTTTTTTTTTTTTTTAAGTTTCACTAGCTCTGTGAAATGCCAAACAAAATGAATCAGATAGATCCTTTGGTAGGAAGGTAAACTGTCTCTAGGTAACTCAAGAAAATAATTCACTGAGTTATTAAGTTGAGAAGAATAAATATCTTTCTGTACCTAAATCTTTGTGCTTCTATTTCTTGGTCTATCAATAATGAAAGCTTCCAGTGGAGAATTTCCTAAGGCAAGGTTCCTCAGTCTCAGCACTTTTGACCTTTTGGACTGGAGAATTGCTTGTTGTGGCGCCCCCTCCTGTACGTTTCAGGATGTTTAGCAGCATCCCTGGCTTCTAACCTGTAGGAGCCAGTAGCACCAGCCACTTTCCTCATGCAACAACCAAAAATAGCTTCAGATATCCCTAAATGTCCCCTGGGGTGCGAAACTGCCCCTGGTTGAGAACCACCATATTAACGTCCCACTAGTTCTCTTTTGGAACTTGGGTCCTGTCACTTCCATAGCAGGCCATTGTGACCTTGGGCATCTCATAACCCCTCTCAGCTTTGGTTTCCTCATCTGTGTTCAGAAGGTCATGCTAGTCCCTCCCTGTAGGATGACTGAGAGAATGAAATGAGAAAGCCTAATTAAATTACAGTGGATGTTACAGATAAGTGTAGATATTTTACAGTTCATTTCCTTCCAGCTCCAAAATTCAACAATTCTGATCATAATTATAGTTCTTAGTTTCACTCCAGATGCTAACATATGTATGTGATAAATCAATTTATGTTTCTATAGAACACAACTCCTGGGAATGAAATTGAGAGTAATTTTTCTCCTTTTTCTTTTTTTGCTGAATTTATATATTCCTTTCTTTTTCTTCTAATGACTACAGAAAAGTCTTTCCTATTATTTAGTATGAAGGATTTCTTCAAAGATCAAGGCCAACTCCTTTGAATATCCACTAGCAGTCGAGGAGGAAATGAGTTTAAATAACAGCCCCTGGGATTTAAGTTAGATCTAAGAAGGAACTTTCACACAAAGCTATCAAACAGTGAGAGTGCATTGTCAGGGCAGATGAGAGAATCACCTCTCTTGGAGACTGGTAAAACCTAGAAAGCCGTTCGTCTGGAACGGTCTGGAGTAAGATTTCTAAATTTGGGAAGCATTCTAAACCTTGCCCTTTTACCCTGGAATAATCTGTGAAGCTCCAATCCCTCTCAGCTTCTAAGAAAGATTCTGGAACAATTTGATGAGTGTGTTTTGTTCTTCCTCGGTGGTTTTACCCCTCCTCCCCCTCCCCTCATCACATGCTAAAAGCAGAATCTGAGAAACAGTTGGCTGAATTTTAGCACCTAAGACCTCGACAAAGGCAAAAACGAAAGCAAGAAATAAGGATTCCTTAGTTGTCACCAATTAAATGTATTTTGAATGTAATTTTTTAATTACTGGAGATCTGGCCAGGCAGATTCATGATTCTTCAACAGCCAGAGCACACCTGAATCACCCCTGCAACTTCTTAAAAAAGGATGAGTACTTGGGCCCTAACTCTAGATTTTGAATTCAGGAAGTCTGAGGAGGTGCCAGGTAACTGTACCAAACACACACACACAGACGCGCACACACACACACAAACACACACACACACACACACACACACACACCCCATTCTCATCTCAGACCTGATACTTAAAAGCATGGACTTTGGAGCTTTGTGATGTTGTACGCTTCAGATCTGTGTCTCTCCCCATCTGTAAAATGATGATAATAATAGTACCGACCACACAGAGCTGTTGAGATGGTGGCATAATTCAAACCTCGTGCTTAGCACAGAGCCCAGCGTAGATGCGGCTTCAGTTTCCATTGGCTGATGTTGCCATTTTCATTGTCACCACCTCTGTCCTAGGAACTTTGGGCTGTTCTTGACTCCTCGTTTGGTCTATTTCTTAATTATCCAATCTACTGGCCAAATCCAGATTATTTAACATTGTCTTCAGTTTTTCCATAGCCTACCCCCTCCTTTTTTCTATTCTCACCTCTCTGGCTCATGCCGCTATCCTTCTTGCCTAGACAACAATCAGCCTCTTCACTGATCTTGTTGCTTCTCCCCTTCCTGACTTTTCTCTGAGGTACAGCCAGAGTGAGTTTTTTAATTGTATTTTATTTTTTTGAGACAGAGTCTCACTGTGTCACCCAGGCTGGAGTGCAGTGGTATGATCTCAGCTCACTGCAACCTCCGCTTCCCGGGTTTAAGTGATTCTTCTGCCTTAGCCTCCCGAATAGCTGGGACTACAGGCACGCACCACCATGCCTGACTAATTTTTGGATTTTTAGTAGAGACGGGGTTTCACCATATTGGCCAGGCTGGTCTTGAAATGCTGACCTCGTGATCCACCCACCTCGGCCTGCCAAAGTGCTGGGATTACAGGCTTGAGCCACCGCACCCAGCCCAGGGTGAACTTTCAAATGTACATTGGGTGCTACTCCCTGGCTTAAAATGCTTTATTGCATTTAGGGTAAAACGAACTTCTTCCCATGGTGGCCCTGTCTGCTGTGATCCTATAGATGTCACCTCATGCCACTTTCTTCCCTGACCACTCTGTTTGAGCCACAGTGATCTCTGGGCATATTGGGCTGTACTTCAATTAGGCTGGGTTCTTTTCTGCCTCAAGACCTTTGCACAGGGCTCCTTCTGAAAATCCCTAGCCCTTTATGTAGGCAACTTCTTCTTACTTCAGGTCTCAAGCATTATTACCTCTTAAGAGAGGCCTTACCTGACCACACCCATCCGAGTCTGTATATTACTTCTAATCGATATCTTATTCTTTCATAGCACAATGCGCTTTGTAATTATTTTGTTGGCTTACTTGTGTTTTGTCTCACTCTCTTGCCATAATGTAAAAAACATGCAGGCAGCGACCATCTTTGTTTTATTCACCAACCTGTCTCCAGCAGCTAGTTCAGTGCCTAACACCATAGCTTATGCTTAGGAAATATTTATGGGATGAGAATGAATGAATGACAAATGAATGGGTGACTGAGTTTATGTTTTTTATTATCCATTCACTTATCCACAGACATTTGTTGAATAGCTCCTGTAGACAGGACATAAGCTGGGAACCCAAAGAGGAGAAGGGATGATGTTATTTAGGATGCATGGGAGTGTTTTAATTTTCCCAGAGCACTTGGACTGATTTTACTTTTTGGACACAGCAAGTTGTATAATTGTATAATTTTTCCTTTTCCACATTGGCTGCTACAAACTTAGAACCAAATTTGTGGCCCATACGTCTTCTTGGTATGCAATTTAGCCTCATTCTTGGACCCATTTCATGTTCCCGTCCTCATTTTTCTTTTCCTTTTGTTCCTATTTTTAATTTATGCCATCTTGTATTTTTTTATATCCTTATAAGCTGCCTTAAATTCTCCCTGAAACAAGACAAAGTATCAATCAATCAATATATTAAAACGTGAAGAGAAGAGCTTTAAGAGAGGTATAAATAAAGTGCTTCTTGCATGAAAGAGGAAGATCTTTCCCACGGCTTCTGTAACCCTAGGGAGCAGGGAGGAGAGGTGAGAGCCTTCTCCAGGGGAGACCCAAACACTTAGCAGGCACAGGAAATATGAATTCAATTGAGAATTTAATTCTAGCAACTGGTTATTTTGCCTGTTTTGACTGCACACTGCAGCTCTAGACTTCATGCTGTTTTTTCCCATTATCTTCTTTCCCTAGAAGTACCATATAATTTTCAAAATAATCGGGAGTCATCCACTCTACTTTCTCAGAAAAGCTCACACAAGCTTTCACATAACTCTGTATCTTAACTGAATTCTCAGCTAACCAAGGCTGTGATTGATGTGTGCCAGAGTTTGCTGGTTCTTCTCTTCTGCTGCTGTTGCATCTGTTGAAGGGGCACTCTGATTCAGAAGTGGATAGTGAGGAGAATCCAAAACCTTTTCTGGATTTGGAGGGCTTTGTAGACAAAATGCCTGTTACCATGGTGAGCTCACCTGTCTCATGGCTCTAAATCCTCCATGTGGCCCCAACTCCCAGATTTGTACCTCCCTGAACTCAGACTTGCATAGTCAGTGGCTGCCTCATTGTCTCCTCTTGGTTGGCTACCAGATATCTCAAGCTTAACAGGGCCAAAATTGGACTCCTGGTCTTCTCCCCAAATCCCATCCCAACCATAGAAATTGAAGACAATTCCATTTATCTCATTTTTCTCAGGCCAAAAACTTTGGGGTCACTTTTGACTCTTCTCTTGCTCCTACACCTCACACTCAGTTCACCAGGAAGTGATGTTGTCTCTACCCTTAAAATATACACAGACCCTGACCATCTCCCACCACTTCCATTGCTACCACCCTGATTGTAGTCACTGTCATCTCTTGCCTGGATTCCAGCAACATCGTGGGAGCCAGCCCCCAATATTTCAACGTAGGTTCTTTTCTATTTTCCCTAAGTGTCGGCCAGTCTGAGAAATAAAGAGAAAGAGTACAAAAGAGAAATTTTACAGCTGGGCCTCCGGGGGTGACATCACAACACAGCAACAGCATTCCTTCTATCCCAGCCCCTAGAGGGGTCCTTGGAAAGCATGTCAGGTCTCTAATCAAAACGCTCCAGTGGTTCCCCCATCTTCCTCAGTCATCATGTGATCAACAGCTCCCTTCTCCACCCCCAGTTTCTTTCATTTCTCATCTAGTACTGTACTCTCGCAGGCCCACTGTGCTCCAGCCACACTGGGCTGTTGGTAGTTCCTGGAGCATGCCCCTGCCACAGGACCTGTGCACCAGCTATTCCTTTTGCCTAGAATGCCTTCACTTCCTTCAAGTCGTTCCTTGGTCTACTTTGACAATCTATTTAAAATTTAACACTCCTCCCGTGGCATGTTCAATTTCCCCAGTGTACTGCTTTTCTTTATTCAAAGTACTTACTACTTTCTAATATATTGTAGCATTTACTTAGTTATTTTTTGTTTGTGTGCCCCTGCTCAATGTAGTCACTTCCTCCCTCACTAAATGCAAGGTCAGGAATCTTTTTGTATTCACTGATGTATCCCAAGGACCTAGAACAGTGTCTGGCACATAGTGGGTTCTCAGTAATCCTTGTTGAATTAATGAGTGAAGCATCATGTCTTCTCACATGAGAGTGATTTTAATCTCTTACTCTCATTTAACCTGGTGCCTTATCCTGCTTTGGGAAGCACTCTATAAGGTTTTAATTACATTGATGAGGATGGGGCAAATTCCTACTAAATAAATTGTGACTTAACAGCACCTTCATATGAACCTTGCATAAGTCTTTAGTAACTTCTCTTCTTGAGCCTCCTGGATCCATCTGGAAATCATTCCAACAAACATCCATCCTATATAATAGATCGCTATTTTCCTTTTTAATATGACTTTGGCTCCCCAGAGCCTGCAGTCAGCGTCAAGATGGATTTCTTATCTCTGTTGCTTCATTAAGAGTGTACATATTTGGTTGCCAATGCTACGGTCCTCCACAGTGCAGTTTGTTGCAACAAAAGAAAGTGTTTGCCAAATGATTTGTCAGCATATGTTATAAAGCCACACAGGCACTCTTTATGTAACTGGAAAATACTGATCCCAATTAGTGACAGATGAAAGACCAAGAAGGAAAGGCTGTGTTGCTTTATTCAAAGGAACTTAAGGGCTTGATGCAAAGGTGTAGGGGTGGGGTGGAGAGGAAGAGGGAAAGAGAGGCAGAGAATAGAAAAGGAGCAGATTGTGGGTGATGGAATAACATTCTGGAACCGAGGAAATGGGGATTTAGCATCATAGGTGCCAGTTATCTATCTTCTTGACTCACAGCATTCTTCAAGGTAATAACCTTTCCAGGACAACTGGTCTTATGCATTAGCTCTTTGGAAGAGAAACATTCATGGGCTTTCTGAAATGGCAGTGATTGGAGCTGAGCTCCCCAGGAGCAGGAGCCCTGCCTTTGTGCCATGCTGAGCCCCCAGGTGGGTTGGTAAGCTGCGATGCGTGCACAGTTGGGGAAGGAGGCCCTAACTCCTGAGGCTGGCAGCCATTTGTGAACTCAGCAGCTTGTAATCCTTCCTGCCTTTGGAAGTGACTCACCTACACATCGGGAGAGCATGTTAGGCAAGCCTGGCCTCTTCTCCGAGAATAAATATTTGACCTGTTGATGTTCTCCAGGCGTCTTCCTAATTAGGAAACTCAGACAGATCTCTAAGAACAAAACCAAACATGGCTTCCCATTGCAGGGCAAAGCCCCTTTCACTTGTGTTAAATACCAAAGCCTGCAGCATGGAGATCGTGGGTGTCTCAAAGGCATCTTTTAGGCTCATCTCCTGTGAAAAAATGTAATAGTGGCATTTTTATTTGCTTCCACTGGAAAATGAGAACTCCCCTTATCAAGACCAAATATTTATTGGGTAAAAAGTTTCCTTTGTTTACCATTCTTTGGTCAGTGTCTGCCTGTAGTTGTAGATGCTTGCAGGACAGACAAATATACCTTTTCAGGTGGTGAGGTAGCTGACCTCTAAATTAATTGACCCATGAGGGATGATGCTTTTTTTCTAATACTTTGCATGCCTGGGGGTGCCATGAAAATAGCCTCTTGTTCACACTGAAGTTCCCTGGAAGGTTTTTACATTGAGTGAACTCAAGAATTTGCAATGGTTAGGTCATGGAGGGATTTTTTAATTGTGTGATGTAGCTGAGAAGATATCTGTAAGAGGAACTCAGACGTCTGAATCACAGACTAAATGGGACACTCAGTGTGCTCATCTTGTCATGTGTGGTTTGGGGTTCAGACTCCTCTACTTCAAGTTACTGTTCTTTAGCTAACAGTTTCCTCTGGATGAAAACCAGCCTTCCCCCCACTCTCGCTCTCATGTCAACAGGAAGATATTTTACGTTAAGAAAAGATTCCTGGGAAATGAAGAAAGAGAGCTGGGAGTTGGACTGAAAAACTGCAAACGGTTCTTGAATCAAGTGATTTTTGTCTTTCTGTCTGGTTGGCAAGGTGAATTCACCCACATCCCACTCACACGTTCTTCCGAGAGTAAGTCCAAGCTAAGGATGCAAAAGGCAGTCTGTGGCAACACGTTCCACAGAACAGCTATAATGAACATTAAACATGCTTAATTATCAGCCCAGATGTATATCCTGTGTGTTGGATAGCACAAACCTAGCAGAGGAGGGATGAGAAACAGGTTCTTCTCCGTGGTTAATAATGTCATATCTATCTTTGGGTAGCATCTGATTACAACCGTGTCTATTATTTAAAAGGTTCTTTAAAAAAACATGACCACAGGGGAAAATGGAGTGGCTGTTCTCTTCCTGCCGTCTGCAGATTATGTTTTAATCATGCCACATCTAAAGATGCAGTGTTTTCTGATGAAATTTGTCAAAACTAATAAGGCAATTTTCTAACCTATGGTAACCCCACTTAAGTAATTTATGTAATTACTTAGGACAACCCAGGCCTGCTCTAGGTTTTTAGGCCATGTTATTCTTTTTCTTTATTCCCTTCAAGACCTACTTGGGATGAACCAATACCCCTAGGTTAATCACTTCCACTTGAATCTTGTAAATGTATGTGCAGCTGCATTTTCAAGGGATGAAAACATTACTGTTTAGACAGTTAGGTTCATTTATATAGAAGGAGATTTTAATGAGAACAGCTTGGAGGGCATGATACTTTTAGGGTCTGGGGAGAGAGTTAAATGAGAGAGAAGCAAGACCTCCTTGAAGCTGCCATGGTCCTAGAAATCTAGACTACTAAGCTATGAAGGTATTTAGCCAAGCCTGGGGTAGTGGAGGGGCCCGGTGCGGGGGGCGGGGGGCTGATGTTGTGGGGGAAGCTTGCAGGGAAGAAAGCATTCTTGTCAGACTGCACTCTGTGGAAGCCTGGGGCCCTACATGTTTCCTGAATGGGTAATGACTCATGGTGACATACCAAAACTCAAAGCAAGGGTCAGCAAACTGTAGCCCCTGTTTTTGTAAATAAAGTTTTATTGGAACATAGCCATGTGATTTGTTTCATTATCATATGTGGCAGCTATTGTGTTACAGTGGCAGGGCTGAGTAGTTGTGATAGAGACCATATGACCTCCAGAGTTAAAAATATTTACTATCTGATCCTGAAAGAAAGAGTTTGGGAACGCTTGAACTAAAAGGCTGGATTTTTAACTTATACGCCACAGTTTCCCAAGGGCACCCATTGATGGGCATCAGTGTAATGAAATCCCCTGAAGTTACATGCAGAATATTTTATATCTGCACATGCCCACATAGGATTTTCTGGCGAGAGAGTGCATGGATTATAATAGGGTTTCCAATGTGTCTATGATCCTAAGATGAAGATCCTTAACTTGAAAGGATATGCAAATTTTACCCCAGTTTACACTCTTGACTTCTGCTTTCCCTTGTATTCTTTTTTTATCCTAAACTCTTTAGGATCCTGCTAAGTAATTGGTCTGAAAAATAAATTATATCTGAAGTCTAACAGGAAAGTATTTTATTCCATAAGAATAGTTTCACTTTAACCAGAGCCTTTCATGCTAGAACCTTAAGGTATATGTTATAGGGGCAGCAGGAGAAACTAGATCACGGATAGGGTGGGAGAGGGGGCTGCATGGCCAGGAAACTGCTGGCTGGAGGGGTGTGGAAGTTTGCACCCTGCCTAAGGAGACAGTAAGGGCAATTATCTTTCTAGCCAAATAAGGACATAAAACCGTAACAGTAGCTTCTCTTTAACAATGTGTAAGGCAATATGCTGAGCATGTTATATGAAATATTTGACTTCATGCTCAACATCCCAGCAAATGGATGTTTATAATATTAGAACAGTGGCCAGCACAAAGTATGCACAATGTAATTGTTAGTGATCACTATTTATCATCCTCAGCCTCACCATTCCCATTTATCATTTGAAGACATTGAAGCTCAGACTTGTTCAAGATTTCCCAGCACCTAAATAACAAAGGAGAAGCTGGAAGTTGAGTCTGTCAGTTTCAGAGAAACTGGAAGCCAAGTCTGTTCAGTTCCAAAGTTTTCACCTTTTTAAAAACCCTATTCTGACCAACTCCACAGACCCCAGGATGTGGGTCCTTTTTCAAAAGGCACCCAGAAAGGCTCCTATGATATTGGTGTTAAGAGACACGTCTTCTCCCACATCTCCACCTTATCTCACATCCTTGGGAACCTTACCTTGAGTATCTTGGTTCCAAACCAGTGGATCTCAAGCCTCACTGTTCATCAGTGCCACCTAGGACAGATTCTCAGTTACCATGCCAGGACCTTCTGCATCAAAACCTCTGGGGGCGGGCCCTGGAAATCTGTGTATTTCATAAACCTCAGTAGGTAGTTATGTTCTGGCCAGCCAAGCATTGGTCCATTAGCAGCCACTTGGACACCCCTATTCTAGATGCCACCCAGACTCTGGCCATGTAAGGCCATCGGGGTGAGGGCGGGGGTGTATAACATGCTGCTAAGAGCTGACTGCTTGAACCAAGGTGACTCACCCCCCCTTTTGGAAATAGGCAAGATGTTCCCTCTTTGCAGTTGGGTCCTCCTGTCCAAACAGAGCCAGCAGTCTGTGGGTGGTCCCAGGCAGGCAGGAGGGCTCCCTTCTGGCAGAGCCAAGAGAGAACAGGCTGAGATGCAGTTGGTTCTTAGGAAAGGAATAGAGAAAGGTGGGGGTGGTTGGCCCAGAAACAGCAGGATTAGGAAGTCATTCGGAACTCCAACTGGAGCTGGAGGAGGAAGAATTTTTTTTTTTTCCTTTAGGCCTCATTTTAAGGTCTTTACTATATCTTCGTTTAATTCATAAGAGCCACGGAAGTTTAGAACTGTCCTGAAAAAAAAAAAAGAGAGAGAGAAAGTAAAGAAACGCACATTATAACAGATTAGAGCCCTGCAGTTTAAATCCACGCAGGTCTAAATTACGTACTGACTGAAAAAATGAGAGGGGAAGTCTACGGGGTTGGAAATGGCTACGGAACACAGCAGGCGAGCTTGCTAGATTCTCCATGAGAAATCTGCACCCCTCAAAACAATTAGAGCAAGGTGCTTTGTGTGTGTGTGTTTGTGTATGTACATATTTGCTAGTCTGCACTGGTCTTTTGCGGGGGTCGGAGCAATTAACCTTGTTTTTCCTTTTAGCTAGAGGTTTGGAAAGAACTTGCAGCATTTAAAGTTTGGAAAGTACACAGGGAACAGACGTATTTATGTTAAACTCGATATTTGAGAGTCTTCTTTCCTCTGAAGCAACATGAGTAACTACCAGTGGGAATTGAGTACTTTGAGTCATGCATGTAGATTTCTGTCTGACTTTCCCTGGTGAGCTGATGTCCTTGGAATCTCAGGGGTATATGAAAACGTCATTCCTAGCATTTTGCTAACGCACTCTTCCCCTACGTTAACTCATGCAGGGGGGGATGTCATCAGTGAAATGTAAATTGCCCATAATATCTCGGCTAATTAAATTATTAATTAGACAAGTAAGATCCTTTCGCAGTCTAACTTCTCTAAATTATTTGCTGCTCAAACCCATCTGGATAGAAAGTTTGGATTGGGATGCAATCTCATGTTCTGTTAGTATATGGATTTAAGAAGAGATGGCGGATGGAGTCAGCCTAATTAAAATGAAAATCTCGTTAGATGAGGAGAAAGAGAGAAATTCAGTGTCACAGTTGTACCACATTAACAATCACTTCTCTCCCAACCATCTTCTTTTGGCTTAATTGTTCTTATTTAGAGACCAAGACACAAGCTCAGTTCCCTTGCTGGCTTCTCTGTCCCCTTGGGGAAGGGGGACTAGAAGCTTGACTCTTCCATAGCGAGTATTGGAAAATGCCAGGGAGAACTGGCTTCTGAGCTGGTGGCTGTGTTAATTATAGCCCAGGGCCCGGAGGGACTTCATCGCCTGGCCACTCATCATCATGTTCATTATTCCTCAAGAATAAAAGTATTTCTGTTTTGAACAGCAGGCGGGTACAGAAGTGGGGCTGGGCCAGGCTTAAGGGGAGCCACTGAGCTCCAGCCTCTGACGTGAATCATTAGAAATGTCTTTAGGATGGGTAAATAATGGAAGCGGCCTTAGGCCCTTATTTTTATCCAACAGCCTTATTGAGATATCATATATTTCATGTACCATACAACTCACCCATATAAAGTATACAACTCAGCGTTTTTTTGGTGTATTCACATGGTTGTTCAACTGTCACCATTAACTCCAAAACATTTTTATCACCCAGTGATTAGCATTCATGGCCAGGCACAGTGGCTCACACCTGTAATCCCAACACTTTGGGAGGCCATGGTGGGAGGATCACCCAAGGTCAGGAGTTGGAGACCAGCCTGACTAACATAGTAAAACCCCCCCTCTACTAAAAAATACAAAAATTAGCCAGGTGTGGTGGCAGGTGCCTGTAATCCCAGCTACTCAGGAGGCCGAGGCAGGAGTATTGCTTGAATCCGAGAGCCAGAGGTTTCAGTGAGCCAAGATAATGCCACTGCACTCCAGTCTGGGTGACAGAGCATGACTCCATCTCAAAGGAAAAAAAAAAAAAAAAGATTAGCATTCACTTTTTCTTCCACCTCTCCCTCTCTGAGCCCTAGGCAGTCCATAATCTACTTGCTTTCTCTATGGATTTGCCTATTCTGGGCATTTTGTATAAATTGAATCATACAATATTCAGTCTTTTGTGACTGGCTTCTTTCATTTAGCATAGTTTTCAAGGTTCAACCATGTTGGAACCTATATCAATATGTCATTCCTTTTTACTGCTGAATAGTATTTCATTGGATGGATATACCACATTTTGTTTGTTCAAGTGTTGGTGGGCATTTGGGTTGTTTCTGCTTTTTAGCTATGATGAATAATGCTGCCATAAACATTCATGTATAGCTGTTTGCATAAACATGTTTTCTTTTCTCTTGGGTATGTTTCCTGGAGTAAAACTCCTGGGTCATATAGTAACTTCATTTTATAACATCTTGGGGTCAAACTGTTCCAAAGTGGATGTACCATTTTACATTCCCATCTGCAATTTATGAAGGTTACCAGTTCTCTGTATCATCACTAATACTTGTTATGTTCTGTCTTTCGATTATAACCATCCTAATGGGTGTGAAGTCACATCTCATTGTGGTTTTGATTTGTATTTCCATGACAGCTAATGATATTGAGCATCTTTTTTTGTACTTATTGGCCATTATATATCTTATTTTTCTGAGAAATGTCTGTTCAGATTATTTGTCCATTTTTAATTGCGTCATTTTTCTTTTTATTGTGAAGTTTTAAAGTTTTTTTCGTATATTCTACATTCAAGTCCCATATGAGATATATGCTTTGCAAATATGTTATCCCCTTCTATGGATTATCTTTTCACTTTCTTGATGGCATCCTTTGAAGGACAGATGTTTTTAATTATTATGAAACCCAAGTGATCTATTTTTTTTGTCACTTGTGATTTAGGGTCATATCTAAGGAACCATTGGCAATCCCAAGGTTGTAAAGATTTACTCCTTTATTTTCTTCTAGAAATTTTATAGTTTTAGCTCTTATATTTAGGTCTGTAATCCATTTTGAGTCCATTTTTATGTATGGTGTGAGAAAGGGGTTCAACTTCTTTATTTTGCATGTGGATGTCCAGTTGTCTCAAAACCACTTGTTGAAAAGATTATTATTTCTGCCATTGCATTATCTAGGTACCTTTTCCAAAAATCAATGGACAACAGATACATGGGTTCATTTCTGTTATCTCAATTCTATTCTATTGATCCATATGTCCTTATGTCAGTACCACACTGTCTGTATTATTATCGGTTTGTAGTAAGTTTTGCAATAGAGAAATGTGACTCTTCCCCTCTTGCTCTTCTATTTCAAGATTGTTTTGGCTACTCTGGGTCCCTTGAATGTCCATATGAATTTTCTCAATTTCTGCCAAAAAAAATCAATTTGTATTTTCACCTATGCTCCAAATTTAAGATGGTCCCAAATTTGTTTTCTGATGTGGGAACTCGGGTAGGTGGTTCAGAGAGAGCCTAAAGAAAATGGGAGATGCAAGATAAGCAGCTGGCTTTTCTTGCTAAGATTAATGCTTGTACATGCATACACATGTGCACACACATATGCACACATACCTCTCAGCCTTCCTCATGCAGGTAGATCCAAATTTTCATTTACCTTCACTGTCACCTGGGTGACACCATGAGCACACCACCTGCTATTGTGTATGTGTTGGGAGTAATATCATTGTTCCCATTTTACAGACCATGTGAGTCTCAAGTGAGATGACGTCAATAGTTTATCACACTGTCTGGCATACAGTGAGCACTTGATACATGTTTGTCGTTGCTGTTGTTATTGTTTTCATGAGTGGTATCAGTCTCTGAGAAGCAGCAAGTCCTTATACAAAATATGGACTTCAGTAGATAGTCTTTCGCTATATGACATAGGAAATCCTTCTCTTTGCCTGCTCTTAAATTTTCCCCTTAAGCTCAGACATTAATAAATCTAGAGCAGCGCATCTCAAATTTTAGAGTATAAGAATAGCTTGGGGAACTTATTAAAATGAAGATGCTGGAGTAGGGACTAAGATCCTATATCTCTAACAAGCTGCTGGGTGATGCCAGTCTGAGGACCATCCTTTGAGCAGTAAGGTGGCAGAGGTCCTGGTGGCACACCCAAGGAAGATGTGTTCCAGGTGGTCTCTGCCACTGGGGCAGACTGGAGACCAGGAGGAAAGACTTGAGTCAAATGGAAGGTGAGAAAGCAACACCTTGAGACTAGAATTATCCAGTTCCTTGTGACTAAGATAGTTTTCCTTTCACCATCCTGCATTTTTTGATAAGCATTGCCTGAGTCAGTGGTCTCCAAACTCTTTAAATTGTACTCTCTCTCTCCGTAGAAAATGTTTGAACATAGGCTACCAATCCATGTATATTTACTTATTCATAAATTTTATATTTTTATATATATATGTATATATATATTTTCCTATTATTAGCTAAAATAAGCACTACTTGCTTTGCATGGCAGTATGGAAACAAAAATAACCTTGTAAGTCAAAACTTTGCAAAAAAAAAAAAAAACTTAATAAGCAGTGGGAAAAATTAAATTTGTACTGTGACCTTTAAATTTTTTTTCAAACCATTAAAACTTTCTTACTGTTAGTTATACATGCATAGTGAAATAAGAAAAATAGTAAAATGAATATTTAGTATACTGCAATTTAAAATTAGTAACATTGAAAATTAAAATGTTTTATTTATTTGTAAAAAATGTATCAAGAGTAGTTGAATAGTGCTTATCTTTCTCTTTGTCATATATCTGTGATACAGAGGAGGCATGTTTTCTATAACTTGGCAAATTGTCTTACTTCTTTTTAAGTTGGGATTAGCTTCCAACATTTTATGTTTTGTAGTTTAAATATCTTGAAATTTCTCTGAGATTTTACCAGAGGGAATGACACTGACCAAAAACTCTACATTAAAGAAACTCCCAGAACTAGAAATACCATTTGACCCAGCCATCTCATTACTGGATATATACCCAAAGGATTATAAATCATGCCGCTATAAAGACACATGCACACGTATGTTTATTGCAGCACTATTCACAATAGCAAAGACTTGGAATCAACCCAAATGTCCATCAGTGACAGACTGGATTAAGAAAATGTGGCACATATACACCATGGAATACTATGCAGCCATAAAAAAGGATGAGTTCGTGTCCTTTGTAGGGACATGGATGCAGCTGGAAACCATCATTCTCAGCAAACTATTGCAAGAACAGAAAACCAAACACCGCATGTTCTCACTCATAGGTGGGAACTGAACAATGAGATCACTTGGACACAGGAAGGGGAACATCACACACTGGGGCCTATTGTGGGGAGGGGAGAGGGGTAGCATTAGGAGATATACCTAATGTAAATGACGAGTTAATGGGTGCAGCACACCAACATGGCACATGTGTACATATGTAACAAACCTGCACATTGTGCACATGTACCCTAGAACTTAAAGTATAATAATAATAATAAAAAGAAAAAAAAAAAAAAAATTTGGAAAGGAAAAAAAAAAAAAAAGAAACTCTCAGAGAAATTTCAAGATATTGAAATGTGACTTCTTGTCACAATCACTTTCCTATTTACATCGGTAAGTTTGCCTTATTACATACCTCTGGCTGCATAGTCAAACCCCGTTGACTAGTAATGTAATGAAGATATAACGTCTATTATGTTCTATTTAAATAGAATAGTTATTAAATAGTCTTTAGAATAGTTGTATTCTATTTAGAAGATACATAGAATTCTATAATTCTATTTTCTATTTGAATCTCACTCTCAGCATGATCACTTTTTGGTTTTTGCCTGCACTTTAAATTTTGGTGGACGATTCACTTACTTTTGAAAAATGTCGCATAGGTGTATCACTGGGAGACAAGGAGGCAGCACAGCTACATGCTTTGCTGTCAGAGAGTGAACCGAATAACAGATATGCAGTGACCAATCACTGACAGACTTTGAAAAAAGGAAATGTGATTGGTCACTGATCACAATACACATTTGTTATTTTTATTTTTATTTTTATTTTTTTGAGATGGAGTCTTGCTCTTTCCCAGGCTAGAGTGCAGTTGGATGATCTTGGCTCACTGCAAACTCCGCCTCCTGGGCTCAAGCAATTCTCCTGCCTCAGCCTCCTGAGCAGCTGGGATTACAGGTGCCCACCACCACACCCAGCTAAGTTTTGTATTTTAAGTAGAGACGGGGTTTCGCCATGTTGGCCAGGCTAGTCTTGAACTCCTGGCCTCATGATTCGCTCACCTTGGTCTCCCAAAGTGCTGGAATTACAGGCATGAGCCACCATGCCCAGCCCCATTTGTTATTTACATAGCAATTTGTGGACTGAAGCAGTGAAGCTTGTACTTTATGCAAATTACTCACAGTTAAAATACCATGGAAACTGAAATTGGAATCATGCTGGGAGACTGGTGTTATTTAACTAAACTAGGGTAACTAAAATTTGTGCATATAGGAACTGTGCACAGTGAGGACTGTCTCTATTCCAAAACATGACATAATACTAAGTCAAGGTTCATAGTCAATAATAGTATGCAAAATATATACTTTAAGAGCCATCTTGAAAATTTTGAGTTTTTTTCTTTTTACCAAATTATGGTTACTACTTCTTGGTATTGTTTTTACTTCATAATGTATCATTCAAAGAGCTTATATTAGGAGTAAAAAATGCATCAACTCAACCCCTCTCTGATTTTCTTGTGCTTACATTATTACAATTATACCCTATCTAAAGATTTTTTTGTAACAATCTGTTTAGGTCATTTGTAAATGTTACTTCAGTAATATCAGATAGCTACAAATGCATAAATCCAGTTAACTTGGCAAACTCAACAGTATGTCACAGGGTACTAAAATCTAATCCTCAGTGTCCCCACTATCACCTATCCCATGATGTGGCACTCCTAACCTTTTTTCAAGGCATGCCACATGACCCTCTGGCAGCAAAATCAAGTGAAGACCTCAGTGTCAAGCCATGTATTAAATCTGTAAAGTCTAATCCCTTAAGTTTTAGGTAAAAATTAATTTAAAGATAAACTCTAATGTTGTCACTTAGTCCCCCATCCTAAACATTTGAGTTATAGTTGAGTTGTGCTCCAGCTAATGGAAGGATCCTTTGCTAGAAGGAGAAAGGGCTGTGTACCTCTCTAATGCTGGCATGATGATTGGCACTTGAAGGTCTTTGAAGGTTCACATTCTTGCATAATAGATTCACCTGGGGAACTTTTTAAAAGTACCGATACTGAAACTGCCCAGACCCTTTAAATAAAAATCTCTGGGCATGGGGCCCAAGAACGTATTTGTATTTTTAAAGCCCACAGTTGGTTCTAATGCACAGATAGGGTTGGGAAACACAGCCCCATGGGGAAGAAGTTCAGTCTCTAGCAAAATCTTCCCGTACTGCCAATTTTGAAGGACCCCAGTTATTATTTGTTGGGGCATCCCCCTCTAACAAGCAGGTTTTGTACTGCCTCCTTATTGATATATATTTGTCAGGGAGAGTGGCTCTTGCAGCCACTTAAACACTAGTAGAAGAAAGTTAGCTAAATGTGCAGTCATTTCTGGTGGCTCTGCCCTTCAAGGATGGCTTCGATGATAGTAAAACCATGCAAATGCTGGAATGGGCCTAGTCCTCCTTACAGTGTTAAGCTTTAGTCTTTTATCTGAAGTTTGTTCTGCAATTAAAACCTAAAGCACAGGGCAATCCCAGTGAGTAAGAGTTGCTACAATGACCATACAACAAAAGATAGTGTTATCCATCAAGAAGTTCTGAAGCAAAATGAAGTACAGTCAATTTCCCCAAAATGGGGGCCAGGGATACCCAAGAAAGGCAGAGTTGCTTTCTGTAAATAAACATTTGAAGAATTTGGTGGAGTTGTCTAAGGCCTCAAATGTGCTGCAAAGCTAGACTTTTGATTCCCAATTCCCTGCCTATTCTCCTGGACACGTTTAATGGAGAATATGGCCTGAGACCCACCTGCATCTGAATAACCAGGGGGTTTGTTCACACTGACTCTTGGGCTCTGCCCTAAGCATGTTGAATCAAAATGGGGTGCTAGGGAGGTTAGGAGTCCATTTTTAACAGACTTCCCAGGTATATGCTCATTAAAGCAAGCTAGAGTTGGATAATTATGGTCCTGTCTTAGCTGCCACTATGCATTATCATTCCACCCCTGCATACATCTCCCCAGTCAAGTTCTAGAATTTGAAGAATGAATAGGAAAGGTTTCTTACATTCTTATAGGCTTAAAAATTGGACATATATTTTGGATACTGGACCAAAAGAATTACCATGTCTATTTGGCAAGAGGAATACTTTCTTTTTCTAATTTTGTTATTATTTTTAGATATAAGGTTTTGTTATGTTGCCCAGGCTGGTCTTGAACTCCTGGGCTCAAGTCATCCTCCTACCTCAGCCTCTCAAATAGTTGGGATTACAGGCATGTGCCACCATGCCCAGCAAGAGGAATATTTTTGTAAAAATACTTATAGAAATAACTAAGTTTTTCATAATCCATACAAGTAAGTTGAAAAGTTACTTAAACTATAATGGACACTTATATTCACAGCCATGACAGTCAACCAACCAAGCTTTGCATGACTTAGAGGGAAATGGGGGAGCTTTGGATTTGGTCAAATCTTACCTCTGCTACTTATTAGTTGTGAAAACTTGGACAAGTTATTTAAACTCTCTGAGTCTTGGTTTCCTCATCCAAAAATGGGGCTAGTTATATCCATCTTGAGGGACTACTGTGAATATTAGGTTGGAAAATAAATGCAAAGATCTCAATAAAAGGGATGCTATTTCTATTCTGGAACTGAAATGCTTCTTTTCTATTTATTGAGCAATCAGATAATATTTTAAATGTATTGTCTGGGTTGACTAAAGAAAACCTTATGTGAACTCTTGTGTAGAGGGACAAAGATTTTTACAAATTGACAACACCCACAAAGCCTCTACTCTGTTTGACATTATGTGGTTACAATGTGGTAAGAGGTACAAAGAAACATAAGATGACGTCTTCTTTTTACACAAGTAGCTCATAAGCCCAGCTGGGGAGAAGACCATGATAATAACAGCCTTTCTTTAGTTTGTCTTAAGAATTGTCACTGTCTAGTTTCCAGTGTGGTATGATATGTTATCCTCCTGGCAGCCTGAAGAGAGTAGACAGGGCAGTTGTGATTCTCATTATCACTTCCATTCCATAGGTAAAGAGACTGCGACACTGAGGGCTTCTACCTTGACCAGTGCAGCTAGTACCCAAATCTTAATTTATCCCCATGCTGCCTTTATCCACCCCAAAACAATCAGAGAACACAAAGCCGTGTTGCTAATGGCCAGGTGTGCACCTTGCATTTTGATGGATTGCGTCTCTTACACCCAGTACCCTGGCATGCTTTGTTTCCAGGTGCAAAGTTTGACCTGTGCTGATTTCTGAAATGGACCATGATGTAGTAGAAGGCTCTGGAATTTACTTATTGACATTCTTTTTTAAAAGAACTCTCTCTGCCTTGGCATTTTCATTCCATTCAACGTCAAGTTTGTAAAAGCACATACCACTGGCTACAACTCATCTCCTTAGTACTGACTTGAAAATAATTAAAGCACATGTAAAATCAGTGTATCTGTCTTCCAAGTATTTAAAAAAAAAAAGGTGGGGGGAGGGGTTTTCTTGAAATTGAATTACCTGCTGGAATCAAGAATGCAGTAATTATTTTAAGAAATTCACATAGACTTTTTTGAATCTGTTTAAATAGGCCTATGGCTGCTTACCTACCTCAGACTAGAATGCTGTGGCTTTAATTAGGGAATATTTGGTAAGTTGTAGACATGGTCAGCAAGAGCACCATCATCATCACCGTCATCATCCTCTTCATTTTCATGATTATCATCACATACAGCTCCTTTACATCATGACCGAACTTCAAGGACACAGAAACGTTTTCCTTTAATAAGCTCCAAACTTGTTTTTTCTCTTCCTCCCAACTACCTTTCCATTTTTGTTGCTCTGGGATTTGGCAACCCAGTTTAATTTATGATGAGAAGACACTTTGGAAAATTAAAATGAGATAACATGACTTGATTGGGGGAAGAAAATAACTTCATCTTAACTCTTGAAGCAGAAGACATCAGGTTCTCTAATTCCTTCCTTTCGTCCTTGAAAATAGAACATCAGCCATAGAGCACACCTGTGCTGAGTTCGAAAATGAATCTGTGGCAGCCGTTGCCAGCGTAGCAATTAGACAATTAAAGCTAAATTTCACCTGCAGAGGCAGACTGCAAAACACCAGCAGTTTGACCTTCCACGCTTGGGGATGAGGTAAATAATCGATGGGCGGTGGAATGATGTCATAGAATTGGTATTAGCGGGTAAATCAGGCAGCAGCGTTGTTCTGACCTCCACTGCCTGGGGGACTTTGGCTGTGGTGCATAATTCCACTCCTATTTGTCTACTTTTCCTCAGTGACAGACGCATGTTACACTTTCCCTTCCTCCTCCTAGAGCTGTAAATAACCAAGGAAGTCACCCAGCCTATTACTCTGTCGTTTGTTTTTTAGAGAGCTTACCATAGCTGGAAAGATCTCCTTGATTTGTTTAGCGATTTTTTTTTTTTTGTCTTCTCCATGCTCCTCCACTTCCTCATCCCAGATGTAACCTCCACAAAAAGAGATGTTCTCATCTGTCTTGTTCTCATTCTGTATGCCCAGCTCCCAGTATGTCCCCCTGGCATGTAGCACGTGCTCAATAAACATTTGTTGCATAAATGTGTTAAAAATACTTCTGACACACAAAGCAGAAATCACAAACCAACAGTCTAGAGGCCAAATTTGGCTTGCTAACTTCTTTTCTCTCTCTCACTCTCTCTCTCTCTGTCTCTGTGTGTGTGTGTGTGTTTTGGCTTGCGTAGTATTTTTAAAAATATTGAATTAGTGGCCAGTATTTAAATATAGTGAGCCCTCATACAAAAGACCGCATGTCTGGCTCCTCTTGTAATTCAGTCGGAAGATCTAGAATACTGGACCCGTCTTACAAGAGGAAGAATAGCCTGGAATGGTGATTCTCAGAGTGTCCCTGGATCACCTGGGAACTTTTTAAAGATGCATATTCTCAGTCCTTCCTCCTCTACTGACTTACTGAATTGGCCCTGACCATTTTTATTTTAACAAGCCCTTCCACACTAAAATTTTATTTTAACAACCACTTCAGAATCACTTGAAGTGATTCTGATGCACCTTAAAGCTTGAGAACCACTCATTGCCCTTAGTGGATAAAGAAGGCTGATTGGCTTTGGAAATAGAATGTCAGGCTTTCAATTCTGGTTTTGCCGCTACCTAGCTGTGTGGGGTTAGACAAACTACTTAATCTTATTGTGACTCTGTTTGCTCATTTATAACCTGGGGATGATAATAGGACCTTCCTGCTAGGGTTTTGAGGATTAAATGAGTTCATATGTTTAAAGTCCTTAGACCCTTAGAGTGATAACATAACAAAGGTTACTTGCTGTTAATGTCAGCTGAGGCTTAGCAAGCAGGTGCCTGTTTAAGATTGAACCTTCGCTGGATTGCCACTTTATTAGGACGCCATCCAGCACACTTTCCTTTTTCATATGACCTGCCTTGTCTCTGTGGGCTTTCAGGTTGTCATGCCTGATGACGTGAGATGGCATGCCCAGTTGTCAGCAGTGATTCCCATGCCCACCCATTGCAGAGTAGTGACATATATTGTGTGCCTACTGTGTACCAAATACTACACGAGGCCCTTAGCATACTTTATTCATTTCTATTCCCCAACAGCTCAACAAGGTTAATATTGTTATGCTCACTTCACAGATGAAGAACTGAAGACTCAGAGAGGTTAAATAATTTGTTTAAACACACACAGCTGGTAAGTGGCAGCACAAGACTCAAATCCAGGTATCAAACTCTGTTTCGTTTTCTTTTCATACCTGTTTCCAAAATACGGAACACATGCCACAATAGCTTCCAGATGATTTTATATGGCATTGAGATGGTTTTAGATGGTGAAGAAGGTGGTTTTAGTTGGTATAAAAATTCTGCATTAAATTAAACAAAGTACATAGCAAAAAGTTTATACACTTTTAAGTTCTCCCACAAACCTGAGAGGAAAGTCTGAGTTGGTGCTGATAAGTTTTTTTTTTCCTTTTACATAAATTCCAGTGCAATAATAATATTTAAGATTGTCCATTTTAGTTACATTAATTGAAGGTGTCTTTTTAAGAGACTGGCGTAAACAAACTAGGAAAAGAAATTCTATATTTAAATTGGCACTTAGGAGCATCTAGAAAGGTTTTCCTTTATTTTGAAACATAATTGAATTAAATGCCAAATATTTTTATTTAACCATTTCTGATGGAACTTTCACTAAAATAGTTTGTCAACAGTAACCTGCACAGGGTATGGCATAAAGTTGTGTTCAGTAGAGGTTTTCCTGAGCGAAAGTGATTCATATACTCTTGAGCCTTTTCAAATGACATATCTTTTAGTTTGATCTTGATTTGGAATTACAAGATTGTTAACAACTCTCTATTACTTGTAATCTCCTTTAAAAAAAGAAAACAAACAAATGAGAACCAAAGGCCCAAAGCCTTTGATAAACAGGTGTGTCTTGAAAAATTGAATAAGTTGTCAAAATTTAATGTTTACAAGTTATATTTATGGCAAGTAAAAATGGTTTTCATATATAATAATTTATTACATAAAACTTTCTATTGAAGTAGTTTTTAAATAAAACCAGAAGCCAGTTAAAACTATGCTCAATAAATAATATTAAGGGTGGTCTGCAGATATGGCATATGTCATGAAGATGGGATGGCAATGCCAGATGTGTGGAAACTGCTGCTGCTGTCATAAGAAGGAAGGATAGCAATGGCTAGCATTCCACCAAAAGAGAGTCCTGTAGGCCTCTGCATAAACCTCAGAGGGAGCTGTCCTCAACAGCTTGCCACTATGTAACAGCCAATTCCTGGTAAAAAGTCAAGTCCTGACGGAGGAAGGGTAGAGAAGGTGTGAGTCTATCAACTGAACACAGTGAGCTAGATCAGCATTTGGACATTGGAGCTCAGATCCTACTCTCCAGGGGCAGAAACCATGGCCTTTTGATTCAGTGGCTCGCTGTAGAAAAGCAGTACCCACAAGTAAATGTTTAAATTGACAAATGGATCCTGACGGGGAAGCGGTGCTGGGGGAAAGGGGCAGATGGTGTAGAGTATCAGTCTGTGGTCTCACTTCTTATAACTTTACATCTGCTGCCCCAACTCTTTGTAAAAGAAAAGAGCATCGTCAGGAATTTTCTCCCAGAAAATGAGCTACTTGCCTTTTGGTTGAGGTCTTTGGGTTGGATCAAGGGAGGCCTGAATTGGCTTCCTGGGTCTCTCAGTTACCAGCATTTTGACCTTGAGCAAGTCACTTAATCTCTTGTTGATCTGTAAAATGGGAATGGTATATTAGATGTGAAATAGGCTGATGTAAGAAAGCAAAAGATGTTGCACAGAACCTGTGTACAGTGGGTATGACTGCTGTTGAAGATGGAGGTAAAGTTGGGGAAAGGAAAGCAAACATTGTGTTCTTCCTACCTAAAACTCTGAAATCCCACAAATCGTCTTGGGATCACCATTTGATTGTGTATTAGTGGGGGTTGTTCAGAGAAACAAGACCAATAGGATATGTATACATACATAAATATATAGAGAAAGATATTTATTTTAAGGAATTGGCTCATGTGATTATGGAGGCTGGCAAGTCCAAAATCTGCAGAATTAGCCAGCAGGCTCGAGACCAGGGAAGAGTTGTAGTTTGAGTCTGAAAGTAGTCTGCTGGCAGAATTCCCTCTTCTTAGGAGGAGGTCAGCCTTTCTCTTTTTAAGGTTTTCAATTGGTTGGATGAGGCCGATACACATTATGGAAAATAGTATGCTTTACTCAAAGTCCACCTATATAAATGTTATAAATGTTAACTTATCTAAAAAAAATACCTTCACAGAGACATGTAGCATAATATTTGACCAAATATCTGGGTACTGTGGTCTAGGCAGGTTGACACATAAAATTAACCATCACAGACTGTGTTGCTGTCACTGGGTGACCATTAAGGGAAGCACTGGTGGAACTCTTATTGATTGCCTTCCATGTTAAGCAGAATTCTTTATATTGCAAGGGGCAGAACACTAATACAAACTGGTTTAAGCCGGGGGGAAGGACAGAGGAGGCACAGGAGGAGTTACGAACAAAGTAGCTCAAACTCTCAGGGATTCTAGCTTCTAGACCCAGGGTCCCATATCATACCATGCAATAAAACCTACTCTTTTATCTGCATTATCAGGCAAGTACTTTTTTGTGCTAGCTAGATTGCTGACAGCTGCTCTTGGCTAAAATCTTCACAGATTCTCCTTCTTCGTTGAACTTCCAACAGAAATCCTGAGCCTGAATCTCATTGGCCCAGTTGGGTCATGTGCTCACCCCTGAGCTAATCACGGTGTGAAAAAAAATGAATGCACTGATTGGCTGAGACCAGGGTCATGGGCCCTCCCTTGACGCTGAGCTTCAGCCCCACCCAAGCCAAGTGGACTGACGCACAGGAAAGAGCCTTTTCCCTTGGAAAATCAGAGAGCTATTCCCAGGAGTAGGACAGGATGGTGGACAGGCTAAATCATCATGTGACTACTCCTGCCTCCTGTACACGTCCCTTTTCTCCTCCCTGCCTGTTCCACTCCTCTCCTTTTTCTCTTTTTTCCTCCTTTCGTCTCAGCAGACATAAACCACTTTCTAGCTCTTTAAAAACCTGGTTTCTTCTTTCCTCATCTGAAACTCCCAATTCGTCTAAGAAAGCAGATGCTTCAGAGGCAAGCTGCCTCTGAGAGCAGTTTCGAGCCTGATTCTGTACGTGTGATCATTGCCCAGGGACAATTTGGTCCTGGCTGATCAGTCAGTGCCTTGTGCTTATGTTCCCAGCGTGGGAGGAAGGAACTCAGAGTGACTTGATACTAACTGATGCTGGGAGGAAGGAGAGTGATGCTTCTTGTCTCCTTTCTTTGTCTATCTACTAAGCCAGAGGTCTAGAGTAGAAAGTTTAGATGGGAAAATGGAGACTTATCTCTGAGTTGCAGCAAACAAAGAAATCTCATGCTAGAAAGATTAAAAATTAGGGGAAAAGCTTCCTGCAAACACTTTAGACATAATTGTATACATGTGCGCGCACACACACACATTCACTTGACCGTTGAAAAACACGGGTTTGAACTGTGCAGGTTACAGGAAGATTTTCTTCTGCCTCCTCTACCCCTCAGACAAGAATAACCCCTCCTCTTCCTCCTCCTCCTCAGACTACTCAACAGTGAAGACAAGGAGAATAAAGACCTTTAGGATGATCCACTTCCATTTAATGAATAGTAAATATATGTTCTCTCCGTTATGATTTTCTAATAACAATTTTTTCTCTAGCTTTCTTTTTGTAAGAATATAGTATATAATACACGTAACTATAAAATGTGTGCTAATCGACTGTTTTTGTTCCCTATAAACTTTCCAGTCAACAATAGGCTATTGGTAGTTAAATTTTTGAGGAGTCAAAAATTACAGATAGGTTTTTTTACTGTCCAGGGGTCAGCACCCCTAACTCCTGCGATATTCAAGGGTCAAGTATATGTGCTTTTTAAGGCAGCTTTACTTAGATAAAATTCATTTATACAATTTACACATTTAAAGTATACAATTCTGTTTTTTAAGCGTCTTCACAGGGTTGTAAATAACATCACTACAAATCTAATTTAGAATATTCTCATCACCCATAAAAGAAACTTCATACCTATTAACAGTCTCCTTCTCCTCCAAGCTCTTGACAACTACTAATTTACTTTCCATCTTCATAGATTTGTGTGTTATGGACATTTCATGTAAGTGGAATTATACAATCTGTAGTCTTTTACGATTTGCTTCTTGCACTTAGCCTAATGTTCTCAAGATTCATCCATGTTGTAGTATTGTATTAGTTCATTTTCACGCTGCTGATAAAGACATACCCAAGACTGAGTAATTTACAAAAGAAAGAGGTTTAATTGGACTTACAGTTCCAAGTGGCTAGGGAAGCCTCCCAATCATGGTGGAAGGCAAGGAGGAACAAGTCACATCTTATGTGGATGGTGGCAGGCAAAAAATGAGAGAGCTTGTGCAGGGAAACTCTGCCTTATAAAGCCATCAGATCTCATGAGACCTATTCACTATCACAAGAAGAGTGCAGGAAATACCCGCCCCCATAATTTCATCACTTCCCACTGGGTCCCTCCCACAATACATGGGAATTCAAGATGAAACTTGGGTGGGGACACAGCCAAACCATAACAAGTATGTATCAATATGTCATTCCTTTTTACTACCTAAGCCAAATAATCTTGTGTTGGAATGGATATGCCACAGCCAATAGACGTTTGGATTGCTTCCACTGTTTTACTATTAGGAAGAAATGCCACTGTGACCATGGATGTGCAAGTTTTTGTGTTTACATCTGTTTTCACTTCTCTTGGGTATTTTTTTAGGAGTGGAATTGCTGGGTTATATGGTAACTTTATGCTTAACTTTTGAGAAACTGCCCAACTGTTTTCCAAAGCAGCTACACCATTTCACATTCCCATTATGTATGCATGAGGGTTCCATTTTCTCCATATCCTCATCAGTCCTAGTTATTATCTTTTTAATTACAGCCATTCTAGTGTATGGAAAATGGTCTCTCTCATGGTTTTGATTGGCATTCCCCTAGTGGCTATAATGATATTGAACATTTATTAATGTGTTTATTGGCCATTTGTATATCTTCTTTTGAGAAATGTCTTTGCCAATTAAAAAAAATGACATTGCTTGTCTTTTTATTATTGAGTTTTACATGTTCTCTGTATATTCTGGATACAAACATTTTTGACATAGGTACTTGGAATTTTACTAGGCCTTGATAGCTTCTAATGAGAATATCCTTATTAAAGTCTGAGGGAAGACCAAAGGATAGGCTAAGCTACAAATTGACAATATGGACAGCAATTTGGTTGTGTTAAAGATTTCTCTGAACTTGATTCGTTATTTTTCCCCAACTTTTAATTTTGAGAAACTGTCAAAATTATTTAAATGAAACAGTAGCGCAAGAATACCCTTATACCCTTCCCCTACATTCACTAATCATTAACATTTTGCTATATTTGCTTTCTTGTTCTCTCTCTGTGTGTGTGTGTGTGTGTGTACTCTTTTTCAGAGCTCAATCATTTAAAAGTAATTTGCAGACATTTTGACTCATTAACCTGAAGAATTTTAGGATGTATAAGCTCTGAACCAGGATATTCTCCTATGTAACCACAATACCTTTTTCACACCCAGGAAATACTGTGTTAATTCAATAATATCTAATATAGAGTCTATATTCAAATCTCCCCAGTAGTTCTCCAAGTGTCCTTTCATGCCTTAAAAGAAAAAAAAAACCTCAGGATTCATTCAAGGTTTACATATTACATGTAGTAGTCACGTTCTAATCTCTTATAAAGGAGAAAAATGTTCCCTGTTTTTTGTCTTTTGTGACATTGACACTTTTTAAAGAGTCTAGGCTAGTTACCTTACAGAATGACTTGCATTCTGGATTTGTCTGACTGTTTCCTTATGATTCTAATCAGGATAAACATTTTTAGGCAAGAATATTGCATGGGTGATGCTGTGTACTTCCCTTACATTGTTGCTGGAAGTACATAGTGTCTGTTTGTCCTGTAATTGGTAATGTTTAGTTTGATCACTTGATTAAGGGGATGTCTGCCAGATCTCTCCATTGCAGAGGTAACTTCTATCAATTAGAGTTAACAAATAATCTGTGTAAAAAATATCTCGTTCTCTAAAAACTTTCCATCCAATTTTTGTAGCATCCATTGATAATTCTTGCTTAAATGAATTATTACATTAGGACTTGCAAAATGATAATTTTCTAAAAATCATGAATATGAATTTATTCTGTATTTCTTAACTGATATTTTTATGTTGAAAGGAGTGTCACCATTTATTTTCTCATATTTTTGTCTACCTATGTTTTTGCCTTTTTCTTTTTATTCTTTTTCTATTATGTTTTATGGACTCAATAATTATTTTAGCCATTGTTGTTTCCTAATTTTAAAAAAAGGCAAGTTATTCACTCAACAGGCCTTTTCTGAGTACCTTCTATGCACTAGGCATTTTGATTTAAAAAATTAAATTACATGATCTTTAAGGTTTCTTTCAGGCCTATTTTGTGATGCTATAACCAGTAATTCACATCATCGTATCTACCTTTTTCCATTGCATCTCTTTCTTCACATTGTGTGTTTAAGTCCATTCAGAATTTTCTCTTTGCATTTTGTCAAAATATTTTCATAGAGTTGTATGTGTTTTTTATTCAGGGTGCAAAAGCAAGCAAAGAATTTTAGAATAATCTGTATGTCTTAGTGTTCAAGGCCTACAGGAAGTCTAACTTTGTGAAGATCTCATGAAGTTTCCAGTGTTAAGCAAACTGGTGGTAGCTTACCTAATTGTAGCCAAGTCTCCTTGATAAAGTAAATTGCTTCTTAAGATCACAGGCATTATGTTACTCTTTTAACTTGCATTATCTAGATACTTGGCCACTCACCTGCCTCCCAAAATAAAAATAACACAATACTACAGGCGATTCTGCCCACCATTCTATGTCTCACATTGGATGTGAGACAAGAGATGTGCATCTAGTCTTATGGAACCCATTTGCTTCTCAAAGTGATTTCATGTGTTTCAGATTCTGTCTTATGTAAGTAACAACAATGTAAAATTACACTCTGCATATGTACTCCTAAATACATTGTATATTTTAGTCTATGTAATACTATTGTTATAATAATATATCCCTGTATGGAATCATCAGTTTCATTGTACCTTATTAGAGATTCAAGAGATGGTGTAAGTTAATTTTAAGTCTACATTATTTTTGCTTTATATTCGGACTTCAGAACTTAATCCTTGACTAAGATGTCTCTATTATGCGACACTTGCAAATCCGTATCTATATAGTTCTGACATACATCTCTTTTTCTTTCAAACTGTTCCTTTCTTGTATGCTGATAAAAACCCACAAGCTTAGCTTAATTAATCCCGCTAGAGTCCTAGTCTATCAGTTACATCTGTGCCCTTCTGCTTCCCTCTCATCTCCACTGTTCCCCAGTAACTGGCAGAAAGAATGAGAATTATTAACCCTCAGATAGCCTAAGTGCCAATTTTCCTGCTGTCTTGAAAATAGCTCCTCGCCTGCCATAAATAATAGTGCACACCTGGTAAATACAGTCATGCTCATTTTATTCCTTTTCTGAACTGATATGCTGTCCTTGGAAAGGCTAGATTTAGAGCTTATATCATTTTGGATTCTTTGACTGCAAGCGACAAAACTGATTCTGCTACCTTCAGTAAAGAGGAAAGATATAGAGTGCCTCACAGTTTCAAAGACAAAGCAGAAAAAGCAGACTTCAGAAGAACAGGGCCTAAGGATCAAGGAAGTAGGAACTAATATTTGTTGGTGCAACTTCTTCTATCTGTGCCTCTACCTAAAATTCTTAATCACACAAGAAAGAACTAAATGGGCTTCACTGGGGCCATGTGCCTGGTTGCAAGGAAGGATGGAAGTCGACTGACATTCGCACCAAAACTGGGGAAGGAGGATGTTCCTAAGGGAAACTTTGGCTGCTCTTTCTGGAAGAGGTAAAGGAGGTTGGACAGGCATAAGTAGTATTGTTCTTCATTTAGCACTACCTTGCACCTTTGTAAATTATTGTTTATGATGCTCAATATTTGGATAGCAAGGCATTCTGCCATTTTCCCTCCATAGCCACCCATCTTACAACAAGCCTCATCTGTTACACCATTTCCCTACCCCTTTCCATCTGCCCTCTGCCACCCTGATTGGTCCCTTAGAAGAAACCCTGGGAGCCAATTATAGCTCTATAGGCCAGAAAAAAAAAGTGGAAGGTAAGAGAAACACAAAGAACAAAGGAAAATGAGAATGGGTTAAAATGATTAATTTTCCTCTGGAAACTTTCACTTGTCAAATATTTATTCCTGAAGACCCACACCTTTCTCATTAGAAATTCACCAGCTTGGTCACTGCTGCCTGAAGCTGTGGCTACGTAAATGTCAGCTCTCTCACTGGCAAGTTGGTGGAATTTGCTGATGACACAAATCTGTGTTGGTTTGGGAGAAGGCAGGAATCTGAAAAGCTCCAGATGCATCACGGCAAACTGTGTGAGTCACTCAGACGGGTCAACGGAGAGTATGCTTGTTGGTGGCAGTGGGTAGGGAGAAAAAGAGGAATTAGTATATTTAGCACCAGAAGGAAAGAAGTCAAACTTGAGGGCAACAGTGTTATTAAATGGCCTTCTACGAAATCGTCTCAAGTTTTTTCTTGGATCTGTGTACTAAATTTGACACTTCCTATGTCAGAAAGAAAGAGAGAGAAAAAAGGAAAAAATAGAGCTGTGCATCTGTGAGCAAGGCTCCGAGAGAAAGTCCCACGCCCAGAAACTATTTTTATTGATAGAAATGTTGTTGATAATAATAATGGTTAACCGTTTATTGATTACTTGCTAGGTACTGGGCACTGTTATACAGCATTTTATATGTATCACTAATCTGCTCAGTAACTACATGAGGAGCAAGCTAATTGTCCAAAGTGCCACAGCTAGTTAAGTGGTAAGGTAAGGAAAATGTAATAATAAAGACCTTAACCCTTCTGCCACATCAATAGCAGGTGCCTGATTTCTTAATGCCTCCTACTACATTAGCGAGATTATTCTATTGGAACCTGGGAAGCCTGTGATGAAGACCCCCATATCAAAGCCCCACACCTAAGATTTAAGTATCTTTTAATATTTTCATTTAACAAGTGTTCAATTTGTTCACACTGAACAAACAGCTCATTTAAAGTGAGCCATTCCTCCATGCTGGAGAGATACTCTAATAGCCGGGGGGGGTTTCCACTAGAAAAACCAACGTTTTTTTGAGACAGGGTCTTGCTTTGTTGCCCAGGCTGGAGTGCAGTGGCACAGTCACGAATCACTGCAGTCTCAATCTCTCATGCTCAAGCAATTCTCCCAACTCAGCTCCCTGAGTAGCTAGGACAACAGGTATGCACCACCATGCCTGGCTAATTTTTAATTTTTTTTTTTTTTTTTTTTTTTTTTTTTTGTAGAGACAGGGCTCTTACTGTGTTGTTCAGACTGGTCTCAAGCTCCTAGACCCAAGCAATCCTCCCACCTTGGCCTCCCAAAGTGCTGAGATTAGAGGTGTGAGCCACCGTACCTACACAAAACCAACTTTTTAATTCCAACTTTTGCACCCACTGGCCAGCAGCTTTAAGATGTTTTTCCCACTTGGGGGCTTCTTTGAGCCTCTCACACCCTTATTTAACCGTTTGATTAAATTGTAGGGTGTGCATGGAATACTATGCAGCCATAAAAAGGAACGAGATCATGTCCTTTGCAGAAACATGGGTAGAGTTGGAAGCCATCATTCTCACCCACCTAACACCTGAACAGAAAAACAAACACCTCGTGTTCTCACTTATAAGTAGGAGCTGAATGATAAGAACACATGGACATATTGGAGGGAACAACACACACTGGGACCTGTTGGGGAGGTGCTGGGGAAGGTAGAGCATCAGGAAGAATAGCTAATGGATGCTGGTCTTAATACCTAGGTGATGGGATGATCTTTGCAGCAAACCACCATGGCACACATTTACCTATATAACAAACCTTGGCATTTTGCACATATACCCCTGAACTTAAGAGGTCAAGAAAAAAAACTTGCAGGGTGTGACAGATTCTCTGCGTCGATCCTCCTCTCCCCATTTATAACGGTAACCTGAGTTGGGTTTCATGTATTCTTTTAAGAGCAAGGCTAGGAAAAATAGAAAGGAGGTTATAATAAGAGGGGGAGGGATCTGGCATTTAATAGCAAGCATGCACTATAAAGCAACTAGGAAAACAAAACTGACAATTTTGGAGCACCTGCTAGATTCCAGAACATATTACCGTATTTAATTCTTACAAAAACCCATGAGGTCTATGTGAATGCCCTATTTTATTTTACCACCCAATAAACTAAGTATGGAAAGTTCTAATGGCTTGCCCAAAGATACGTAGCTTACAGATCCTGAAGTCAGAATTTAAAACAGGTCTTACTGACTCCAAAATCCTTTCTGCTTTTGTTTTGTCTTTCTGTTATCCTGTGGGTGTCACCTTTAAAATATATTCAGAATGTGACCACTTTAGGTTAGCCCCTCTGTTACCCACCCTGATCTGAGCCACCATCATTTCTTGTCTGAATTATTCCCACAACCCCGTAACTGCTCTCTCAGCTACTACCCTCGCCTGCTACAGTCTCATGTCAGCATGGTAGCCAGAGTGATGCTACCAATTGTAATTCAGAATACAGTCACACAGAGGCTCCCATTTTTCTCAGATTTAAAGCTGAAGTTCCTTACTTTGTCCTGCAAGGCCCTAGTAGGGCCTGTGTGATTCAGAACCCCAGTGGATTCAGAACCTCAGTGACATTGTCTCCTACTGCCCACTGCCTCACTCACTGTGCCCCAGACACCTGGTCTCCTTGCTGTTCCTCAAGCATGGTAGCTGAGTTCCTGCCTCAGGACTTTGCTCTTGCAGCTCCCTCTCCCTGGAATGCCCTTCTCCCAGACCCCCATGTCACTTTTTTGCTTGTGTCCTTCAAGCCATTGCTCTCATGTCACTTTGAGAGTAGCCCCGCTTTTAAGTAAACACATAAAACCCAACTCAGTGAGGTTGGCTGTGTCCAAACTATTTAAACTTGTAGCTATAAAAAAGGCCAACGCTCAGGGTGATACAGGAGGCAGAATGTTAAGTGGTTTCCGTGACCTTCATCCCTGGTGTTAGTCCCATGATTGTGTTATGTTATGTTGCAAAAAGCACAAGGGAGATCATCCAGGTTGGCCTGATCCAATCATGAAAGCAAAGAGTAACCAGCAAAGAGATTTCTCTGCTTGGCAGGACAAGGGGAAGTCAGAAAGTGTCAAAGCACAAGAAGAAGTTGACATGCCGTTGCTGGCTTTGTAAATGGAGGGGCCACACGCAGCAACCTGAGAGTGGCCTGTAGGGGCTGAGAGTGACCCCTGACAACCAGCAAGAAAATGGGGACTTACTCCTACAACTCCAAAGAAGTCAATTCAGCCAACAGCCTCAAAGCTTGGAAGCAGACTCTTCCCCAGAGCCTCTAGATAAGAGGCCAGCTTGCCAGTGCTTGGTTTGTCCTGTGAGACCCTAAGCAGAGAGTTCAGCCAAGCCCCTTGGACTTCTGACCCACAGAACTGTGAAGCAATAAATGGGTATTACCTTAGGCAGCTAAATTTCTGATAATTTGTTATATAGCAATTAAAAGCTAATAGAGATGGCAATCATAATTCATCTCTCATGGCAGATTTGATCATTCTGGAGTGCCTACCCATAGAGCTGTGTTGAGAAGGATTCTGACTGCATGCAGGCTCTCTGATTGTTCAGCCACATCTGGAGCAACTTCGTGTTTTCCACAACATATGCATGTTATTGTTGGTCTGGGCTCTTTCTACTGAGCTGGGATTGTGAGGTTAGATGGAGTTAGATTAAGTTGTTAGGCTGGGGCCAGAAACAGACCATAGGCTCATCAAAGAAAACCAGTCAGCAATATAAGCATAAATTGGGGCATGAAATTTTGCTTGTTTTGATCACTGCTTTATCAACAATGCCTAGAACAGTTCCTGGCGTATAGTAGGTACAATAGAAATTCTTGCTTTGAAGACCTAGATAACAAGGGATTGGAGTTAGAAGATGAACTAGTAGTTAATTGAGTGTGCTTTTGTACTACAGGACCCTGAAGTCAAATTCCATTTCAACCATGTAACAGTTTTCTCATCTCAGATAGAGACAAGAATGGTTTCTTTGCAGTGTGGTTGTGAAAATTAATTAAGGTACCATGCATGAGATGCCAAGCCCATTGCCCGGCATGTGGTCAGCATTCATCCAGTGTTAGCTGTTTTAAGGTGGTTATCAGTCAATGTTCTTAGCTGCAAGCAATAGTACAGTCACGAAGTTAGACTCATTTAAGCAGTAAGATAATTATTCAAAGGATATCGTGAAGCTCACTGAATCTTAGGCTGGGGAACCAGGCTCTGAGTGAAGACTGATTTAAAAAATCACTCTACTGAGTCAGACAGCCAGAATCATGCCCAAGAATGGGTCCACATGGACGCAGCTCCACTGCACAATGGTGGAGGCTTCAGCTCACTACCTTGGTGTGCTGTCCTGGACTCCGCCCTGTTGACCCTGGGAGCCCATGTGATGGTCAGTTAAAAGAACCACTTCATCACCCCCATCCCTGATCTTTTGTACTATTAGACCCAGATTCTAGACTCTGCAAATTCATCTGATTGTTCATGCCTATGCCCCAGCTACCAGGAGAGTTCACAAGTGAGGTTGTGAGTTTTCACTTTCTCTGGTGTGAAATAGGCTGTATTTTCCCCTCATAAAGCAGAATTCTTTAAATAAAAGGAATTCAGATGCCAGACAGCACCCAACTCCTCCCTGCCAAAAGAAAATCACCTACATTCATCATTAGGTTGCTAGTCCAGGGTCAGAAATACTCCCTTTTCAGAGGGCAGAGCAAGTTCTAGGGTTCAGTCTCAGGACTATTCTAGACAGGAGGGTCTTAAATACTCCAATATATGGGAGAGTGTCTTGTTTTGTATCTGATCCTGGCTTTCAACTTGACTCCTTCTGATTGATCCTGCACAGGGGTCATGCATAATTAAAAGGTCACTTTAGTTTCAGAATGCAGTTAGTCCGGGGAGGTACCTGTAGGCTTGAGCTTTCTTTGAATCTGATAAGAGAGCTCTTTGGCCTTCATGCTCCAGTAGGATCTGCAGAGGCCTGTGAAGTGTCCAGTGATGAGTCACTCCATGGTTATACAGTCAAGCCCTGACTGTTGTTCTTTATCATGGTTTTTATGCCTGAGAATACCTTCTGAAAATAATCACATGATAATAGGTAACATATACGCCTGTAATCCCAACACTTTGGGAGGCCAAGGAGGGTGGATCGCTTGAGCCCAGGAATTTGAGACCAGCCTGGGCAATATGGTGAAAACCCATCTTTACAAAAAAATACAAAAATTAGCTGGGCATGGTGGCACACACTTGCAATCCCACATACTCGGGAGGCGGAGGTTGCAGTGAGCCAAAATTGCACGACTGCACTCCAGCCTGGGCACCAGAGTGAGACTCTGTCTCAATAAAAAAAAAAAGAAAAGAAAATGATAATAGGTAACATTTATCTAATGCTTATTTTTTAGGAAAAAACTCTCTTAAACCAAGTTTTCCTCTACTCTCATGCCACCACCACAAAAATCATCAACCCAGAAGACTTCTGTGACCAAATGTGGGGCTGCTTTTCCCTGGACACCAAGCAGCGGACACCAGCTAGGTGTCCTCCCGTTTAATTCTGACACTACCTAGAGATAGTATCGGGTCCCAAAGGTTGAGGCTCAGTCCCCAAGACTGCCCTTCACTCCTAGACATCAGTTGCAAGCCTGGGCCTCTGGAACCTCTGACTGCAGGGCTTCAAGTTGTGGTTCTCACAACCCCTGCTTTGGGTTCATTTAATTTGCTGGAGCAGCTCGCAGAACTTCAGGAAACAGCTACATTTACCAGTTTATTATAAAGGATATAACAAAGAATACAGATGGAGAGATGTATAGGGCGAGGCATGGGGGGAGGGGTGTAGAGTTTCCATGCCCTCTCTGGGCACACCACCCTCCAGGAACCTCTGTGTGTTCAGCTATCCAGAAGCTCTCTAAACCCTGTCTTTTTGGGTTTTTACAGAGACTTCATTACCTAGGCATGATTGACAAGTGTAGAGATGTGATTGGTCAAAAAGCACATGATCTAAACCCAGCAAGGCCTGTTTGTTCAGACTTGTCTTGGCCTCCTCTCCTCTCTGTGTAGCATTCCTTCTTCTAGGGTATGGGGCGGGATGCTTTCTGGAATGAGGGTCTTTTGATTCACAGTCAGAGTCCTGCCTTGGACAGGTGAAAGGAGGACAAGAAAAGGCGAGAGAGAGGGATTCTGGTTCCTGAGGCCTGCTTCTGATGCTTAAAGTGTGCCAACATTAAAACAAAAGACTAACAAGAGTCATGGGAGCTGTGAGCTAGAAGCCATGGATGAAAACCAATATATACACATTGGTTTTATATAATATGTATAATATATATTATCAACATATTAAATATGTAATATATATATTTATAAAATATAAATATATTTTATATATTATATATAATATATGAAATGTATATTTAAGTATATATTTTATATATTGGTTTTATATAATATATATAAAATATAAACTTATTTTAAATAATATATTGTATGTATCTATAAAATATATTTTTTACATATTATATAAAATCATAATCACATACTTATTTTGCGGTCACAGGCTAAAAGCTTTATGTTTTTGCCCATCTCATTTAATGCTTAACTCTGTGAGGCTTGGCAAAATTTTCCCATTTTATAAATCAGGAAACTGAGGCTTAGGGAGCAGGTCAACCAGGTTGTAGATGGTAGAACTTGAACTCAAACCAAAGCCTGTCTGACACCATAGCTTGTGGTGTTAACCACAAATTTATATGAAACTGATAGACTGTGAGCAGTTAACTCATTAAGCATGATGAAATGTCAATGATGGATACAAGTTCAGCATAAAGACTATAAAACATCTACAGAAACCCTTTTAAATTTGGGATGGGAATCCTGCAGTTTTTGGATCTCCAGGTCCTTAAGGTTTTGTCTGCAAATGAAGTTTCTTTTAAATAGTAGTAGCAGTATGATAAGAACATGTAATTTTTTTTCTGTAATCAAGATAATGAACTGAGTTGCCGATATTTATTTCCATTAGCACAGTGATTACATATAATTAAAACTAAAGCATCATCAGAAAAGGTCAGATAACAAAAACTGTAAGAAAGAAAAGACGAATTATCTTTTCACAGAAGAGACTTGGTACAGGCCCACTAAATAGGAATGCCTATATCTGTGTTTCTTCTGATATCAATCCTTAATATTTTGTTCTACTGTTTCCTTTTCCATTGCACTTCCTTTGTCACATACCGTCTACTTTGTTATTATTTACTGCCATCCCCTCCTTTTAAAATGTGAGCTTTCTCAGGGCAGAGGCCTTTGACTCATTATCTAATAGATCTCAAATGCCAAGAAAATCGTGCTACACAGTAGGTACTCAATGAATATGTGTGAATGACTTGATGAATGTAATAAACAGTAGAAGTAGAATAAGATGAGGGGAAATTCTCTATTCAATGGCATATATTTGCGTGATTGTTTTTGTGATCTATTGTTGTGAAACAAACCTCCTCAAAATGTAATGACTTAGAACAACAACTGACCCATTGCTTACTCTCAGAAACTAGGGCAAGGCTCAGCTCCATGTGCTGTTGGTTGGAGCAGCTGCTCTGGTTCTGGAGAATCCAAGGTGGCCTCGCTCACATGACTGGGTTCCTGTTGCTGGCTGGTGGCTGAGGTGCTTTTGTTTTCCTCCACGTGGCCTCTCGTCCTGCGAGGGCCTTTCTCTCCATGTGGTCTCTCTATCCAGCCAGCTTGGCTGGGCTTTTTTACATGGTGTATGGGTTCTCAGGGTGCAAACAGAAGCTCCAAGCCCTCTTAAGACCTCAACTCCTACATCCCAGAATGTCACTTTCAACACATTCTGTGAGTCAAAGCCAGTCCCAGAGCCAGTCTGGATCTGAGGGCAGGGGAGATGGACTCTGCCTCTTAGGTTCAGCAATGTCACATTGCAGAAAGCGCCCCAGTGCAAGGGAAGGGGCAGAGGGGACTGTTGTTTTTCTTTTCCAGTTTACTTTTTCATTTTGGTAAAACATATGTAAAAAAAGGTACCGTTTTACCATTTCTTGTTTGTTCATTTGTTTGAGATAGGGTCTCGCTCTGTCGCCCAGACTGAAGTGCAGTGGCATGATCACAGCTCACTGCAGCCTCAACCTCCCAGGCTCAGGTGATCCTCCAACCTCAGCCTCCCAAGTAGCTGGGACAACAGGCATGCACCACCATGCCCAGCTAATTTTAAAAATTATTTGTAGAGATGGGGTCTCCCTATGTTGCCCAGGCTCAAACTCCTGGCCTCAAGGGATCCTCTCCCCTAGGTCTCTGATATGGTTTGGCTGTGTCCCCACCCAAAATCTCATCTTTAATTGAAGTAATCCCAACGCATCAAGGGCAGGACCAGGTGGAGATAATTGAATCATGGAGGTGGTTTCCCTTATGCTGTTCTCGTGATCGTGAGTGAGTTCTCACTAGATCTGATGGCTTTATAAGGGGCTTTTCCCTTCGCTGGGCACTCATTCTCTCTCCTGCTGCTAAGTTTCCTGAGGCCTCCTCAGCCATGCAGAACTGTGAGTCAATTAAACCTCTTTTCTTTATAAATTGCCCAGTCTTGGGTATTTCTTCATAGCAGTGTGAGAACAGACCAATACAGCCTCCCCAAAGTGGTGGGATTACAGGTGTGAGCCACCACACCCAGCCTAACAATTTTTAAGTGTACAGTTTGGTGGCATTACATGTATTTACATCATTGTAAAACCACCACCACCCATCTCCAGACCTCGTTTCTTCTTCTGAAACTGAAACTCGATCCTTATTGAACAAGGTCTCCCCATTATCCTCTCCCATACACCTAGTCCCTGGCGACCATCATTATATTTTCTGTCTCTATGAATTTGACTGCTATCAGTATAACCTATCTAGGCACCTTATCAAAGTGGAATAATGCAGTGTTTGTCTTTTTGTGACTGGATTATTTCACTTAGCATAATGTTTCCAAGGTTTATCGACGTCGTAGCATATGTTAGCATTTCCTTCCTTTTTAAGATTGAATAATATTCCATTGTGTATATATATAGATTACATTTTGTGTATCCATTCATCTGCCTGTGTACTCTTGGACAACTTTGTCCTTTGGCTATTATGAATAATGCTACTATGAATGTGGGTATTCAAATAGCTCTTCATGTTCCGCTTTCAATTCTATGAGTATACCCAGAAGTGGAATTGCTGGATTACATGGTAATTCTATGTTTAATATTTTAAGGAACTGCCGTACTGTTTTCCACAGCAGCTGTACCATTTTATAGAGAGGGAGCTCTTTTTAACAATCCGTAATACTACAATATAGCCTGTGTTTACCACTTTTATGGGATTTTTTTTTTCTTCTGAAACGTATTCTAATGCACATTTTCTTTCTTTCCTTTCTTTTAAAAGGTTTCTTCCTTTGTGTTTCCATGTGCATTTACAGTCCTCAAGAATTTAATTTGTGTCAGGTTTTTCATCATTGCTCTTGCTAGGGAAACTCCTCCCTATTGTGCAGAGAAAGTCAGCTCCAGATGCAGCTAAATGGCAAGGGTCAGTAACCTAAGGTCTCTGCTCTGTGCCTCACTTCAACTCTGCTGCTCGCACAGATTTCTAGGCTAGGGTGGCATCATTTTCCCTGAAAAGCTTTGGAGCATTGCCCCAGAAGACGGCTCTGAAATACCTTCAACTTCTCAGCATTTTGCCAGCCCTCTATGACTAATCTGAAAATGAATCTTTTGAGAAAAAGGAGGAGGAAAAATGCGAAAAGCCACCCTCCCAAGACAAACAATGAGAAATTGCTAAAAATAATAGATGCTTTATTGTTTCTCTTTCTAAAGGCCATATTTTTGGCTAGCTTTAGCTATTATTTATTCCCATGGGGCACATTTCATTTTCTCTGAAAGATTGTATAGTAAGGGGAAACAGCTTATAATTTGGGCTACAAATTGTGTGTGACATTTCCGAATCTTATTTGGTGCTTTTCTCTATTGTTATCTAAGAAGAGCGTTTTTTTTCATAGGCATTGTTTGAAGCAGGTAAAGTCCCTCCCGAACAGGCATGTCCCTCCTACTATAAAGAGATATAATATGGCTCATTTCTGTGTTTTATTTTTTTGAAGAATGGATTACTGGCCTTACATCTCACATTTACAGTACTGTTCTGTAGCCCACACCATAGCAGGAATAGTTATATTCTTCATGTCCCTATAGCCTCCAATATTGAGAGGAGATCTATAAGGGTGAGTATATTGGGATTTCTCCAGGCCTTTTTGAACTGAGAACATATGTCAATTTTCCTTTGAATCTTTTATTCAAACTCTAATTTTAAAAATATTTATTTAGGTTGGGTGCGGTGGCTCAGACCTGTAATCCTAGCACTTTGGGAGGCCAAGGTAGGCAGATCACGAGGTCAGGAGTTCGAGACCAGCCTGGCCAATATGATGAAACCCCATTTCTACTAAAAAATACAAAAATTAGCCAGGCATGGTGGCACATACCTGTAGTCCCAGCTACTCAGGAGGCTGAAGCAGGAGAATCGCCTGAATCAGGGAGGTGGAGGTTGCAGTGAGCTGAGATTGTGCCACTGTATTCCAGCGTGGGTGACAGAGTAAGACTCCATCCCAAATATATATAAAATATATAATATATAAAAATAAGAAACTCATTACTTGTTAACACACATCTTTTCCAAGACAAAAAAAAAATAGTGTGACCAGTGACATTGTCTGTCTTTTTTCTTTCTTTCCTTCCTTCCTTCCTTCCTTCCTTCCTTCCTTCCTTCCTT
>NW_012102144.1:1169593-1180178 GCF_000951045.1 Mandrillus leucophaeus | reverse complement strand
AATGTCAGAATGTTCTTTGTTCCCCTGCTGTAAAGGAATTTATAGTTTGTTGTTGTTGTTGTTTTGTTCGTTTTGTTTTGTTTTGTTTTGTTTTGTTTTGAGACAGAATTTCACTCTTGTTGCCCAGGCTGGAGTGCAGTGGTGCAATCTTAGCACACTGCAACCTCTGCCTCCCAAGTAGCTGAGATTACAGGCACGCACCACTATGCCCAGCAAATTTTTGTATTTTTGTAGAGATGAGGTTTCACCATGTTGGCCAGGCTGGTCTCGAACTCCTGACCTCAAGTGATTCACCCACCTCGACCTCCCAAAGTGCTGGTGGATTACAGAATGTTTCAAATATTGATGTTTAGCTTAATAAAAGACAGGCTAATCATATCTGCTTGTGCATTAAATTTGTTCTGATATTGCAAGTTTTAGCCTCTAGAAAACTCCACTGAACATTTATTAGAGAATGAGTGAAAATGGGCCAGGCGTGGTGGCTCATGCCTGTAATCCCAGCACTTTGAGAGGCTGAGGTGGGCAGATCAGGAGGTCAAGAGATCGAGACCATCCTGGCCAACATGGTGAAACCCCTGTCTCTCCTAAAAATACAAAAATTATCTGGGAGTGATGGCGTGCGCCTGTAGTCCCAGCTACTTGGGAGACTGAGGCAGGAAAATTGCTTGAACTTGGGAGGCAGAGGTTGCAGTGAGCTCAGATCGCGCCACTGCACTCCAGCCTGGGCAACAATAGTGAACTCGGTCTCCAAACAAACAAACAAAAAAAAGTATGAGTGAAAATGACAAATGCCATCTTGGTTTTATCGTGAAAATATTTTTTACTTCATGGACCCCCTGGAAGGATTTTGGGGGTTCCCAGCACTCTCCAGACCATACTTTGAGGACCACTGTCTTCTCTGTCCTACTTTTCTAGTAAGAAGTTTATGATCTAGTTAGAGCAGAGAAGGGAGGGGGTATGAGGTGCTATTTCTAAGCCACCAAGTGAAATACGGAAATGGCTGGTACAGTCAAATTTCAGCTACTGTTTTTAATTTAGTTTACCTAATTGACTCAGGGGATAAATATTTTTATATCCATTTTATAGTTAAGAACAATGAGACTAAAAGGTTAAGCTTTGCTCAAAGACGTCCAATAGAGCTAAGATTTGAACTTATATCATCTGAGTCCACAGTTGCCTGCTCCTCCTGCCATTTCCTAATAAGTAGTTGACGTACTACATCGTTATGTAGACCACTATGAGAGTGGGCCCTGTATTAATTGAGACTTTGGGTTGTAAGTGACAGCACTCCAATGTAAGCTTGTTTAAACCAAAAAAAAAAAAAAAAAAAAAAAAAAAAAAAAAGGACATTTGCCAGCAAAAGCAAATGGTAGATTAGCTTCAGGCACAACTAGATCTATGGGCTCAACTACCTAATTCAGAGCTCAGATTTTCTCTCTTTATCCCTTGAGCTTGACTTCCCTTTCAGTTGGCATTATTCTCAGGCAGGATTTGACACTAGCAATTCTAGGCTTTATCTAACCAGTTTGGGAACCCCTGTGTCTGAGTTTGTTCTGCTATAACAAAATACCTGAGACTGGGTACTTTATAAAGAACAGAAATGTATTTATCACAATCTGGGGCTGGGAGTTCAAGATCAAGGTGCCGGCAGGTTTAGTGTCTGGTGAAGGCTACTGTCTGCTTTCAAGATGGGATCATGTTGCTGCATATTCCAGAGGGGAGGAAAGCTGTGTCCTCACATGATGGGATACAGAAGGACAAGAGAACTGAATGCTGTGTGAAGCTTCATTTAAAAAGGCCTTCATCTGATTCCAGAGAGAGGAGCCCTCCTGACTTAATTACCTCTTAAGCCCCCACCTCTTATCACATTGGACATTAAGTTCCAACACCAGAATTTTGGAGTCATACCATAGCAGGCTGTAAAAAGAGAATCTGTTGTTTCCAAATAATCCTGGGGAAGACTGTCATTGGGCCACTTGGGGTGCGAGTCTGTCTTGGACCAATTCCTGAGCCAAAGAGGTTGAGGGCTGCAACTGGCCAGGTTTAGGACCAGGGGCCAATCCTTGGAGCCTGAGGGAGTAGCAGGATGAAATCCATCTACTCCTATGTTAGACACAATTATCTCATTTAAGAGTGGTAAAGGGGGTAGTTCCCAGATGAAAACTAGGATACTCATCACAGAAAAATAGAGCAAGGGATTTTCAGCAGGCAAAACCCCATAAATGTCCACAGTGGGTCTTATTTTGCTCATGCCTATTGTTTAAGCTCATACCATATATGGAATTTGTTGATTTTTTTCTCATTCTGCAGGGTTATTATATAGACTGCTGTGGTCATATCAGAATGTCAGAATGTTCTTTGTTCCCCTGCTGTAAAGGAATTTATAGTTTGTTGTTGTTGTTGTTTTGTTCGTTTTGTTTTGTTTTGTTTTGTTTTGTTTTGAGACAGAATTTCACTCTTGTTGCCCAGGCTGGAGTGCAGTGGTGCAATCTTAGCACACTGCAACCTCCACCTCCCGGGTTCAAGTGATTCTCTTGCCTCAGCCTCCAGAGTAGCTGGGGTTACAGGCGCCTGCCACCATGCCCACCTAATTTTTTCTGTTTTTTTTTAGTAGAGATGGGGTTTCATCATGTTGGCCAGGCTGGTCTCGAACTCCTGACCTCCCGACCTGAGGTGATCCACCCACCTCGGCCTCCCAAAGTGCTGGGATTACAGGTGTGAGCCACTGTGCCAGGCCTATGGTATTCTTTTGAAGACAAATCAGACATGCACACGGAATGCTCTAAAAATAAGTACCAAGTGATTAGCAGATGGAAATGAAGTCATAGCACAGGTTAAATGTCTGTCAGCCAAGTGATTGTGTAGAGGGTCACAACAGACAGACATTAGGGACAGAGAAGCATCTCTGATGTATAAATTACATGGTAACAGATACACTTTGGTCTGTCTTTTGCAAAATAGCATTCTGAAGTCTTTTTTACTCTTCCTGGGAGATAATGTGTTGAAGTTGATAGAATATGAGTTGGCAGTCAGAAACTCAACAAAAGTGATCACTTCCTTTCTCCCACAACACCTAGTGCTGCTGTTGTTGACTTTCTAGACAGAGTTTCCAGGTCCAAAGAGAACCAGAGAAGCATGCCATTCCTGTTCTTTCCCTTTTTCTGCCCTCACACATGGAGTATGTACCTGTCTCAGCAACTGATATCCAGGTATCTATTCACACATTGCCCCTTGATGAATAGGCAAAGGGAATAACTGTGGTAGTGTTTGTTTTCACTGGAAAGAGGTATAATCCTGAAGAGTGTATGGTTGATCGTGGCTGGAATCAGGGAACTCAGCAATGCTTACACTGATAAACTGCCACAGGCTCGAATTTGTGACTAGATGCAGGTAGATTGCAAGAAAAGCAATATTAAATAAAACTCTTATTAATCCAAGATGTTATTTAACAATGTATTTCTTTTTAAAGGGTATTTTAAAAGTATTTCAAGCATTTCATATGTTGTGACCTAGAAGTATTAACTGCTGGGATGCATTTGCTTTAAGGAGGGTAGGAAAAATGGATAGCTTGTGTTTATTGAAACCTGTTCAGCTGTTAACCGAGCTTCAGGAATTCAGATATCATTACATTTATTTCAAGAGTCAAAAACAGCTCATTCTGAATTAGTCTTTACTTAAAGATTCTGCTTTGAAATTTTCGGGGGTTGTTTTCTCCAAAGCTCCCTTTTCCAACCCAAACATGCACAGATCGAAATTTCTTGCTTAACAATTGTAATACTTGCTCCAGTGCAAACGAGAGAGGAAATTGGCATTTCTACAACCAGTTGGAAGCTTTTATCTCCAGGTTTTTGGTCTGGTGCTTAACAACTGTGCCACATGCATTGGCCTGAGCTCCGCTTTCACTCTGAGTCCTGAATGAGGTCAGCAAAAATAACTGAGTTAGACTTTTCATTCACAACTTGCCTCCTGATGGCACATGGCAGAAGCCTTTCTCCCCTAGCTTCTATCACCCCCTGCCCCCAACTCCACCACCACCAATTTTGATCGAGTAAAAGTCTCCACACTGTAGTTGGTAGAACTCCACCTGATAAAATGGAGACCCATTTTCCTCATGCTTAGAAAGTACTTTCATTATCATTATATTAGTCAGCTTGGGCTGCCATGAGAAAATACTAGAGAATTGGTGACTTCAACAACAGAGATTTACTTTTTCACAGCTCGGAAGACCAGAAGTCCCAAATCAAGGGGCCAGCAGTGTTGGTTTCCAGTGAGGGCTCTTTTCCTGGTTTGTTGTCACCTTCTTGCTGGGTCCTCCTCTGCCCATGCACACACACAGAGGGGGAGCTTGGTTGTCTCTTTTTTATAAAGACACTAGTCCTATTGGATTAAGGCCCGACCCCTATGCCCTCACTTAACCTTTACTACCTACTTATAGGCCCTATCTCCAAATACAATTACATTAGGGGTTAGGGCTTCAACATATGAAATTGGAGGCAACACAGTTTAGTCCACAACAATTACGTATGTTTTTTCTTTCAATAAGGCTAAGATAAAAGTCTTTCTGTGCTTCCAATACATGTGGTGTTCTTGTCTACCACGATCTCTGCTAGGAGAACTCAGCAAGCATGCTGTGGGTGGAAAAAGGATACAGTAAACTATTTCAGCTGGTGAGAATGACATGCAAGATTAAAAACATAAAAAAAAAAATGGAATATCATCTCTTCTTGTTCTCCTTTCCTGTAAATGTAGCCTGTCCTATTTGTAACTGCCTGTTTATTTCATAGCCCTCTTCTGATAGATGCCTATTATTAAAGTAGATTGGGCCCTGAAGTGGTAATAGCAGAGGCGACTTCCCAGGGTAGGAAGTTTGCTTAGTGTGGAGGTTAGCCTTGTGTTCAGCAATCTAGTCCTTATCTAGAAACTGGGAAGAAAAGACCACAAGTAGGACTTCTAGCTTGCTTCCAGCATCATTTTTTACCATTGAATTAAGCATGTCAAGGCATTTTCCTACATAATTAATGGCTTTGGCCTCTAATTCTATATATTCCTGTATATGCCTACTTGTTTAGGCATTTGTAATAGAATGGTGTTAGGGACCTGCCAGAAGTTATCTCCTGTTGTTCTAGAATTTGGGCCAGCTCCCAAAGTAGAAACAGAGGGCACTAGTATCCCATTCTAACTTCAGAATTTGGGACCATCCAGGGCTTACCAAACTGTTCTATTTCAGGAGAATGGACCCTTCCATCCTCACCCCTAACCCAAGTTGATATAAGAGCCAAACTGGGGAAAGAGAAAGGTAGTCTTTTTAGAGAGAAGAGTGTTTACCGAAAGCTCTTATCTCCCTTCCCCTCCTGTAAGAGAGGTGAGTGGGATGCCCACTTGCTGTGAGCTGACCAAAGCCAATCTGATCCCATCCCTCTTAGATTCTTTTGGAAGCTACTGAAGAAGTTAGAGTTGGTGAGTGTTCACTGTTCTTCTCTAACCTTGCTCCAATTTTAATGAAAGCAGGCCTCAGACCAAATTCTCCCACACATACAGACATTTACTAAATGAATATTCATTAGCAGATCAGGCTCAAAACAGCTCATAAGCCCACTCTGCAAGCCTGATGCCATCCCAGCTCACTGTCCCGTAGAGTAGTGATGCTCATCCCTGGCTGCACGCTGGAATCATCAGGGGAGCTTTAAAAAGACACCGATACTGGTCCCACTTTGAGAGATTCCCACGTCACCTGTCTGGATGAGGCCTGGCTATTCATCTAAAAGCTCTGCATGCCATGCTCATATTCAGCCAAGGTTGAGAACTAGTGTTTTAGAGGCTGCAACCACACCCTGTAGGAAGGGTTCATTTAAGGCCAGCCCAGCAACATCACAGTCCTCTACTCAGGACTCTTCAGTCAGAGAACCTCCTAAACCAACTGGTTTTAGCTGGACATAGTGTTGGGGATTAAGTCATGGGTGTCATCATAAGGGGTACAAGGTTCTGGCTCATGTAGATTCTTATTCCCTGTTCATGAAAGGGTGGGAGGTGTCTCCAAACTATTTGAGCTGCTTCACACATCCTAAATACCTTGCAATTCACCAGAGAGACCCTGTCTCTAACATCCATCATGCTAATTAAGAAGTCAGTTTCACCAATAAGAACCTGTTTTAGCGTCCCCGATGCTAATTAACAACAGCTGGTCATTGATGAAGCTAGGTTAAGAGAAGTGTGCATATGGTAGCTGTCCCTAGATTGTAGCCCTTACCAGTGGGATGCTAACTGACCTTGCCAGGTCTGTGTATTCTTGGTAACATGTTAGCTGACAACCTCTAAAATCAAAGCTAACCTAACTGGCATATACATGATATCATAATGATTATGCAGATATATTTTTAAGTAAATTACAGTCATAATAACACCGCATCTTCCCAAAGCCGAAGGAGGAGTGTTGTTTGTAAGGAGGGTTCTTGGTAAAGTCTGAACATGTCCCAACTGTCGATCATGCCTCTCCACCCCCAGTCAAGTCAGGGCCTGAGGATTTCAACCTGATGGAACCATAGCAAAAAGATGTGTCAACACGGCAGATGATAGCTGAGCAGTGGATGGCCAGGCACAAATGGGGCCAGGGTGCTCTCTGGTTCTGGAGAATATAGACATTGCCGCTTCTGCTTACAGGTGCTGGAGTTGGAAAACAGAGCAAGTAGATGAGGTAGAGGCCATAGACTTGTTGGGGAATGCTGCATAGGGCAGGATGCACATGCATTAGAGGAATGGCCCATGACCACCAGCTGGGCATCAGCCAGGAGATGTGGCAGACATCTCTCAAGAAGACCACCAATGACTAGGGCAGCTGGGTGCCATCTATTCACACCAAATGCACAGAAAAGAACCATGTTAGCTATCCCTGTTTTAAGTGTGGAGGTTAGCCTTGTGTTCAGCAATCTAGTCCTTATCTAGAAACTGGGAAGAATTAAGTGTAATTCGAATGTGGGTTAGCTTTTTCTATAATAATACTGCATAAAAGTCCACTCCTAAGTGGCCTGTGATGATGATCCTTTCTTCCTTTTCACGTCAGCTTCTCTAGGATGGATTAGCTGAGGGGCTCTGTCTTAAGGTGTGAATTGAGCTATGCTTGTTCATGTGGGTTGGCCTCTGATTCGCTCCTATGTGTTTAATCTGATACCCAGGTTGCAAGGGCAGCAACTACCTGGGGAAATTTTTCCTCACAGCAGGGAATGAAGTACAAGAGAGCAAGCTGCACTGCTGATGTGTGCTCTAGGACTTGGCTGCTATCAGGGCTACTAACATCCTGTTAGCCAAAATGAATCACATGTCCAAGCCCAACATCAGTGAGGTAGAGGGTAATCTTCTGAAGGAGGTGTCTTGCAGAGAGCAAACATTCTTTTTTTTTTTTAAGACAGAATCTCGCCCTGTCACCCAGGCTGGAGTGCAGTGGTGCAATCTCGGCTCATTGCAACCTCTGCTTCGTGGGTTCAAGTGGTTCTCAGTCCTCAGCCTCCTGAGTAGCTGGGATTACACGCACGTGCCACCACACCCAGCTAATTTTTGTATTTTTAGTAAAGATGGGGTTTCACCATGTTGGCTAGGCTGGTCTTGGACTCCTGGTCTCAAGTGATCCGACCACCTCAGTCTCCCAAAGTGCTGGGATTACAGGCATGAGTCAACATGCCTGGCCAAGAATGTATGTTCTTGAGCAATCGTCTAATCTGCCACAGGGGCCAAAAAAGAAGCACATCTTGTCTTTCCGGTCATCTTCCTTGTCCCCAGTAGCAGAGCAGGAAGCAGGAATTTCAGGGGTATGCATGAAGGAAGACCAGACTCTACTCCAAGCTTTTGGGACATCCATAATGGTGGGATGGGGGAAATAATGTTGATCAAAGTACAAAACAGAAGTTTTACAAAGATCAGGGCTTAGCTTTGAAAAACCAGAATGAGCTACTTCCAATAATTGGAAGTTACTAAAACATTATAGACTTGAATTAAGATGTTTGTTGAGACAGCCGTCCACCCAACAGGAGAGGGGAGTTTGACACAGCACAGTTGAATGCTGAGATTGGTGAAAATGATGCCATTCTATGTTTGTATCTCTGTGTACCCAAGACCCCTTGGTAATCTGTTACATAGGCTTGCTTTGATGTCAATGAGGGAAATGCTGTTGTAGATCTTTAGTCTGGTGGGTAGTTGTAAGTACATTTCATGTGAGTTGTGCCTGGGGAAATTCACTGAGTTGGCAGAACAAAAAGGATCAAAACTGGATATCTCTATGAAGTTTTTCCCTTACTCTACTGTAAGAAGTAGCCTCTCCTCTTTGTGATTCTGGTTGCCAGTCTGTTCATGATAGATAAAGATGCCTTTACACAGAGTAATATTCCTCAAAGTATGTTTCACAGGCCTCCAGTTTTGAATCATGTTGTAAAAGGCTCTCTGGGAGAGAAGATTCTATGGTGAAATGAATTTGGGAAAGAAATATAATAGTTATCCTCACTGAAGGTCTTTTCAGAGCCTTTAATATGCTAATGCTCGCTGTAGATATCTAAAAAGGTAAATAGTTTGTACTGATTTTTAAAATACAATTTTTACTATAAATTTTTTTTTCTTCAAGGAATACCAAATCTGCAGCAAATGCTGATGATGCAGCAAATGTTGCCCTAGGGAATATATGGGATAAATTGTATTAAATTACTTTGGGTTTGGGGCAAAAATGCTAAATACGTTCATGGGGTATTTTTTCATTTTTACTGAAGACTTCTCTGTAATAAGATCTGTTTAAAACAGATCACCTCCACTAAAATCTACATCCCCTTGTGAGCCTGGCAATAAAATCAGTTTCCAACAGGAAAATCTGCCAGTGGTAGGATCGGGGAGAAAATGTTGAAAGGAATAAAATCAGTGAAACAATTAACACATATCATGGTTGATTTTTCTCATTTCCAGGCTAAAGAATCGTAGTTTTTTCCTACTGTGTAGCTAAGTTTTGTTTCAGATTAACCATCTCTTATGAGAAATTTAATGGAATTGTTTGATTCTTGGCTCCATTAACACAGTTTTCCTCTCTTCTCAGCTGCAACTCCATTGCCAATCCCTCAGTGACATTTCTGGGCATATTCATTTTCTCTCACTCCATTTTTCTTTGCCCACAGCCCCAATCAATCAACAGCCCTGGAAAAGTCCTGCCATCTGTTTTATGCTATTGATCCTGTGTTACCATGTTTTCTAAGGGAAGACTCTCAGCCATGTGGACGACATTCCTACACATATGTGGTTTCCTATTTTAGCTGGTCCTCTCTTCTACTTGTCAGCTTTGCCATGCCGAGTCTTCAAATGGGCCCTTCTTTCCCACTCCATTCCTTCCCTCAGCATAAAAAATTAGAGGCACTCTTGGGTGATATCCTCAGCTTCATTCTCTTCTAACTCTAGACATACCTGCTTCATCATTTTCCCCCCTTGCTTCTTTCTCATAAGGTCAGAGAAAGCCTGAAAACAACCCCCATAATAGAAAAAATAGCTAATTGATTTAATATTCACAACTCCTTAAAGTAGGTACTATCATTATGTCTATTTTACAGATGAGGAAACTGAGGCACAAAGCAGTTAAATAATTTGCAAAGGCCACACAGTTAACTACACAGTGGTTAAATAATTTACAAAGGTCACAAGCTGGGATTTAATCCGTAGTCTGGCTGCAGGATCTAGGCAATCTGGGCTTTTCTCCCCCCATTTCTACCAGCTTTTTAATTTTTTTTCCAAACAGCTTTGTTGAGCTTTGATTCACATGGCATAAAATTCTCCCTTTTAAAATGTACAGTTTAGTGGCATCTAGTATAGTCACAGAGTTGCGTGACCAACACCAGTATCCAATTCCAAAATATTTTCATCACCTCAGAAGAAACTTTGTGTCTAATAACAGTCATTCCCCCATTGTCCCATGCCTCCAACCCCTGCTAACCACTAACCCACTTCCTGACTCTGGATTTGCCTATTCTGGGCATTTCATATAAATGGAATGGTACAACATGTGTCTCTTTGTGGCTGCCTTCTTTTCCTTAGCATAATGTTTTAGAAGATCATCCATGTTGTAGCAGGTATCAGTATTTCATTTCTTTTTATTGCTGAAAAATATTCTCTTGTATGGATATACAACATTTTGTTTATCCATTTATCAGCTGATGGGCATTAGGATTGCTTTTACTTTTTGGCTATTATGAAGATGCTGCTGTTAATATCATGTCCGAGTTTGTGTGTATGTATATTTTCATTTCTCTTGGGTATATGCCTAGGAAGGAAATTGCTGTGTCACATGGTAACTACAGATTTAACATTTTGAGGACCTGTCAAATGGTTTCCAAAGCAGTTGTACCATTTTACAATTCCACTAAGAATGTCTGAGGGTTCAAATTTTTCCATATCCTTAACACCTCTTGTCTTTTCATTATTGCAGGCTAGTATGTGTGAAGTGGTATCTCATGGATTTTATTTATGCTTCCCTAATGACTAATGATGTTGGACATCTTTTCATATGTTTATTGGCCAATTGTATATCTTGTTTGCAGAAATACTTGTTAAAATCCTTTGCCTTTTTTTT
>NW_012102144.1:1166188-1169543 GCF_000951045.1 Mandrillus leucophaeus | reverse complement strand
GCTGGAGTACAGTGGGACAATCTTGGTTCACTGCAACCTCTGCCTCCTGGGTTCAAGCAATTCTCCTGCCGCAGCCTCCTGAGTAGCTTGGACTACAGGCTCATGCCACTACCCCTGGCTAATTTTTTGTATTTTTAGTAGACACAGGGTTTTACCATGTTAGCCAGGATGGTCTCGATCTCCTGACCTCATGATCTGCCCACCTTGGCCTCCCAAAGTGTGGGATTAAAGGTGTGAGCTACCATATGTGGCCATCTTTTGCCATTTTTAATTGGATTATTTTTCTTTTTGTTGTTTAGTTGTAAGACTTCTTTTTATATTCTGGATACAAGTCCCTTATCGAATATATGATTTACAAATATTTTTCTCCCATTCTTTTGTTGTCTTTTTTACTTTCTTGAAGTACAAAAGTTTTTTAACTTTGATGAAGTCCAATTTGTCTATTTTTTTCTTTTGTTGTTTATGATTTTGATTTTATATCTAAGAAACAGTTGTCTAATGTGAGGTCATGAGGACTCACTCCTATGTTTTCTTCTAAGTTTTATAGTTTCAGCTCTTACATTTAGGTCTCTAATTCATTTTGAGTTAATTTTTTATATAGTATAAGGAAAGAATTCAACTTCATTCTTTTGCATGTCAATTTCAGTACATCTTGTAGGGCATATCTGCTGGCAATAAATTATGTCAATATTGGTTTATCTGGGGATGTGCTAATTTCTTCTTTGTTTATAAGGATAGTTTTGCTGGATTCTTGGTTGACAGTCTATTCCTTCAGCACTTTGAAAATGCCATCCCACTACTTTCTGGCTTTCATGACATCTAGTAAGAGATAAACTCTTCATATTATAGAGGATCCCTTGCATATGATGAGTCCCTTTTTTCTTGCTGCTTTCACTTTTCCCTCCTTGTCTTTGCCTTTTGACAGTTTATGTTGTGCCTAGAAGTAGATATTTTTTAATCTATTCCATTTGGATTTTGTTGAGCTACTTGGATGTGTAGATTAATTAATGTTCCTCATTAAATTTGGGAAGTTCTTGGCTATTACTTCTTCATGTATTCTTTCTGCTCCTTTCTTTCTCACCTTTCCTTCTGGGATTCCCCTTATGTATGTGTTGATATACTAGTGTCCTGCATGTCTCTGAGGCTTTGTTCATTTTTCTATATATATTTTTTTCTTCTTCTTATTCCTTAGACTAGATCATCTCAATTGGTCTGTCTCCAGCTTGCCAGCTCAAATTTGTTCTTCAACCCTCTGGTATAATTTTTCTTTCTGTTATTATGCTTTTCAACTCAAGACTTTTAATTTATTTGGGATTTTTTGCTTGTTTTGTTTTTTACACTTTTTGTCTTTTATATTCTCCATCTGATTATTCATGAAAAAAATGAGTTCATGAGAAGTTTAGTTCTTTAGATGTCGTTTTCTTAATTCTTTGAACGTATTTATAGTAGTTGATTTACAGTCTTTGTCCTGTACATGTGGCCAAACAATCATATGAAAAAAACCAAACCTCACTTATCATTAAAGAAATGCAAATCAAAACCATGATGAGATACCGTCTAACACCAGTCAGAATGGCTATTATTGAAAGGTCAAAAAATAATAGATGCTGGCAAGGTTGTTGTGAAAAAGAAACACTTATACACTGTTGGTGGGAGTGTAAATTAGTTCAACCATTGTGGAAGACAATGTAGTGATTCCTCAAAAATCTAAAGGCAGAAATATTGTTGGACCCAGGAATCCCATTACTGGGTATATACTCAAAGGAATATAAATCATTCTATCATAAAGACACATGCATGTGCATGTTCATTGCAGCACTATTCATAACAGCAAAGACATGGAACCAACCTAAATGCCCATCAATGATAGACTAGATAAAGAAAACACGGTACATATATACTATGGAATACTAAGCAGTCATTAAAAAGGAACAAGATCATGTGCTTTACAGGGACGTCAATGGAGCTAGAGGCCATTATCCTCAGCAAACTAGTGCAGGAACAGAAAACCAAATACCACATGTTCCCACTTATCAGTGGAAACTAAATGATGAGAACACATGGACACATATAAGGGAATGACATACACTGGGTCCTACCTGAGGGTAAATGGTACAAGGAGGGAGAAGATAAGGAAGGATAACTAATGGATACTAGCCTTAATACCTAGGTGACAAAATAATCTGTACAGCAAACCTCCATAACACAAGTTTACCAGTGTAACAAACCTACACATGTAACCCTGAATTTAAAAGTTAAAAAAATTAAAATAAAGACTTGGTCTTATAAATCCAACATTTGTGCTTCCTCGGGTACACTTTATATTGAATGCTTTTTTTCCTTGTGTATTGGCCATACTTTTCTATTTGTTTTCCTGTCTAATTATTTGGAATGAAACCTAAATGTTGGAAAAAATATAATATTACAACCCTGGAAACCATATCTACTCCCCACCCAAGGGTTTGTTGTGCTTTTGTTGTCTGTTTGCTTAGTGACTTTCTTGGATGAATTCTATTATGTGTGTATTCTTTGTCATATATGTCCACTGAGGTCTCTGATCAGTTGCCTTAGTGGTCAGCTAATAATTGGACAGATATAGTCTTATATACATAAGACAAGTAGGTCTTCCTTTTGCCAGTGGGGTGTGTGTGTGTGTGTGTGTGTTGGTGCACATCTTCAGTACTCACCTCAGACAGTTTACACTCTGCGTTGGCTTTCACTTCCTGCTTGTGCAGGTCAGATAGAGGTGAGTGATTTGAACCTTAAGTCTTTTGGTAGGCATGTGCACCGTCTTTCGCATACTCATGACTTTCTAAGTCCCCAGGAGTATATTGGAACTTTACAAAGCTCTCTATCTATACTCATCTCATTCTCTAGACTTTTAAGTTCTTTTTTTTTTTTTTTTTTTAATTTGGCCAGCCTCGTGTTTTCCCCCAAATGGTATTGTTGCCTCAGGTACCTGCAATGTTAAACAACTGCTGCTAATTGTTTTCAACAAACACCTGGGGATAGAGCTTTTCCTGCTGAGCTGCTCTGATTCAGGTCAACTGAAATAAGCCCTGTTCATGGGGCATTTCCAGGGAACTGCCAAACTAGTCTAATAGTGACAATTATCTGGGGATGGGACTCTCTGGAGACTGTAAGCCCATTCTGTCCCCTTCCAGGGTTGCTAGACTACTGTTTTTTTGTTTTTTTGTTTTTTTTTTTTTTTCTTTTCTATTCCTTTTTTTACAGCTACCATTCCTGCCAGACTGCTGGTTTTCAGGGCTGTTGCAGAGCTGAGGAGAGGAGGATGAAAATAGTGCAAGTTAAAATGCCACAAAGCTTGCTATTCTTGCTAAGATTCAGCTGTTTT
>NW_012102144.1:1142147-1166138 GCF_000951045.1 Mandrillus leucophaeus | reverse complement strand
GTAGTTGATTTACAGTCTTTGTCCTGTACATGTGGCCAAACAATCATATGAAAAAAACCAAACCTCACTTATCATTAAAGAAATGCAAATCAAAACCATGATGAGATACCGTCTAACACCAGTCAGAATGGCTATTATTGAAAGGTCAAAAAATAATAGATGCTGGCAAGGTTGTTGTGAAAAAGAAACACTTATACACTGTTGGTGGGAGTGTAAATTAGTTCAACCATTGTGGAAGACAATGTAGTGATTCCTCAAAAATCTAAAGGCAGAAATATTGTTGGACCCAGGAATCCCATTACTGGGTATATACTCAAAGGAATATAAATCATTCTATCATAAAGACACATGCATGTGCATGTTCATTGCAGCACTATTCATAACAGCAAAGACATGGAACCAACCTAAATGCCCATCAATGATAGACTAGATAAAGAAAACACGGTACATATATACTATGGAATACTAAGCAGTCATTAAAAAGGAACAAGATCATGTGCTTTACAGGGACGTCAATGGAGCTAGAGGCCATTATCCTCAGCAAACTAGTGCAGGAACAGAAAACCAAATACCACATGTTCCCACTTATCAGTGGAAACTAAATGATGAGAACACATGGACACATATAAGGGAATGACATACACTGGGTCCTACCTGAGGGTAAATGGTACAAGGAGGGAGAAGATAAGGAAGGATAACTAATGGATACTAGCCTTAATACCTAGGTGACAAAATAATCTGTACAGCAAACCTCCATAACACAAGTTTACCAGTGTAACAAACCTACACATGTAACCCTGAATTTAAAAGTTAAAAAAATTAAAATAAAGACTTGGTCTTATAAATCCAACATTTGTGCTTCCTCGGGTACACTTTATATTGAATGCTTTTTTTCCTTGTGTATTGGCCATACTTTTCTATTTGTTTTCCTGTCTAATTATTTGGAATGAAACCTAAATGTTGGAAAAAATATAATATTACAACCCTGGAAACCATATCTACTCCCCACCCAAGGGTTTGTTGTGCTTTTGTTGTCTGTTTGCTTAGTGACTTTCTTGGATGAATTCTATTATGTGTGTATTCTTTGTCATATATGTCCACTGAGGTCTCTGATCAGTTGCCTTAGTGGTCAGCTAATAATTGGACAGATATAGTCTTATATACATAAGACAAGTAGGTCTTCCTTTTGCCAGTGGGGTGTGTGTGTGTGTGTGTGTGTTGGTGCACATCTTCAGTACTCACCTCAGACAGTTTACACTCTGCGTTGGCTTTCACTTCCTGCTTGTGCAGGTCAGATAGAGGTGAGTGATTTGAACCTTAAGTCTTTTGGTAGGCATGTGCACCGTCTTTCGCATACTCATGACTTTCTAAGTCCCCAGGAGTATATTGGAACTTTACAAAGCTCTCTATCTATACTCATCTCATTCTCTAGACTTTTAAGTTCTTTTTTTTTTTTTTTTTTTAATTTGGCCAGCCTCGTGTTTTCCCCCAAATGGTATTGTTGCCTCAGGTACCTGCAATGTTAAACAACTGCTGCTAATTGTTTTCAACAAACACCTGGGGATAGAGCTTTTCCTGCTGAGCTGCTCTGATTCAGGTCAACTGAAATAAGCCCTGTTCATGGGGCATTTCCAGGGAACTGCCAAACTAGTCTAATAGTGACAATTATCTGGGGATGGGACTCTCTGGAGACTGTAAGCCCATTCTGTCCCCTTCCAGGGTTGCTAGACTACTGTTTTTTTGTTTTTTTGTTTTTTTTTTTTTTTCTTTTCTATTCCTTTTTTTACAGCTACCATTCCTGCCAGACTGCTGGTTTTCAGGGCTGTTGCAGAGCTGAGGAGAGGAGGATGAAAATAGTGCAAGTTAAAATGCCACAAAGCTTGCTATTCTTGCTAAGATTCAGCTGTTTTTCTCAAATAAATGATCCTCTGCTTGTTGCAAGCCTTTAATTTCCCAAGTTCTGAAAAAGTTAATTTTGACAATTTTGCCAGTGTTCCTGTTGCTTTTATAGAGGAATGCATTTTGGGAGATATTCACTCTGCCATTCTGGAATTGCTTCCTCAGGCAATCCAATTTTAAGTTATGAGCACAGATTTTAGTAAATCCTTAATAAGTACTCTGAAGACCTAGTTTTGAATGAAGGCAGAGACTATAGGATTGTAAGTAATTTATGCAAAAGAACTCTAAGTAGTGTTTTAATATTTTCCCTACTGGTTCAAGATCATCAAGAGGTCATTTGTAGCCAGTATGTGCTTACCACTTCAAGTAAAATTTTTCTGTGAGTTAATTTTTCATGAATATATAGTGTTCCTTTTGTCTGGAAAAATCCTGATTTATTGTTGATGAACATTAAGGTTTTTTCCCCCAAGCTTTCACTGCTCCCAGTAGTGGTCAAGGACTTATTACTGGACACAGTAATGGGGCCATTAAATCTACTGAAGTATACTTACTAGCTCAAAAGGTAGTAAGCTACCTTGATAGCTAGCATGGTGTATTTATTTTTAAACATTGAGAGCTTATATATTCTTTCTCATCCTAGTGTTGGAAGTATTTTTCCTTATGGTTTATTGTTTGTCCTTCTTTATTGTAAAAGGGCCTAAATATGTAAAGAGTGTCTGAATAGTTGGGAAACAAGTTAAACTAATGTTAAAACTGTGTGTTAATTATATTTTAAAATATGTTTTTCTGTACCTTCCTGACATCTTTTTAGATGAAGTAACCAACCCTAAATTGAAAGCAGTGAGGCCAATTTTTGACCTGAAAAGAGGATGATGAATATGCTATTCCCCCACCACCCTGCTGAAGTATCTAAACTTTTTGGATAGCCTGTGGGTTAGAAAGCAGTTTTATGTCATTTGACACATAACATCTATACCAGGTATCAACTTGAATGGCTAAAGCCTTTCTTTGCATTTGAAATCCAAGTTTTTCAACTGCTCCTTTTGAATATTTTTCTCTTTCCAATGAGTTGTAGCAGGATGACTCACCTTTCTGGATTTGCTAGCCAAAGGACTTGGCATGCTAAACTATAGCATGCATCCTCCTTAATTGGGTTAGATCAGAGCGTGATGGAAGTCATGCTGTACAAGGAGAATCTGCGTGCTTGTAGTGGTTTTTTAAAAGAAGTGTTTGGAGGCTGGGCACCGTGGCTTACGCCTGTAATCCCACCACTTTGGGAGGCCGAGGCGGGCAGATCATGAGGTCAGGAGATAGAGACCATCCTGGCTAACATGGTGAAACCCTGTCTCTACTAAAAATGCAAAAAATTAGCCGGGCGTGGTGACGGGAACCTGTAGTCCCAGCCACTCCGGAGGTTGAGGCAGGGGAATGGCCTAAACCTGGCAGGAGGAGCTTGCAGTGAGCCGAGATCACACCACTGCACTCCAGCCTGGGCAACAGAGCAAGACTCCATCTCAAAAACAAACAAACAATAAAAGAAGTATTTTGAGTTGTGATCTACTCTTTCTCATTACATAAAGGGAGAATAAAAATGACCTCTTGTCAGCAACCTTACTCCCCGTTACCTTAATGTTTATCTTGCCATCTTTTGATATTTTATTACTTATCCTACCTTCTAAGAAGTAAAGCAGTAAAATGTGTTTTAGAAGGACCCTGTTGAGGTATTAATTGCCTCATTAGGAGAAAGCCAGTTCTTATACCAGTACCCTCTGGCACCAGGATTCACAAAATAAAAGTGTCCATTTGCTAATTTCCAGGTAAGTTATAGGCTAAATCCCATTACAACAAATCGTAACACAATAGAATCTTTACATGACAACAGGGTTTCCAAATCTCAGCCAAACAATGGTCTGCTCATTGCAGGCAACAAAATCTTATGCCTACATATGCATCAGAAGTTTTTCATAATGGAATTTGACCTACAGTTATATTTGGAATCCGAAATTATGCTTTGAGAATGGTGATTCTGCACATGAATGCAAGGAGTAAAAGGCCTTGAGTTTCTCTGCAATATGCTTTCAGCGAACCGGAGGAGCCCTATAATAACATGATGAATCCTTGTAAGTATATAGGAGATTAGTAAAAGCCACTCATCAAAATGTGATCAATGGCTCAGGCTCCTATAATAAATGGTAGCTGCCAATCTCTGCCCCTGGCACCAGAGTTGCATTTTGGAAATATCTGTTGAATGAAGAAGAGACTAAAAACAACTTTGACTTGCGTTTCCATAGTTTCCGAATGGAAAAGGTCCACAGAATAGATCTGACTTTCCAAGGAGGCTGGATTTTAATCAGCATTGCAAACAAGCCTAATCTTTTATTAGTCTACTGGCAAAAGTTCTGATACTCCCTTAGCACCTTCCACTCTGCTCCAGAGGTGCACAGCTGATGGAACAGGACTATTGTCATGAACTCAGGAGTTGATTCTATGGAACTTGATCAAGGGACCGTTTGTAAAGCTGCTTTCAGCCCTATACGGACCTTAAGGATGACATGGGAGTCTGTAGAATGTGAAAATGGATCTCTTCCCACAGGACTTAGAAGAAATCAATAGTGTCTGCTGTTATCACCTGTGCTGAGATCAGAAAAAAATGACCCCATTACCTTACCCATCATGCATAAATAAAAATATTACTAGTAATAATAACAATAATAATAGCAGCAAATTCTTGTGTAGCACTTTTCATGTCCCAAGCATGGAATGAAGACTATCATTTTCATATACTTAGTAGACAGGGATACCAGGAGAGTAGGTACTGTTTTTCTCATTTTACAAGTGAGGAAACTGAGGGACAGGGAGGGTAAGTGTTTTATCCAAGGTCTCACAGCTATTAAGTACCAGAGCTGGAATTGAACCCAAGCAGTTTAATTCCAGAATTCGTATACTTAGCCATTTTCCTTCAGGGCACCTTATCGGCAAAACCTCTATATTGTGAGAGGGTATCTCTCGGTTAAGTTACTGATTATGCATGTGTATTCAATAAACATTCATTGAGTACTCACCAGGGGCCAGGCACTGAAATTACAATAGTGAAGAAAAGTAGACAGGGTGGCTTCTTTCTTTTATGATAAATGGTCATGTTGAGGAAGGCTAGGAAAGAATGAAACTTGGTTCCGTGGGGACCTTGAACAAAGGAACCTGCTTTAGACCAGGAAGAAGCAACACCTATGCTGAGGTGCATAGGCAGGACAGGGAAATGGAGGGAAAATGGCATTCCACACATATGGAACAACATATGCAAAGGCCAAAGGGCAGTGGCATCTGGGCCCTTCAAGGAACTGTAGTACAGGTAGTGAGAGGATGAGGCTGCAGAGATTGGCAGACCATTTAGGGCTCCATAGGTCATGTCGAGAAGTCTTGTCTGACAAGCAATGGAAAACCATTGGAAAGCCTTAAGGAGGATAGTAGAATGAATAGACTGGGCTTTGAAAACTTCTCTCTTGTCTCTCGGCAGAACAGATGGAAGGGTCACCAGGGAGAGTACTGGGAAATCAGTCAGGAGGCTCCTCTGCTAGTCCAGACGAAAGACGAAGGCGGCTGGCACTAGAACGGTGGCAGTGATGATGCACATGATAGAGCTGAGAGCTATTCTGGGGATAAAGTACGAAGGAGTACTGTGTGCCATCTCCTTTGTTAGGTGGTAAAGAAACAATGACATAGACAGATATCCTGTCCTCAAAGGTTTTATAGCAGTGATTCCAACCAGGGGCAATTTTGCCTCTACCGTGCCCCCCCACCCAGTGCTGGGAACATTTGGCAAATGTCTGGAGATACATTTGGTTGTTACAACTAGAGGGTGGTGGGGTGGACAGAGGGTTTATGCTGGCATCTACTGGGAAGAGGCCAGGGAGGCTGCTAAACATCCTGCAATGCACAAGACAGCCCCCTTCAACAAAGCATGTTCTGGCCCCAAAGGTTCATCATGCACAGGTGGAGGTGCCGTAGTTTATCCATTTGATAGCAAGCAGAAGAGTAGGCAGTGCAGTGTAGAAGAAGGCGTGCTGAGGTCAAGTGTCTTCTGGGAGCGAGGGGCACTTAACCCTACCTTGGTTGGGGCAGAAGGGGAAACTGGAGGCTTCTGCCCTTAGCATAGGTTGGAGAGGGCACTGCAAAACTGCTGAACAATACTTGAGTTCTGTTTAATGCAGATTAAGTTAGGTTCTGAGGTCCAAGGGTTCAAATCCATGCACTGTCTCCACTAGCTCTGTGACCTTTGATCTCACTGTGCCTCAGTTTCTTCCTCTCTATATTAGTTCTCCTTCATAACACATGTAGAAATGTGGGGAGATGAAGGTAGATACTCCTCGTGAAGACTTGAGCACATGGCACCTTGCGTATGGTAGTCACTCAATGAATGCCCATAATAAGCACCATTTTCCTCAGTTGCTTGGTTTGCCTCATTTTTATTTTCTTCAAATTCTCCTGAATAAGTAGAGGGCATGAAACTGCTTGGCTACAGCACCTTCACAAAACAACTTCTTCAACCTCTTTTGCTGAGTTCCCTGCCAATTGTGAGAAGCCCCTTTCCTGCTCATAATAGGAAAAGTGAAAGAGAAGAAAATAATGCAATTCCTGTTGGTTTAATTCCTGTATTCAGATTTTTTGTGGGAACATCTGATGGAAAAGTTGAGATTTTGCAATGGGATGCACGGCCTTTACTCAGAGTTGAGCAATAAATGTGATGCTCCCTAATGCGAGACTGGGCTCATCTGTGGAGCAAAACAGTCCAGTTACAGAATGGCTGTGCAGCATATTTAATCATCATGTAGGAATTGGCTCAGAAGTTCTTGAGAATTTGAGGCATCCTGGTCTGTTAATGTGCTAAAGCCAGTTGCATTTATGCAATTGTGTTTACTGAAAAACAAGGCCAATTCTTTTTAACTCCCCAAAGATCTTACTGCATTTAAATCTTTTACATTTGATTTCTTTATATCAAAAGGATTTTTCTTTTTTTGGGGGGTTGGGGGGTGAATTTCCACTGTCCCCTTCAATATTGGGCCCACCATTTAAAAATGATGTTAACATTGAGACATAATCTTCTGACCTCAAGAAAAAAAAAAGTGTTGGATGAGGTTGGCAAATGGTATTACTGTGAATCTGCTGCTTGCTACCAATGAAAGAGCAGTTGGCTGGGTTTGCCTTCCAAGGTGGAGAAGGTATTCAGTTTTCTTCTGGCAAATCAGAAAACATATCCATCTCAGTGGTGTGGCCACTGTACACCAGACCATGGGTTGGCAAACTGTGTGGCCCATGGGCCAAATCTGGTCCTCAGCCTATTATTGTAAAAATGATTCTCTGAAACACAGCCATGCTTAGCCATTTGTGTGTTGTCCATGCCTGTTTCCGTGGCAAAGTTGAGTGGTTGCAACAGAGACCACATGGTCCTCAAAGCCCAACATGCTTTTGCTTTTTGACCTTACAGAAAAAGTTTGCCAATCCCCGCTCCAGAAGACTGCTTCTCAGACTCTAATGTGCCCACGAATCACCTGCAGACCCTCTTCAGTAGGGCCGAGGATCTGCATTTCTAAAAGCTCCCCAGCAATGCCAATTCTGATGGTTCCCTGGACCACACTTTGAGTAGCAAGATTCTAGGAATTCACTGGACTGATGGGATATTTTTCTTATAGGATGCAAATGGGTAGTGGTTGAGAGCACTGGGTTCAAGTCCCATTCCTCTTATCGTGGCAGGTTACCTAATGTCCCTAAGCTTTGGATTGCTGCTCTATAAAACAAAGAGGTGCTGTCTACAAAGTGTTTAGCACAGGGCCTGGCCTATAGCATGAATTTCGTACTTGTTGGTAGCTGATATACTGGGCCTACCCTGAGACATGTTACATTACCACATATTAATCAGCCCCGATCCCTACTGTGGCCTTCACATCAGCCCTTGGAGGCCACCTTACAAGCAGAGGTTTTTATGAGTTTTCTGAGCCCCTGGAGGGCAGTTTTTGTTTAAAGGAAAGATTATTTACAGGTGGCTTTGGTTTTAAAAATTAACATTCAATTAATTAACCAATTCTTCCTCAAGTTCAGCGTTCAGTCTTATTATTCTATCACGTTTATAAACCTTCAGTCTGTGTTTACAAACATAAATAACTTTATATTTTGAGATGCGTTCATAAACACAAAGTAATTGGTTTCTTTTTAAATCATCTGGCTTGGCTCCTTCCTTCCCCAAGGAAAACACCTTTTCCTGTCTCTTTTAATAATTATTGTAATTCTCATAAATCAAACTTAAAATGTGGTGAACATTGACCTAAATATCCTAAAACTATATGTAAATTTCATGAGTTTTTTTTTTTTTTTAAGTTTCAAATAAGCTTGTACTCCTTACTCAAGTAATTGGAATAACAAGATGTTTTAAATTGAAATAACAAGAACAACCAGTAATTTCGATGGGCCAAATTCTCTTAAATGTTAAAATGATTAAAGTGCAAAATATTTATGGATTTCTTAACACAAACAATATAAAGATTTGTAATACATTTGTTTCCCTTCAACATGTCTGTACCTCATTGTAAATCTGTCCAAGGTCAAAAGGTGCTTACTCACTAAGGAAACACTTGTCTTCTAAGGATACCATGTCAGCTGGTTGAGATTGCACGATGATTGAAAACTTCAGGTGCGACGCAAACTGGATTCTTGTCCTTAATGCTGTTAGGATACCCGGAGTCCTGTTTATACTTACTATGTCATTGACTTCATAGATTAATAAAGTGAGTGGTCAGATAGATAGCCTGTGACCCTTAGATTTAAGCTAGATGTTATAGAAGTCTGGAACACTCCAAGCTGCTCCATATTTCCTGCGTGGGGTTTGCATTTTTTTGTCTCTTAAAGTATCTAAATGTTATGCCAGCTAACTCTAATGACCTTTGAGACTGTCGGAAAAAGGCACCTTTTCAAAAACTTTCTCTCTTAGGGCTACACATTTTCTAGATATTATTTCTAGATATTAAAGTGAGAACCTGTTTAACTTTGGATATCTTGACTTACACGTGGTCACAACTTCCAAGATTTTTCTGCCAGTGGGGTTGACTCCCAGTGGGGTTGTTAAACTCCTTTGGTGTTGAAGGCTATCACCATAGTTCAATATTATTCATGTGGTGCTTTTCTCTAACCTAACTATATAGTGGAAAAGTATTCTAGTTACAGTTGTTTGAAACTGTCTAGATTGTGCCGTTAACTCTTTCATTTTAAAGAAGACCAAAGACAGATGTTCACCATTCAAGTTCAAAGTCAGGCAGAAAAGACCTAATATATGCCTGGATTTGTGTTAGATGAAGTGGTTGAGTCTTTGCTTGGGAGACTAATGCTATCCACAACCTCCTTTTTTCATATCCTAATTTTCTATAGGTAGTTGTCATAATTTCTATGAGAGCGATGATGCAAGATATTTATTTAAATTTTGCCTACATTTTATGATTTGAAAATGTGAGCATGTCTTAGATTATATTGCCATAATTCATTTGAAAGATATTCATGTAAAAGATACTATTACTCCAGTTTTGGCCATTTGAAAAATGCCTGGATTGGGTACCTGATTTAGATGTTACCACTGAAAACTGCTTCTCTGGAATTGAGTTGAACTTCAGGTGCACACTGTAACATTTATTCATTTCTGTTACAAAACTGTACTTCACTGATATATAATTTTATGAGCTAAGGCTTTCCAAGAAAAGAGTACTTTGTATCTTGCCATTATATTTACCTAAGGAGGGCCCATCTCTGCAACCAAAAGCAAGTCCAGTTTTGTGTGGAATTCACACTTAAGTATCTCTTGCCTAACAGAGTTTTCTCTGTTGGATATGGATTTATTTTGTAGTTAAGAGTAAAAGAAAGTTTTTAGGCATTTATATTTGGTGGTTCCAGAAGTTAACCCTGTCAATGTTGTTATGGGTAATAAATGCAACCCTGTTTCCTTGAAAGAATAAAGAAAGGAAGCCATTACTTTCTGTTCACGGTTACTATTAAAACTGCTGTGGCGTGGTCAATCTCTTTATCTTTTTTTGCAACATGTTTATCCACTATTGACAATTTTAAACAATGAAAGATTCTTCAAATGATATAGACACAGTTGTGTTGCACATGTAAATTTTTGTAGAATGCCAAGACACTTGACTTTCTCCCTTTCTCAGGAATCCATCTACCTTGCATTTGAATTTCACACTACCCTACCTGAGTTCTCGCTTGGGCATCAGTGTTGTTGTTGTTCACACTGAAGCACTTGAGAATAAAATCAACCTTTAAAATTTTCGTTAAAGTTCTAGATATAGTCATTGCTGCTCAGAGTATTTGAGTGTTGTGTAGTTCTGGGAGCTTTAAAAAACTATTGAAGTGCAGTTGAAAAAAAAAATAGAGCTGATTTAGTAAATCTTAAAAAGAGGTCGACCTTTTCATTTTGACTTGAGTTCCAAATTTAAGTTCCCAAGTTAGCATTTGGTACTTAAAAGCACAATGGTGATAATTAGGATCTGACTCTAGTTCTTACATCCCGGACTAGGAACAACTTTCTGATTAGCTAGAGTCTCTTAGAATCCTCTCTGATCTACTTGCTCCTATCTCTCTTCTATGCCATGTCATCAATGCCATCCTTATAGGCAATAACAGTAAATCTGTATTTATCTGAGTAAGTTCCCATTCTGAGTGCAACTTTCCTAAGAACAGTGTCAGGCAGGGAAGACTTTCCCTCTGCCCTCTGAGGGTTCAATAATTGAGTTTATGAAATAAACTGACAATAGGCAGATTAACAAGAATAAAGATATCCATGTGCATGAGGGCACCACGTGAAAGAAAAGTGAATATCCCAAACCTAGTGATATTTGGAAGCTCATATACCTTTCCTTAGGGAAGCAGATAGGAGGAGGTGGGCGAAGTAGGAGAGAGTAAGTGATTCCTGGGAAAGATGAGTAGGCCTTCTGAAGAACAGGCTGTGACAAAAATCTGTCTGGGTGTGGTATCACCTGGAGGTCTCTTCTCCTGTAAGCCGAAGTTCCCTGGTTGGTGAGATTCTCTGGGAGGGGATTCATGACAATTAACTCCCTTTTGCAGTATCTGTCTTCAGAAAACTAAGAGGAGCCCAGAGAAAGCCCCTTCTTATATCCACTGTCTCCCAAGTGCCCTCAGTTTGAAATCATCAGCATACCAAAGTGACATATTTGCAGTAGTATCTCCTGAACTCCTTCAGCAGTAACTGTTTCTTAGCTTAGTTTTATCCACTAATTTCATCTCTGTTCATTCAATGAATCAATAAATATTTGAGTACCTTCTATGTTCCAGGTGCTATGCTGGATCTGGGGTTGAAGTGATGGATAAGTGTGGGCCCTGCTATCATGTGGTTTTATATTCTAGAAGGGAAGACCAATGTGGAACAGATAACCATGGGATCATTTAGCCACAGCTATAATGAGCAAATGCCATATTGTGCTTAGTACAATGACATTCACTTGCAGACCATATGATTAAGAATTATTGGTAAACATTGGAGAGGAACTTCTGAGATCCACTTAGTTCAATTTAGACTTTCCTGCATTGTTGGCTAATGGGTTTTTAGAGCAGTTTCCTAGGTGTTTGTCACTTATGCCAAGGTTCAGTCCTGGAAAGTTTTTAAAAGTTAAGATTTAAACACTATCAGCCAACAAACACAAATACTATGAGTTCTCCCTCTTTGTTCTTACTATTCTCACAAAATTAATATGTCTGTGTGTGGCATGATCGTGTGTATATGTTACTATGCATATTCCCTAAACTCCATTTTTTTGGCTCAGGTTTAAGCATTTATTCCTTGTCAATGATTTATTTTTTTAAAAAAATGTTCTCTCTACCTCATACCACTGACTCTATGAAAATGCTGTTTTGGTCTAACAATTCAGCAATGACTAAGATAGATTCAAGCCCTAGAAAGGCTCATAAATATGGCCTTAGTAAAGAAAAGTAATGATGAACAAAATGTATGGCGGCAGGCATAAACACAAGAAACTGATCTGATTTTCTTTTTTACAAGCCCTAATTCTGGTCCTACCACTGTAATAATAGATCTTGCTCATCATAGGAAATGACAGATGCATCAGAAGTATCAGAGAATAAGTGATTTCTGGTATACTTTTCATCAATTGATGCTAAAACTTTTATCAGTCCATTTCACTTTGTCTCTTAATATGTGGATAGCAGGGATGTCTCATGAGGGCGTCTGGCAATTGTAGAAGCCTGAACCACGAAGCGGAACATTTCTATCTGGTCCAAATGAAGAGACATCATTCAGATGCAAAAATAGCCAAGTGCCAGCGTGCAGATTAATATTCCGCAATGAAAAGATGTGCACTCTGTCTGCCAGCGCCCACTCACACATTTGCTGACAAATACATTCTCCTCAGGTGGAGTCCTGCCCCCACCTCTGGCCAAGACTTGTGTTTGAGAAGTGTTTCCAGATGCATTCAGTTGCTGACATATTAAAGAATGAGAGTGGGCTCTTAGGATCCAGCTGTGCAATCTCACTGTCCACACAGGTCCTTCCATAAATGCTGTTATCCCCTTAGTGGGGTCTCCTGAAATGCCACCTTGGAGCAGTTCAGGCATTTGCCAAGCCAAATGAATTTGGCAACAGAGAGCTGTGCTGTTTCCATACAAAGCTATGGGTGCATTCTTAGTATAAATAAATGGTGCCAATTCCTGCCAGGTGAGCAGACTACTTCTGGAAGCATGTTGGGTGGTTTGGTGGGTTGTTAACAGCTTCCGGCTGCTAGAACCTGAGTTACAAATGCAGATACCTAAGGGGGTGGAAGGCATGTAGAGTGAAGTCAGTGGAGGTAAGAGCTCCCATGAAAGTAGAAGGAACTGGAGAAACCAAAGATCACAGGTCTCCTCCCCTGTTTCTGGCTTACTACCACCTTGTGAAAATTTAGGGCCCAGTTTGTCTGATCTTAAATTTCTCAAAAGAAGCTGGAAATTCTGCTTTTTACATAAAATGTCCTAATTTTAAAAAGTCAGCAGCTAATAGAGATGTTTTGGAACACTGCATGGGCCAAACACAACACATCTGTTAGCCAGAGGGTTGTTTTGTGCTGGAGCCTGGCTGCTCCAAGTGTGGTCCTCAGCCTCATCGTCACCTGGTTACTAGTTGAAAATGCAGAATCTCAGGTCTCACCCAGGACCTACAGGGTCAGAATCTGCATTTTAACCAGATCCCAGGGAGTTCCTGTGCACATTAAAATTTGAGAATTACTGTGCTGGAGGTCTTACGCAGGTACTTGCTCACTCAATGTAAGAAGCAACTTTTTTTTTTTAATCATTGGCTAGAAATATTTTTAACGGAGTTCCATTTTAAAGTCCAAAAATAACTTCAGGTTTAAAGTATTAGCTTAGATGTACCTTATTTGGGGAGAGCTCCTCCCTAAAACCAGGTTATATGTTCTTCTGCTGTGACTCTTTACCACCATGCTCTTATTCATGTTCATCTGTTGACTTGAGGACCCTATGAAGGCAAAGACCATGTCTTATTCTTTTAGTATTTCCAGCACTGTCAGAATGCCCAGCACATAGGAATGTACAATGAATGAATGAATTCTGAGAAATCCCATAGTTGCAATTATTAAACATTTCATATTAACTTGAAGAGTCTAATTAGACTTGTTAGTAGGAAAATTCCTTCTGTAGCTCCACTGCAGCTGTACTGTCTTCTTCTTGTCCATTCCTTTGGGGTATATCGTCTGTTCCACTGCATGTCCCCCTCACTCTTACATTCCTAGGACTTGCCCCGTGACCTGGCATATAGCAGATGCTCAGTAAGATCCATCTGATGTTGAATGGATGAACTAGAAAAAACAAAGAGCTCAGTGGCGGCTCCTGTGTTAAATTAGTGCTTCTCTCATCATGATCCTTTAATTACCTATCCAAGTTAGAGACTCGTGGCTTAATCATGGACTTAGAAAAAAACTATGGTATATATCATATATATGTACATATACTCTAACAGCGTGCTCACTAGCTCTACCCTGAATTTTAATGGGGCTCTAGTGCCCTTAAAGATGGAGTGTGTATTTCATTATGGAAAGATTGGGTTGCACCACTTTCATGTTTATCTTATTCAAATAGAACGGTCAGGAGACCTCTCTTTCTTAGGTGTTCTTATGAAATCTGAATTGAATCTTCACTATCCCCACTGATCACATTCTTTATCCACAGATTCTTTGAAATAGCATGTTATTTAAGAAGAAGGAAAATGGAGCCAAGCAGATACAAAGATAACATTTCCTATGTTAGTGTTGACTTTTTATATATTCCCTAGAAGGGCTATGATATGGCTTGGCTGTGTCCCCATGCAAATATCATCTTGAATTGTAGCTCCCATAATTCCAACATGTTGTGGGAGGGACCTGGTGAGATAATGGAATCATGGAGGCAGTTTCCTCCATACTGTTCGCATGGTAGTGAATAAGTCTCATGAGATCTGATGGTTTTATAAGGGTTTCCTCTTTCACTTGGCTCTCATTCTCTCTTGCCTGCTGCCATGTAAGATGTACCTTTCACCTTCTGCCATGATTGTGAGGCCTCCCTAGCCACGTGGAGCTGTGAGTCCATTAAACCTCTTTTTCTTTATAAATTACCCAGTCTCAATTATGTCTTTATCAGCAGTGTAAAAATGGACTAATATGGGCTACTTGTCAGTGGGGTAAAGCCTTTTGATCCAAATACAAATAAGTTGGGTTTTTAAAAAATTACAATGGGATATTTTGGGATGCTGTTATTTGATAGAAGTTGACATCTCATAGTTCTTATCTACATGCAATATACACTGACACTCTTGTCTTCTAAGAGAATTTATTCCAGTCAGCTACATTCTCTTGTCCCAAAGTGGAATAGTCTCCCATTTTTGTATTTGTGCATGTGCTGGGTTTTCTGTGGTTGTTCGTTTGTGATTTCAATGACTTGTTTTGGACCTCCAGGGCTGCCTTCTAGCATGGCCATTCTGAGAATCAGACTTCAGTTTTGAAAGGCATAGTAATGACTTTCGGTTAAGAATTTTGTTTTAGACCAAATAGAGCAGAAAACTGGCTTTTTGTTTGTGTTGTGAAAGCTAACCTTTCTGTTGATTGCATAAAGTGAAAGAATAATTGTTACTTTTGAGAATTAAAATACAGTTAATAAAGATATTTGATTATAATGAACTAAGGCTTTTATAAAATTTCTTTGAATGACAAGGTTGTTAAGTATGCTCTTGAGTTTGTAGCCAACTGTTTTTTTTTTTCTTATTTTCAATGTTAAAGAACAGTAACTTGGTAGGCCTTTAATAAGTGTTTGCATAATTAGAGGAAAAGTATAGAAAGATACACATTAAATTATTAATAGTTTGTTACATTAGCAAGGTGAAGTTGAAGGGTAAGAGAAGGAGAGGGAATCATTATTACTTTATATACTTTAAACTTTGAATTTAAAAAGCTTGTATTGTTTTGTAATTTAATTGACTGAAATAAAATGTATGAAGAATTGAGGAAGTGTATGACCTAAAAAACTTAAATTAATAAAGTCTGATTGAACCTTACTCACATTACGTTTTTGAAGTGAATTCTGAAAGTCATATGTATCAGTGAGAATCTTTTAATGAAATTTGGTGTGTGGATGGGTAGGCACACTTTTGGTCCACTGTGTTCAAGGTCCAAAATGTATTCCTGTGAGATTTCCTTAGGGCACAATAGGATTTTGTGGTGTTGATTATTGACATAACTACTGACATTGATAAATTTTTTATAACTATTGTATAAAATAAATATTTCTATGGGAGAAAAATGAATATGTTAAAGTCAGTGTTGTATAGTTTAGGAGCCAGACTGACTGGGTTCAAATTCTGGCTGTGTCACATTCTAATTGTGTGTGACCTTGGTCAAAGTTACCAGATCTGTGTGCTTTAATTCCTTCATCTGTGAAATAAATAACAGTACTGCCCCCAAAGGTTTGTTGTAGAGAGATGAATTACTTTGTTTAAAGCCCTTTGAGGAATGCCTTATATGACATAAATACTGTTATGAGTTAGCTTATGCTGTATAACAAAACATCCTAACATTTAGTAGCTTAAAAAAGCATACATCTATTATTTCTCATGATTTGGGATTGTCTGGGCAGTTCTTCTCATCTGGGCTGCCTTGACTGAGGCTGGATAGTCCAGCATGGCTTCACTTACATGGTTAGTATAATGGCAGGTGGGCTAATAGCAACTGAGCTTGTTCCCATGTCTGTGGTCATAGGGTTCTCAATAGCAGCAAAATTCCATTGGTTAAAGCAAGTTACATAGCCCAACCCAGAGTCAGGATAGGAGGGGACTACTCGAGCACATGCACAGGTGAGGGACTTAGACAATTTTTGCAGATAATCTACTTCAAACACGTTAGAAGCATTAGCTGCTATTATTATTATTATTACTATTACTATTATTATCACCTTTCCAAACATAAAGCTACTGAAATTAACTGCTCTTGACTAAGTCTTTAGTCATTAGCATTTGCTATTTCCAAATATTATAGGAGCCTCAAAAATTAATACTTGCAACAAGAGAGTTTTTAAGAGGAGCTTATTCTGCAGGGCTGAAATTATTATTTTTGTTACAAACTGTAGCTGTCCCTACTGGTCTCCCTGGGAGCATTTTGCAGGTTATAAAATACAGCGATTACTATGGTAATCATATTGCAAGTATAAAATGGCTTTGACCTACTTGTTAAAATGCAGTGTGTATTAAAATAAAGACTGTGAGCTTAAAGTTAAATGAACTCAGAATAAAAACAGAATAGCAAGTCCAAAGTGCTGGGGAGATCTTCAAAGGAAAGGAGGGCATTTGATAAAGAGGATGCATTTTCCCTTATTCTCTTCATTTTCCCCTTGGTGTGATGACTGCTGAAAAATGACACCAGTCTCAGAGAGTGCTTCTGCTCCCAGCCTGACTCTAAGGCAGAATTTTTTTTTAAATAATAAGAGCTACCATTTGCAGAGCCATTTACTGTGAACCAGGCAGTGTGCTGGGTCTTTCTACACACTCAGTTCCTCATCATGACATGTCCCTGAAACAGAAATTATTTTTCTGCTATTATAAATGAAGAAACTGAGGCACAGAAAGACTAAATGACTTGCCCCAAGCATAGGAATTATTTCCCTCAAAGGCTTAGATCACTGAGGACCCATGAATCAGAGTTGTGAGACTAAAAATAAGTTGGCCACAATTACATGAGTTGATTCCGTTTCCACAAGGCTCTATTTTGGGGACATTTTCATTGCTTTTGTCAATTGAATTATTCATTTATTCAACAGATATTCATTATATGCCTATTGTTTGCCAGACAGCATGCTAATTGCTGTGTTAGTCCACAGACAGGGCCCCTGAAGGGCTTTCCTGTGGTCAAAGAAGGCTTCCTACATGTCTAAGGTGGGACTTGGCATATAAGAAGACATTATTAAAGGATAAGAACCTATCTGTTTCAGGAAGCAGTCATAGTAACAGCAAGAACCCAAGAGGACCTGAAAACAGCTCAGTTTAGCAAGAATGTGGAGACCAGGATCTGCGGGAAAGTTATGATAAAGAAAATTGCCATCGTAAGCAAGAGTCACATCTCAAAGGGCTTTGTGAGTTGGGTTTTTTCATCTGAGAGCACAAGGGAGTCACAGAAGAGTCTGAGCGGGGAATGACATGATCAGATGGGTCATTTAGCAAGATGACTGCAGCCACAGTATATAAAATAGAATTGAGACGGGGGTGAAGGGAGGAGAGGCAAGATCTCTGCCTGACAGTCCAGTTAGTAAGACCGATTCAGCAGTGTCGGAGAGAGATGGTAGTGCCTGGAGCGGGCCATTGCATCAAGAATAGAGAAGGGGCAATAGAGAAGCAAAGAGCATTGGGGATACATGGAAGCTGTTTGGATGTGGAGGGAATGAGAGAGGTTGAGGATGGCATTTGGTGTCTGACATGGAGTCTTGGCAGATGGTTTCCCTGATGAGAGGAACTTAGAAGGAAGAAGATGATACATCAGTTGTGGACAAGTTGAGTTTGCACCTGTGGGGCTTCCAGGCAGACACACCCAGAAGATAATTAGGACATATGAGTCTGGACCTTAGGAGAGATTTCTGGGCTGGAGATGAAATTTGAGATTAGCAGCACTCTCTCCTCTAGCACTTCTTTGCCTTCCCCAACATCTGTGTCCTCTCATTGAGCTTCATTTTACTGTTGGTACTTATCTTATTTGCTTATTGTCTTTCTGCACCACAGTAGAATTTAAGTTCCATGCAAGCAAGGAATTCACTGGTTCACAGCCACACCCTCAACACTTAGAACAGCGCCTGCCTGGCACTTAAAAGAGCTCATCAGCAGACAGAACCTGATAGATGTCACTGGAAAGAAGGAGCCAAAATGAGCTTGCCTTTGGAGAGTGCAGGCTCTGAGAAGAGACAGGGCCCATGGCAGAAACTTCTTTGTAAAGGAAGGGCAGAGAAAGAGGAACCATCAAATAAAACTGAGAAGAAGCCTCCTCGCTTTGCTCTGAGAGAATCTTCGGAGCAAGCGGGGAGGTTGAATGACAAAACATTCAGAACTTTCAGGGATCCAAAACAGAGTGGCTGTTGGGGACGTAATGATTTCTAAAAAAGTGGGCAGGACAGAATTAAGTATATACATGTTCTTCAGGTTTTTTTGGTTCTGTTTTCTCTCTCTTTTTTCCCCCCTACATTTAAAATTTTTTTCAGCCAAATGCAAGGGTGGCTTTAGAGCACAGGAAAAGTGCAATGACTGTTACCACATTTAATTCAGCAGGAGGCAAATGGAGTTCATCGTGCAGGCCAGTTGGAATCAATTAATAAGGGCTTTATTTATTTATTTATTTAGAGACAGGGCCTTGTTCCATTGCCCCAACTGAAGTGCAGTGGCCCAGTCAGGGTTCACCGCAGCCTCAATCTCCTGGGCTCAAGAAATCCTCCCACCTCAGCCACACAAGTAGCTGGGATTACAGGTGCATGCACACCACTATACATGGCTAATTTATTATATTTTTTGTAGACATGGGTTCTCCCTATGTTACCCAGGCTGGTCTCGAACTCCTGTACCCAAGTGATCTGTCTGCCTCAGTCTTCCAAAGTGCTGAGATTGCAGGCTTGAGCCACTGCACCCGTCCCAAATAAGGGCTTCCTTTATAGGAGAGTTGTGTTGAGAAACATTCTGAGGCTGGTTCCAGGCCCAGCTGGAAAGAGTTCTGAGATCATGTAGTGGTATTTGCTGTGGAAGCTGGACCTGGATGGTGTCATAACTGACAGGCCTTTGCCACCCTCATCAAGAAAATGAGTTGCTATGAGTAACAATCTTCCAGAAACACGTATACTCCATCTCTTACAGTATATGTTTGGCAGATGTGAATTCTGCCTTCCCAAGGCTCTGGTACTCTGGTTGGTAACTTGTGGACCTCTGTTTGGTCTCATTGGCATAACTCATTAGGGAGTTAAATCAGGACAGACTGAAGGTTGACTTTTTACAGGCTGGTAATTTTTATGCCACCCCAGGAAAGCTGTGACTCCATAGCTTTCAATTTTGTTCAGGCTTTCAATTTTGAACATAATTATCTATTCTTTAGAATAGGTAATTCTGAGAAATAATCAACCCCACACATTGCAATTATCAGTCATATAAATTGACCTGCTGATAATCACAGAAATGAAAGGAAATTGTACATAAGCTGGTAAATTCAGGTTTTACAAGTACCAATTCTAGAATTCATCTTGGAAAATGAATCTGAAGGTGAAAGCTTCGTATTATAAATAGATTTTTTTAAAGTGTTCAATTATGAATTTTCAATTCCGTGGTAAAGAGCAATCGGGTCAGTAGGGATAAATGATGTCTTTGGATTTAACTTATTTTAGTTAATAGTTGCTCTGCATTCCTCTACCTCTGCTGATCATTCTAGGAAAGGCAAATTCTTGAAATTCTTTTGTTGCTCTTCCAGAGGAGGGCAGAGTGTTCCATGGGCAATAGAAATGAAAGGCCTTCTTTTGGAAACCTCCCGAATTCCATCACCTAACTAGGAGTTCAGTAACTGGAGGCCTCAAACTTTATATCCAGAGGGGAGCAGCAGCAAAGAGACTAAAATGCAAAGAGACTGAAATGCAAAGAGCATTGAGACTTTATGATTGGCAGCGTATGGTAATTGTTCATCACTTGACCCTGAGAGAGAGTACTCTCTCCTATAAGTAAGTACTGATATATTAATAGTTCTTTGAATGCGAGCAAGTTGCTCCAAGTCTTTCAATCTGAAAGTGAATTTTGGCAGTAGCATGCAATACCTCTTCTCCCCTTATTCAGAGTGGTAAGTAGGGACTCTATTGCCGTCAATTAGTAAAGATTGAGTAAGTGTCTACAGTTGGTTTAGCGTTGTTACAAGCATTGTGAGAAATTCTAGAGAGCCTTGAAGATGTGACCTTTATCTTCCCAGTGCTGCTTTTTGCAGGGGGAGGGGAGGAGAGGAACAGATCAAAAAAAGAAAACAAAAAGCTCCCCAAAACAAAAAGTCATGCAACCATTCAGGAGATAGTCAATGGTAGACAGGATAGTAGCTTATCAACATGAGATATCACATAAAGGAGAGTGTTTGGGCCACAGGTTCAGAGAGAGAAAATGAGAGAAAGAGAGAGAGTGCACACAAAAGAGAGCCAGTGGATTCCCATCAGCATGGCCAGTTGTGGTGCACACCTCCAAAGTAATGTGCCTAAAAACAGAGGGCCAAAAACTCTTTCCACAACTACCAAGAAAAGAGGCATCAAGATTTAGACCCAGAAAATGCAAATACTGACACCTAGATTCCCTATACATACAAGTTACCTCTTCTAGAAATGTTCTAAGAGCTTGAGAGGCATCTGTTTCCCCTCTGTCCTGGAATGTTTGCTTTTTCATTTTAGGGGCAGTCAAATTTAGATAATATAAATAGTTCAATTTCCTCCCTCTTTCCCTCCCTCAAATGTAGTCAAGAGATTCTATTCAGTCTTTAGAATTCATTATCAATTTACTAACCTACTTGATGATAGAGTGGAGAAATAATAAATATATTAGTTGGGTTTTGAGAAAGCTTTAAAAATACAATTTCTAGATCCTGATCCAAACATAATAAATTTGAATTTCCAAGAGTGAGACCCAGAAATTTATGAAATTGTCAAATTCCCAGCGTGGTTCCTATGTCGACAGTCATAGTCAAACATTTAGAAATGGATAGAATGGATGGTACATGGCAGTAAGAAGCAGACTGCAAATCTCTAATATCTGCACAAGTAGGGATGATCTAGGTACTTGCCCTTGGTACTGATTTGTTTATTGAAAGGCTGAATGAAAAATTTAAAAATAAATAGAACTACACTTGAAGTCAGATGCCCAATTACCCAGCTGTAGAATAGACAGTGTAGTGAGAGATGTGTAGAGGAAGAAGAAAACACACACACACACAAATGAAAAGAAAAACAACTGATCTTAAACAGGTTTTGGTCAACAGTTTAGTGTTTATCAAATTAATATGATGTTGAAATCATGTTTTAGGAGTGAAGAGGGCATAAACCCACTGCACCCTGCCCTGGACAAATCATGCTTGAACGTTTTTTGTTACTAAGACCATTTTCAAACATAATAAAAAATCAAAAGAACAGTACAGGCCAGGTGCAGTGGCTCACAGCTGTAATCCTAGAGCTTTAGGAGGCTAAGATGGAGGGTTATTTAAGGCCAGGAGTTTGAGACTGGCCTGGGCAACATAGCGAGACCACATCTCTACAAAAAATTTAAAAAATTCGCCAGACATGGTGGCATGTGCCTGTGGTCCGAGCTACTTCAGAGGCTGAGGTGGGAAGATGGCTTGAGCCCAGAAGTTCGAGGCTGCAGTGAGCTATCACTATGCCACTGCACTCCAGCCTGGGTGACAGAGTGACCCCCTGTCTCTAAAATAAATTAAAAAGAGAGACCTGTACAATGCATCTCCACATAACAGATCTAACAAGTATTGAAGTCTGGCTACATTTTCTTCCCATGTCCCAATTTCCTGTTGCTTGACCTCCCTCCCTTTATCCCACCTTCCTGCTTCCTTCCTAAATGTTTTAAAGCACATCTCAGATGTTGTGTTATTTTAGCCTTACATATTGAAACATGTTTCTCTGGAAAGCGTGGATGTGTTCTTACCTAACTACATCTCACCTGACAATATTGACAATAATTCCTTGTTCTTGTTTAATTGGATGTCACATTCTGAGTGGCTGGGGTGGTAAAAAGGTTTGAAACAATGTCCCACAAGCAGCAGTTAACAGAACTTGAGTTGCTAGAAGACAAGGCTCAGGTTTGGAAGGATGTTGAGTGGAAGAGGGGCTGGACTTGCTCTCTGTGATCTGAAGTGGAGGACTGCTGGCTTGTGATGAACTGCACTGCCTCAGGAGTTTTCTCACCTGGAGGGTGGAGTGTGAGACACTGCAGAGAGGTTTCACATGCTCGTTTTATGGATATTTATCAAGTGCCTGCTATGTTAGATCCTGAGGATGATGTGAACAATAAGACAGGTGTAATCTCTTCCCTCATGGAGTTTTGAATCTATAGCACTGTTTCCCAAAGGATGAGATGGGTGAGGGTGATGCCGGGTCAATTCAAGAACTAACATTGAGTTCCATGTAGTTACAAACATTCTCTTTTCAGTCTTCCAAACCTTGTAAGGCATCAAGGAGGAGGTCTCATTTGAGGATTAGGGTTGACACACCTCTACAATTTCATCATTTTCTTTTCTAATGAAGCAAGAGCAACTTCAGGTTCACAGTTTTTAGCAGGCAACAGTACCTCATGAACTATTTTTTGAGCAATTCACTAAACATATTTATAAGAGCAAGTAAGATAATGGGCAAATATTTAATACAGGAATAATTAAAACCAAAATGTTACGAGGGATGGTTTTAAGTTTTGGGGTTGTGTCTGTTTTTGTTTTCCACTTTTTATATTTGCATACAATAAAATTAATTCTTAGGTTTATACTTGCATGAGTTTTTGCAAATGCATATAGTAATATACAGTATGCTTAGAGTAAAACACTGTCATATAACCATTCCTACACTCAGAATACAAGTCAGTTCTATCACCTTCCAAGATTTTCTCATGCTACCTGTGTGTTTATAGAAATTTCTGCACCCCCCCCCCCCGCGCCAGTGCATTTTAAATTCTCAACTATCCTCACCTCCCATCCCCAACTCTTGGCAACTACTGATCTGCTTTCTGTTTCTATAATTGTGCCTTTTCTGGAATGTCACATAGTGCAGTCATATAGTATATAGCCATTTCAGTCTATCTCATTTCACATAGAATAATATATTTGAAATTCATCTATCTTATTGCATCTATTCATTTGCTTTTTTTTTTTTTTTTCTTTTTTGAGACAGAGTCTCACTCTGTCTGTCACCCAGGCTGGAATGCAATGGCGAGATCTCAGCCCTCTGCAAACTCCACCTCCCAGGTTCAAGCGATTGTTTTGCTTCAGCCTCCTGAGTAGCTGGGATTACAAGCATGTACCACCACGCCTGGCTAATTTTTTTGCATTTTTAGTAGAGACGGTGTTTCGTCATGTTGGCCAAGCTGGTCTCAAACTCCTTACCTCAGGTGGTCCACCTGTCTTGGCCTCCCAAAGTGTTGGGATTGCTGGCGTGAGCCACCACGCCCAGCTTTATTCATTTCCTTCTAACTGCTGAGTACTATTTCATTGTGTGGATGTATCACAATTTATTTATTCATCATAAATAATATAAGGTATATTCAATATGACAAATGACAAACATGGTACTTAGTGAAAGCAGATTAACAGATACACTGAAGGTGATATGTCAATGACTGAATTTTGGAGGGGATAAAAACTAGTCTAACAAATGTCTGTATTACAGAGTTGTTTGAGTAGGCCATCTTTTAATTTCTTATCCATACCTTCATCAGTGCATTTAATTGAAATATAAATATGGTTCTGGTTGTCTTAAGTCAGAAAATACCTTTTGGCTTTTTTTTTTTTTTTTTTTTTTTTT
>NW_012102144.1:1135635-1142008 GCF_000951045.1 Mandrillus leucophaeus | reverse complement strand
CACCCAGCTAATTTTTTGTGTTTTTAGTAGAGACAGGGTTTCACCCTGTTGGCCAGGCTGTTCTCAAACTCCTGACCTCGTGATTCACTCCCCTCAGCCTCACAAAGTGCTGGGATTACAGGCATGAGCCACTGCGTCCAACCTTGGTTCTTAAAGTAACCCAGGATCTCCAGAGCATCCTTTTCATAATCTCCTCACTTATTTTCATTCATTCCCTCCTTCCTTGCTTCGTTCCTTCTCCCCTTCCTTCCTAGCCTCCTTCTCACTCTCTCCTGTCTATTCCCCCTAATATTTTACTGGAGTTTATATAACTGAATTAATTAGACCTATTTCTCAAGGAGTTGGTTTTCCAGAAAATTCACTTTGCAGTTGGCATGACAGAAGAGCTGGCATATTAATCAAATGCTACAATTTGTTCTTTGTATCTGAATGAGGCTGAGGTTGGACTTACTGCTTATCTGTTGTCCGTTTGTACCATTCTGTCCTTTGCAGCCAAGGAGCCTGGATTGGATTCTTTGTGATTGGACTGGGTGATGGTTGTAAGTGTTAATAGATTGGGCAGAGACCTACTGAATGGGCACAAACCCTATCTCTTTAGTTACTGTTACAGAGTCCCCAGGATATAAAGTGTCTGCATGAAAATAAATAAGAGCTTTTCTTTTCCTTTGTTTGACTGATGATATCTATACCATTTAATAGAATAAAATGATAAAAATCTTTGTCCTTTCTTAAATAACATGTTAATTACTGTTTTATGCATTTATTCATTTTGTGTTTCTGAAATATATTCAGTTTATAGACATTTCTATCCCTCAATGCATTTTAAATTCTCAAGCATCCTCAAATTATGTATATTTAATATAATCTTGTATACATGGAGGGGGATACACTTTGTAGCTAATGGGGAGATCAAAGTTACTAGCTTTCTCCATTTAGTCAGCTTGTTGCAGAATACAAAGGCTGCTCAAGGATTTGAGTTCATATCTTAAAAGCTCATCAGAAATATTCTAAGCTATAGATTTTTTTCTCTCTCAGCAACATTTCAGATATGGAGGTTCTCCTCGGTTGCCCTTGCTAGTGTTGCTGAATTTAAATGCCACAGGAAAAAAAGATCTGTTCTGTTTTTTCATCTGTGGAATGAGGGGGTTGGACTAGATGGAAGATGTCAAATTTGTAGCATTAGTGCTGTCACTCCTTATCCATCCACATGACAGACATCACTAACCAATCATAGCGTGCTTTCCTGCCAACACAGCATGACTTCTTGTCAAGTCAGAACTCCGGGAAGCCACTACTAATCAACTGATGCTAGCCCAAGACGTGAGATCTATTTCCATTGTGAAACAAGTGGTGTTTACTCCCAGGAGTATACTCAAGATGGTTACAAAAGTTAGGTACTCATTGGACAGTAGAAGGAAGAATGTCAGAGTGCCTTGTTTCAAGTAAAGAAGATCTCAAATTACTACATTTTATGCTCCTGAAGTCAGGGATTGTGTTTTAGTCTTGTTTTTCCATGTATACCCAGCCTACGTGGTTAAACTATATCTCATAGTAGATACTATATGTTTGTTAAGTAGTGCATGAAGGAATTAATGGAAGAGCATGCCCTTGCTCAATTCTTTTCTCTCTAAAACTTTACAGTTCAGTGCTTCTTCCAAAGGGCAGGCACAACCTTTGCCATGACTGAATTTCGTTCCCTTTAGTTCAAGCCATTCCTCCAGGTTGGCTAGATAGCTTTGTGTTCTTCTCCACCAAGCATTGGCACAGCCCAGCAATGACTGGCTGGACTTTCCAAGTTTCCTCTCCATCTATTATCCCCATCATTCACAAACCTATTGAGTAATGCTGAGGAGGGTTCATTTAATCCTTCTCCTGCTTGATCCTGAATTCTTTCAACTTGATGTGTAATTGGGAATCTGAAGGTTTAATGATATGAACAAGAATTTTGTCACAGATTCAAGCTTTAACACTGGAGATAATCATTTATTTGATACTTACCATAGGTAGCCCTTATTAGTTGTAGTTTGGGAAGTAGGTTTGAAATTCTTTTATGGAAAAGACCAGGTCTGATAACTCTGTATTTTGATGATGACATGTCTTTCATATGGTAGATATTCAGTAAACAATTTCTATTTCTCAGGGTAGTTTCATGAAAGTAGACTGAAGTCTCTGTCTTTAACTGTTAGAAGAGGATCATCTTTGAAAACAGAAGGGTTTATTTTTTTTTCTACTTAGGCACTGGATTTTATCTAATCATAATATTGGATACCTATTTAGTAGAAATTAATTATGGGCTAAACACTCTGCTACATGCTTAATATATATTCTCCAAACAGCCCCAAGACTAGTGATAAGATTCCATTACAGATGAGATAAATGAAGCTTGGAGAAGTTACACAACCTTACCAAAGTTACAAGATAACAAGTGGCAGTACTGAGGTTTAAAGGCAGGTCTGATTCTAATCTTTTCCCCTAAAGATACCAGGTCCCTCATGGCAGATGTGACTTACTGCAAGAAGCTTTCCCTGAGCCACCACCTCTCCCTGCAATGCTAGTTGAGACATTCTTCCTCTGAGCTTCCATAGCAGTTTGTATTCCCTTATTATGATGTTCTCCATTGCGTGATAGCTGCTTCTACCACCAGAGTAAGATCCCTGAGGGCAGGGACTTGGGGCTTTTTGTTTTGTTTTGTTTTCTGTTGTTTGCTGCTTTTGTTTGGTGGCTGAATAAATGCATCTTTCCCAGGAGATCTCTGCCACTTTGCCCTGGGCACCTGGACACCATAGAAAATATACAGCTAAGTCTTCAAGAACGTGCTATTGTTTTGTATTCCTTATATTTGGGGATGAAAAATTCAAGAAAATAGAGTCCAGCTTCAAATGTGGGATGGCAGAAGTTGCCTCTCTTCTGGATTACAAAGTGCCATCTGCTACTTACCGCTGTCAAAGAATTATCACAGTGCTTTATTTTTCCCCACTTCTGTTTTTTATTAACTGTTGTTTTTTGAATAATTAATACTTGCAAGTGTTCTGTGTTTATCCTGGTTGAGATGGCTGTGCTTCTTGAATGGGAGGATTCATGATGTTTAAAAATTTCAGAAAATTCTCAGCCATTATATGTTCAGTCATCGGCTCTTCCTGATTTCTCTGGTCTCTTCCTATGGGAGTCCTATTACACGTACGTTGGGCCTTCTCATTCTATTCTCCATATCTCTTTATCTCTCAGATATTTTTCAACTCTTTATCTTTTTGTTCTTTATTTGTGTAGTGTCATGAGATCTACATTTCTCTCTTAGTAGTGTCTATTTAACCTATCCATTGAGTTTTTAATTTTAGTGGATCTATGGAAAGGAATAGTCATCATGTCTTGTTCTTTTTTAGGGTTTCAATTCTAGCTTCAGTGTTTTAAATCCTTATAAACTTATTCCATGTTCCTTTTCAGAATTTCAGTTGTTTTATGACCTGTAATTCTTGAGCCTCTTATTCTTTTATTATTGACTTGTAACATCAGTTTCTTGGATGTTGTATAATTTACTGTTGGGATCTCATGCTTGTGGGATTGGTTGTAGCATGGGTTGTAGAAGTGGCCAGAGAAACCTTCATTTGTTTCTATAAGGCATTCCTGGCATGTCACAAACAGGACTAATTTTAATATTAATTTTTTTAGTCAAAGCTTCCTGATTTTGACTTTTGTTATTCCTAGAATCTCAAGAAAGACACAGGCCTAGGATTTCTCATTCTCAGCTAAAACATTTCCCTCTCACCCAGAATACAGGTAGAGACAGACAAGTTTTGCCTAACTGGTTGCCAATTTTTCCAATCTATTTGTTCACTTAAGGTGCAGCCCTCAGTGAATATTCTTGGCTTTCTACAAAGGTCTTGTAACAGCTTGCTGCTTCTCTTTGTCCCAAGACCCAGTCTGTCTCCTATGTGGGCATTACAATCCTAGCCCCTAGGGACCCAAGACAACCCTTTTGTCTGCCACCAACCGCTCTTCCCTCTCTCTCATAGCCGCAGCATAACTTTGCATGCTTCTTACTCTTGTTTTTAATTACCTGTTTATTTCTTGGTATTTTCCTGTTTTTTGTTTGTTTGTTTTGTTTGTTTGTTTTTTAAATAACGTCTCATGCTGTCACCCAGGTTGAAGTACATTGGTGCTATCATGGCTCAATGCGGCCCTGAATTCCTGGGTTAAACCAACCACCTCAGTCTCCCAAGTAGCTAGGACTACAGGTGCACACCACTGCACCCAGTTAATTTTTTATTTTGTGTAGAGATGGTGTCTTGCTATGTTGCCAAGGCTGATATTGAACTCATGGCCTCAAGTGATCCTCCTGGTGTGGCTTCCCAAAGTGTTGGGATTACAGGCGTAAGCCATAGTGCCCAGCCTTCCTTTCTTTATTGTGAGTCAGCTAGGCATTAAAAATAATTTGTGTTATATTTTATCTAGCATGTCTAGGTATTTGAAGGGTTTTCAGGTGGTCATCATTTGTCATTTTTCCAGAACCAGGACCTTAGTACAAGCTCATGGTAAAAGGTTCAAATAATATACAAGGACATATGATGAAACATTAGTGTCCTTATCCTCTTAGATCTGCCTAGACCTCAAATCACCTTGTCCGTAATAATAACCTTTACAATTTTCTTAGGCGTAGTTCTGGAAGTACTTTTTGCGTATACAGCATATGTACGTGCACATAATACATGAAGATGTTTTGTGCAAGCAGAAATATGTTTTACTATCTGCACTGTACTTAGCAATGGAGCTCAGTGCTTATTGATGCACTTAGTTCTCCTTCTTCTTTCTCATGACTGTATAGTATTCTATTATATGGATGTATCATAATTTACTAACCTTGTCCCCTATTATTGGATAATTATGTTTTCAGTTATTTTTGATATTATAAACTATCCTACAATAAACATTCCTTTACATATGTCTTTGCTTGTTTATCATTTAGCATAATTCACTTTGTCTAGTTCCTTCTCTCCCCTTCTCCCCCCGCCACAACTGTGGGTTCCTTGTGGTCAATGACTTTATCTTTCATTGATGATCCTAGTACCTGGCATGGGGCCTGGCATTGAGTTGGCACTTAATTCACATTTGTTTCATTAATAACTGTGCTCACTACAAAGTCAAATCAACAGTCAGACTCAGTTCAAATTTCCAGCAAATGTATTTTAATTGCAGTAATAACAACAGCTATTGACTATTCAGTTGTCCGGGGTTACTGACTGAGCATCTCCTCTAGACTAAACATGAGCTCATGTAATCTTTACTACAACACTATGGATGGTAAATTTCGTGATCATGCTTTAGAGACAAGGAAACTAAAATGCAGGAAACTACCTGTAAGAGGCAGAGTCCATATATGAACACAGTTTTGTGTGAAATTAATGCCTGACCTTTTGACTACTCTCTTAATTAACAATTGTACTGACCAACATGGGACATATTTCCATTGTTCATTCTTTCGTGTATTCATTCATTCAATCAATCAACAAACGTTTACTGAGAGCTCACCACGTTCCCGTAGGGAGTGATATGTCTTGATAAAAACATCCCTACCTTGGTAGAATTTACAATGTAAAGGGAGTGACAGATTAAGCAAAAAAGTGAAAATGTGATGAGTGGCTGAAAAGAGACATAAGCAAAGGCTTTAGGAGCACCAAGAGCAGAGAGCCACGAAGGCCTCCAGTGTCTATGATAAACTGGATGAGCCTTGAAGGACTGCAGTGGGTTGGGGAGGACCACAGGAGGGGTGAAGCCTAGGAGTCCAGCATGCCCCCTGTTCCTTGTGTGCGCGGCACAGTCTAATCTTTCTCTTCCAGCCACTGCCAGCTCTCAGGACCTCTGGTCTGAGGGCCAGAGAGCCTGTGTCCTTCTGCTTTTGAAAGGTGGCTCAGCACTCCATTAGCCCTTTCTAATTTTAAAGTAGTAGCTCCCTTGATTGAAATCTCAATTTGGGAACAGGCCTAGGATTGGCCTGTGGCTCGAGATTTTCACCAATAAGCGGAGTGGGAGGTGGGGAGGCGTCCCTTTAAGCAGCCGGGAGGCAGCCCAGAGAGCTTGGAGCTCCTCTCCCCAGGACCTGAGCGATTTTCCTGGATCCGGAGCTGCGCACAGAGCAGCTGCCGCCCCGGGAATGTTACCCCCCTTGTGCGGAGCCCCTGCAGGGCCCCCTCCGGCTCCGGGCAGTTGGCTGCCGACGCCCCGCTGGGTTCCTTAGCTGCAGCCGCTACCCCTGCCCCTGCCCGTGGGTCTCCAACCCCCGTTCCCCATAGTGCCCAGCCTTATTGTGAGTCAGCTAGGCATTAAAAATAATTTGTGTTATATTTTATCTAGCATGTCTAGGTATTTGAAGGGTTTTCAG
>NW_012102144.1:1072580-1135585 GCF_000951045.1 Mandrillus leucophaeus | reverse complement strand
CCCTGCCCCTGCCCGTGGGTCTCCAACCCCCGTTCCCCGCCTCCCCCCAGTTTCCCGGGCCGGCGGAGGCGCCGCAGCGTCGGAGCAATGCAAGGCTAAGCCGGGTAAGTGGCCCCCCCATAGCTGGGGAGCACGGAGGGGGGCGCAGGGACATGTTTGCTCTTGGTTTCAGGAGCTCCCCTGAAAAAGGGGCCTTGCAGCTGGAAACTGAGCTCTGGGAGAGATGCGCTTTGCCACCCAGACGCTGGGAAGTCAGGAGCCCCGCGGTGGAGACCTGGTGAACTGAGGGTCTGAGTGTCATCCACCTTTCGTGCAGCCACTGTATTAACCAACAATGGTAATCATAATATCACGAGGGGATGGTGGTGTTATTGTATTAGTACTACTTAAAGGGGAACATGAAAACATCCCTGGACTTGCTTTTTAAATATCCTTTATTCCCTTAGAATTCATTTTTCCCTAAATATTTCAAAGGTATTTACTGTTAATGACCTAGTTATTTTCTATTCAAAATATTTCTTAACATCTCCAGGAAGATCTACTTTAAAACATGATTTACTTCTTCCCACATACCTTTATATTTTGAGTTTATATCCCCGAAAAGAGAAAAGTTGTTTGTTTTCCCAGAACTTTAAAAATTCATTTCTTTGCTTCTTGGTGGACTTCGGTAATGAAGCAACTCTGAATTTGTTAATATGTTCTTTCTAAATTGGGGTAGGTGGACAGGGCCCCTCTCCTGGCCCTTTCTAGCTCTACATGGGGGAGTGTATAATTTGGAGATGAGAGAGTTAATTCTTACTCTCCAAGTTACCAAATGCACCCTCTTAGATGCTGCAAGAGTCAGGACTTGGTGAAGGCTGGGATTACAAATCTGGGGTTCCTGGGCAGCCATGCCCTGGGAAATTTTAAAACCAAAATAATCAGGAAAGATTGTGGGTAGGTGCTGGGTAAGATTTAAAAGATGTGGTTTTAGCTCCCCCCACCCATCTGTTCACTTGTGTGTACCTAAGCAAGAGGTTGAGAATCGAATGCAGAGGGTCAGAGTTTACTTTTTTTTTTTTTTTTTAAAGATGAGGCAGCTGGAAGACATGCCTTCCAAAATTGGAGCAGAGTCTGATGTGTGGATTGCCAAATTCCATTTCCGCCCATATTAAATTATTTTGGCTTCTAGAAGCCCTTATTTTGCTGGGCTGGCCTTTATTTGCAGTTGTTTAGGTGGTGTGAATCATTTGTATACTTTGAGTTCCCTGCTTTCTGTATACAAATGTTTTTATCTGTGCAGCTAGTTGAGTAATTAGAGACATGGACATGGCCCTGTCTGTACAGACAGAACAAATACCACTTGGGGAAGATCTGGGCCTTTCCTTTTCAAATCATCAATTGCCAAATCTTCCCAGCCTGTTGGGCAATTCAGATAAAGGTGTCAAGTGAGCTGGGCAGTGAAGAATTTATATGTGCAGCTAATTCTGCTCATCCTACAATAAAGCATCTTCCCATGGGGCCAAAAAGTGGGGGTTAGGGAGGCATATAAAAATGATCCTGTGTTCTTAGTCACTGATTACCCAGCTCTCCCTGGATTTCTGAGAACCTGCCAGGAGAAACTGTTGACTGGATGGAAGTTTCAAGAAATGCAGAACAGAAATCAGGACAAGCCCTCCTTGAGCAACTTTTATTTCTGTTTGGAGGAAAGGAACACTTTGTTAGAATAACAAATCGTGGCTGCTTTTCAAGACCAGAAAACGGTTCTTGTTCTGAAGGCAGGTTCGTTTTAAGAGTGTGAATCATTTGGTTTAGCTTTTTTTTTTTTTTTTTTTTTTTTGCGGTGGAGGCTTGGAGATGATTAAACGTCCTGTCTGCAGGAAATTACCAGGAGATTTGAGTATTTTCCTGAATCAGCCTCAGATGGTACACAGCTTTGGGTGTAATACAAGAAAGCTCTGTTACAAGGCAGTCTTTCCTCAGTGATACCCTCAATCTCACACAGGCTTTCAAGCCTCTCCATCAGCAAGCCTTTTATTTTTTATTTTTGGGGTTGTACTTCCATTTAAGAAACTGAAATAACTCTCTCATTCCCTTTGTGAGCTTAAGATGGAACTTATTTTTGCGACAGTTTTATCGAGCCCACTTCCCCACTGGCCTCCTCCCACTTAGCTTCAACAGGAAAAACTCTTGGCTCCTTTTCCCAAGACTTCTTTTAAGCCAGAATTGTTATCCTTAGGGACACAGATGTCTTGAGGAATGAGAGAGATGCAAAGGTTTGAACTAGCACTCACCAATTTGGTGGTGACATTTATGGTCTTTGTAGAGCTGTTTGCAGAGCAGGCTAAGCGGTTCTGTGTGGGGTTTGCCCTGAAGTGAATCAACAATACAGAAAATGGGCAATGAAAAGGTGGTAAGGGGCGACTGAGGGACACGCGTACTGCTTTGTGTAGTTGTGTATGCAGAGATCTGTGGGTTTTTAAAAATAATTTAGAAAACCAAATCTCAGAGATGCTGTGCTCCCGAAGCTATTTTTCTTAATCTTTCCTGAAAAGTACTCGGTCACATTAAGCACTTCCTCTAACTATCATAAAATAGGAGAGCGCTGGGTGAATATAAACTCGGTGTGATATTCTGATGTCAATGAGAGGAAGCAGAGGGAATAATTTTTTTTTTAGCTACTAAAACACAGAATGGTAATCCTAGTTGAATATAATGAGACTTTATGGAAATTGTATTGAGGGTTTAAATATGATGTTCCAAAAAAGTTTCTTTGATATTTTTTATTTTCTCAAAATCTGAATGGTGAGGGATTCTTTTCTGGGATACTTAGTATTTGATTACCATTCCGGTTTTTGGGTTTTGTTTTTTTGGTTTTTTTTTTTTTGCTTTTTGCTTTGTTTTGTTTTGTTGGTAATGTTTTTTCATATCCTGCTTCTCTGTGTGACCAGCAAAGGAAGGCTCATTTTTGCGAAGATTGTAATCTGGATAACTTCCAGAAGAATGGAAGATGTAGGGGTAGCGAAGGGAACAGACGCAGGTACTGTGGGACTCAATGTCTGGGAAAACTCATGAATGATCTCCCTGTAAGATTAGCCCAGAGACCTTTGAGAATTGCTTCGTATTTGACTTTTAACAGCCAGCCTGTGTAGAGAAATCCTTGTACCTATCACTAGAATCTCCCTCTTCACAAAGCACCTTCCCAGGCAAGATGGCCAATCCACAGGGAGTGTGTACATGACATTGCTTTTATCACATCTTTCAAAGTTTGCTTCATTCTACTTTTTGTTTAAAACAACTACTACTTGATCTCTTGGGAACATTTGCAAAAGGTTACTCTGCATTCACCCAGGCTGCTGTAATTAGTCACTGGCTTTATTTTATATTTTCTGATGATTGAGGCTTTGTTCAGGCTTCTGGGGATAAGCAAACATCTGTTGAGTTGGATGTTAGATAAATTCTAATTTTGAACACTAAGTTGTCCAGGCTGGAGAAGAGGTCTCATCTTGGCATATTATAAATGATAACAGCAATAAACAGAATGATGCCTGTTAACTTACTGAGCTTTTGCCAAGCACAGACTTAATGTCTTACCAATCTTTCTCAGATTTTACAGTACATGGGGATATCCTTCAGGGAGTCTATTTCATAGGTCTGCAGTATGACCTAAGAAGTATCCAAGTGGAACCCTGGACTTTATCTTGAGAAGCACTTTGCTGTTTGTTCTTTATTATTGAAAAATCCTTACAACAGCCCTATGAGGGTTGGTGCCATCAGCTAGCCTATTTCACAGATGAGGAAGGGTAAGCTCAAAGAGGTCCGGTAACTCCCCTGAGACACAAGGCTACCAAGTGGCCATGCAGGGTACCTGGACCTACAACTGTCTAATTCCAAGCATCTACCTGGGATGCTTCTTAAATGCAGTCTGTGCTCTCAAGTATTTGCTCTTGGTGGATTGTTGGGAGGTGGGGGGCGGTGGGTGGTCTTCTCTTTATAATTTGTACCCAGTAACCACCCTGCTGCCACTCTGCCAAAGACTGCTTCTCTAGGATGCTGGCATTTTGTAGACAGCAGTCCATGAGGTCCCCATTTAGACAATCCACCGTGATGGAATTGAGGGAGACCAGATGGGGCGGAGGTCCTCGTGGCAACAACTTGAGGAGTGTCCAGCTGATTTGTCTTGGGTTCTCTAAGTTCTGAACCAAGATGACCCACGATAAGACTGATTGACTGTGAAGTGCTTTTAATTCCCCCAGCTTTTGGAATTCTTAAGACAGTTCTGTTTCCATCAAGGGCCCTTTCCACCTGGATGTAGGTGCTACTTTCTTTCCTCCAATCCATAATGCCTCCCACAGGATCCTTTCACAAGACCTCACCCTACACAGCCCAAGAAAGTTGAAGCCATTTCCTAATGCTCATAGCCTGAGCTCACTTGCAGCCCTTCCTCCATTCTCTGTATGTCCCCCCACTCTGAGTGTAATCCTGTGGAAAGTGAACTCAAAGGGAATATTGTAAAGAGGAGAGGCAGAGACTGAGCGAAGCCTCATTTAAGCTTCTTGCCTGATTCTCCTTTGGCCTGACCTGATTTCTCTTACTCTTTGGGGCACATGGACCAGGAATGATTTTTCTTGCTTAATTGCTGCAGGATTGTGGATACAGGACAGACCACTTAACCTCATGAGCTTCAGCTTCATTATCTGTAAAATGGTATGTTCATGTCGACCCTTTCTCCTTCGGGTACAAGTGATGTAATGTCCAAGAAGGCGCTTTGGACTTTGTTTAAACACATTTTGAAAACTTGCTCATGTTGCCTTCTAGCAGTAGTTCTCTTACTGTGATCTTGGGAACACCTGTTTGGTGAATTGCTCTTCTAAAACAGAAAACAAAAAAAAGGTACTGTGTGTGTGGAACCATGTGTGTGAGATGATATGTAAAATATCATCCTTCTTGAGCAATTGCAATTCAAAGGCTATGAGAAGGCCTGGAGTAGAGAAACCTGTTTAGCCTTGATGTTGCATGTACTGTGCTAATGTGACCCTGGAACCACCTTGCAGCCTCACCTCTTAATGTGCCACAGAACACCACTTGGGGAAAATTGTTAAACATTAAAATGGTGGCTCCACCACTTATTAGCAATGTGACAAGTCATTTACCTCTCTGAACCTCAGTTTCCTTGTCTGTAAGATGGAAATAATTGGGACATCTACCCTACAGAGTTTTAGGGAGGGTTAAATATGTTAAGAGATGTGAAGGTCGCCCTCTGCCTGTCAGCAGGGTTTGTCCCAGTGGATCATTTCCTCCTTTTGCTTCGTTCTATAACTTTCTGTCTCCTTCTTGCTTTATCTTCCTCCTACCTCCCAATTTCCTCTGCTGCTCTTTCTCCTCTTCTAATTTTTTATTTTTTATGTCAGCCGCTCCTGCCTCCTTCCTGCTTGCTCATGTCTTTTTCATCTTTATTGCTCCCTTTTTGACGCCATCCAGCCAGTGGCTTCATATTACACTGTACTCTTGACTAGTGAAGTCACATTTCCAGCCTGGACCTCTCTCCTGTGCTCCAGACTCAGATACACATCTCATCTCAGCATCTTCATTAGATGTCCAATCGGCTTCTCAGACTTGCTGTGTCAAAACACAGCGCCACCTTTTTTCCTTTCCTCAAGCCTTTACTGTGTCAACAAATGGTACCTCCAGCTACCAGTTGCTTGAGCTAAAAACTCTTTGGCACCTTTGATTTTTCTCTTTCTCTTTCTCTTACCCTCCCATATCCGATCCAATGAGAATGAGTCTTTTCAGTTCTACTTCAAAAACATACCCCAAATTGTAGCAGGTGAGGGTGAGAGGGAGGGAGGACTGACTAGAAAGGAGCTTGAGGTAACTTCCTGGGGTGCTGAAAATGTTTGATATCTTGATAGAGTGTGCGTTACATGGATATAGGCATTTTTCAAAATTGATGAGACTCTACATATAAGGTCAATGGATTTTGTTGTATGTAAATTATACTTCTATAAAAAATATGATAGAAAAGATATATATCTCAAACCTCCACAGGTCCAACTTTAGTCCATGCTGCCATCATTTTTCACCTTGATTACTTGACAACCTTCCCAAACACCTAGTGGTTCTGAAGCTTAAATCACATCATAACACCACCCTGTTTAACACCTTCAGACAGCTTCTCATTGCAATAAGGACAAAACCAAACACTTTACCATGACCTGTGAGACTCTCCCACCTTAGCAAGTTCTAGCCTGTGCCTACCTCTCAAGGGCATCTTCCTACCTGGCTACTAGCACCTGTGCTTCAGCCACAGGCCAGCTCTAGTTTCTGCCTGCCTCTGGGCCTTTGTGCTTGCTGTTCTTTCTGCTTGGAATGTTCTGCCCCTAGATCTTTGCCTGGCTGGCAGCTTCTCATCATTGAGATCTTAGCTTAAATGTCCTTCTGTCAAGAGGACTTCCTACCTAGCCTCGCTCTATGACTACACTCCACAGCCCACATTTTTCTTGGCCACATTATCTTACCAACTTTTCTCCAAAGCACTTTTCAAGATCCAAAATATTTTATTTTCAGTATAACAAGCCTGCCCCTGTCCCTCCTTGTCCCTTAAAGACAAGGATTGCATCATTTAAATCCCATCTTCAGTGACAGTACCTTCCTTCTAGGAGGGCTCCCTAAATAAATTTTGACTGACTGATTAACTGGTACCTGGGCCAGTGTCTAACAAACACTGCAAGAAAATTGTTAGGAAATTAAAATTTTTTTAATTATTTTTATTACTCTCCTCCTTTCCTCATCTCCTTCTTACTTCCTGGGGGATGTAGAGATTAATATGCTTCCCAACACTGTTAAGTCCATACACTTCACATTTCTGTGCCTTCTTTTTTATTAATTGTAAACCAGATCAATGATAGTTGCCCCTTGTGGAGGTTTGTAAACCCCTTGGAGTGAGGCGTTATTTCAGCACTCAGTACAAATGAGGCATGAGTGTCTCATCACCTTTTAAAAATTGCAACCCCAGCTAATGTTGTTTTCTGAAGAACCCAAGCTTCTGAACTCTCCTGACTAGGAAGTCTGATCAGACAGACACAGCTGTCCTAGGAATTGATTTGGGATCCAGAAGTTTTTAAGATCCACTACAACTCCCACAAATGGCTTTGGAACTCAGAAGGCAGTAAACATATATATTTTTTAATCTGTCAGAGTGAATCTTTCCCAGGGAACAAAGGTTGAACTGTATGTTTAGTGCCCCAAACTTGCTCTTCTCTCTGGGCCCGAAAGCCACAACCTCTTACTGAATGTTATTGGTGGAGTACTAATTTAAAAATCAGAGCAAAGGGTTGCATATTCTAAAAGTGGAGAAAAACATCAACAGATATTGGTGGGGAAGAGGATGTCCTTCCCCGGGCAAGAAGAGAATAATATAGGCATTTCTGAAAACCCACAAGCCATGGTTTATTTATTTGGACTGTTCATTGAGTTACTAAGACAGGAATAGTACAGAGGTTTTATTTGCCTGCAGCTCTGTTTAAAAAAAATTAAAGGGGCCTCTTCAGGGCTTCGGGAAATGGTGCTGCGATTGATTAGCAGTGTCTACCATGGACAAGAACTGTTGTTGTACATAAAGAATTAGAGAATGTTAGATTTGGAATGGACCATGGAGATTATCTGGTGCAACTGTTGCCCTCATAGCTACTGCACTGTGGTAGAGGCCTTTAGAAGGATAATCATGAGCTTCGCAAAGTGATAACTCTTGACTTTTCAGGCCTTTGTTCCCTCTTGGGTCCGGTCAGTGTGTTCAGTGTGGTGTACTGCAGGACTTCCTGAGAATGTGCCAGGGACAAGACAGTTCTGAGGCCGGTCAAGTTTGGAAAAGTCTATGGTACCATATCTCCTCGACGATTCATAAGGGACAATAAGCATGACATAGGGCCTGAGAAGTCCAATCATAAAGAAACCCACTTAACATTGTTTTCCAAACCTGGTGATTCTGGCGTGTTTTTCAAGGACACCTGTTGCCATTTTGTAGCACACTCTCTTTAGATGCTGCTGTGTTATGTTTAGGGAGAGTGTTCATTTCCTAGGGCTGCTGTACCAAATAACCACAATCTTGGTGGCTTAAAACCACAGAAATTTATTCTCTTACTGTTCTGGAAGCCGGAAGTTTGAAAGTCAGGGTGTTGGCTGTCTCTGGGAGAGAGTCTGTCCCGGCTTCTTGTGGCTGTCAACAATCCATCCTTGGCATTCTATGGTTACAGCCGCATCACTCCAGTATCTGCCTCCATCTTCACATTGCTTTCTCCTCTGTGCATGTGTCAAATTTCCCTCTGCCTCTCTAAGGATACTTGAGGTGACATCTAGGGCCCACTTGTATAATCCACATAATCTCTTCATTTCAAAATCCTCAATTTAATTACATCTGCAAGGGCTTCTTCCTCAAATATGTTACGATTTTCAGGTTCTGGGGATTAGGACATGGACATGTCTTTGGGAGGCCATTTTGCAGCCTACCACGGAGGCATATTGACTCAAGCATTAGGAGACTTGGATCAAGTTCTCACTTAGCCACGAGCTCCTTGGTCCCATGAAGAGGCAGAAGGGGTGTTTAAATCAGGAGTCAGGTCTATTTCCTCACCCCTCAGAACTTCAGTGTCCTCAGCCATTAAATGGGATATACCTGTATATTTCATAGGGGTATTATAAAGTTAAATGAGATAAAATTTGTGGTGTGCTTAGCACAAGTGAATATTGAGTATATTGGCTTATTGTTGTATGTTTTTACTACTGCTGTGTTGCTGCCACTGTTATCATGTTCCTTCTCTTTGAGTCTTATTGTCAAATGAAGTGATTAAGGCTTACTCTGGCCCAGGAATAGTCAGGGATCCTTTCAAAATTAGCATACTGTGGGTTCCAGATCTCCCAAAGGCCATATTATATCTTCTAGATCTTTTCATGGAAGTATAATATATCCGTATAGGACAGTGAACATATTATAGGTGTTCAGCTCAATGAAATTTCATAAGCTGGATATACCAATGTTACCAGCACACAGAATCAAGAAATAAAATAGTAGCAGTGTCCCACAAGCCCTTTTTGCACCCCTATTTAATTCTAACCACTCTCTTGATTTCTTTTTTCTTTCTTTTTTTTTTTTTTTTTGAGACAGAGTCTCGGTCTGTTGCCCAGGCTAGAGTGCAGTGGCATGATCTCGGCTCACTGCAAGCTCTGCCTCCTGGGTTCACACTATTCTCCTGCCTCAGCCTCCTGAGTAGCTGGGACTACAGGTGCCTGCCACCACGCCTGGCTAATTGTTTGTATTTTTTTTTTTTCAGTAGAGACGGGTTAGCCAGTATGATCACTGTGTTAGCCAGTATGATCTCGACCTCCTGACCTCATGATCCACCTGCCTCGGCCTCCCAAAGTGCTGGGATTACAGGCATGAGCCACCGCACCTGGCCTCTGATTTCTAACATCATAGATTTTACCAGTTTTTATATCTTACATAAAGGGAATTATACAATATGTACTCTTATGTACCTGGCTTCTTTCACTCGACATTCTGTTTGTGAGCTCTGATTATTTTCTTGTGTATGGTTGTAGATCCTTGATTTTAGTTGTTTTATAGGGTTCCATTGTTAAATAGATCAAAATGTATTCATTCAATTGTTGCTGGGAGTTTCCTTAGTTTCTGGTTAGAGACTGTTACAAAAAGTGCTGTTCTGGACATTCTAGTATATATCCTTTGGGAGTGCATGCAATGCTGGGACAAAATCCACAATACTTTCATCCAAGATGTCTTCCCACCCCAACCTGCTAATTGCTTGCTTGAGATGCTTTGCAACATGAGAGCTTCTTCTAACCAAGGGTATCTTAGTCTGTTTGGGCTGCTGTGAGAAAATACCATAAACTAGCTAGCTTATAAACCACAGATTTTTTTTTTTTTTAATGTTCTGGAACTTGAAGGTCCAAGATCAAGTGCCTGCAGGTTTGGTGTTTGATGAGGGTTTGCTTTCTGGTTCATAGATGGTGCCTTCTTGCTGTGTCTTCACACAGTGGAAGGGAAGAGCTAGTACTTTGGGGTCTCTTTTTTAAGGGCACTAATCCCATTTATTAGGGCTCTGTCCTCATGACCTAATCACCTCCCAAAAGCCCCATCTTCTAATACTATCACTTTAGGGGTTAGGATTTAAACCTATGAATTTGAGGGAGAAGGATACAAGCATTCAAACCATGGCAAAGAATAATAGCTCATTAGTAGGAATGATTCTCATCCTCTGTCCCACCCACTGCCCTCCCAAGCCATTGGCCATGTCTACATTCTCTTGATGTGTTGAAATCTTTTGTGCCACCACGCTTTCCATAAGACTTTCCCCTTGGCTTGCCTTCCAGTGGGCTGGGACTGGATGTGGTAATTTTGAAGGAGTAAACACCCAACTAAAGACACAACTCCACCTTTCTGCATCCCACTCAGGGCCACCTCATTCATTTGCTCACACCTCCACTGCCAGTGCCAAGTCAGCCTTTTCTTCCCTGGCTGCCTTAAGGAGAGACATGATGGGCCACACATACCCCTTTTCTTCTCCCAACAGGCCTCCACTGAACTGGTCCTACACTCCCCTTTCATACTCCCAACCCCGGTATTTGGAACAGCCCAGACTGTCTTACAGATTAGAGCATGTCCAACTGAGGGTTGGGAACAGAAGGATGGAGGGAGGAGTTGGCACAGACTGACAGAGTGATGTGAACATGAGCCATAAGCTTGGCACCATTGCCCAAAAAGGTTGGGAACCACTGGTTTAACTCAGCCAAATAATTTTTCTTCTATGGGGGAAGGCTGAAACTCATGCTTCAACTGCTCCTCATGATACATGTGTGAGAGACTTTTCCTGGATCCCAAATGAATGGGTGAAGCGTTACTATGATGTACTGAATGGTAGAATCATGTATGTGGCTTTGCCTAGGGTTCCATTAATTGGCACCAGGTTGGCAACTTACACATGTCAATTCTGGAATTATTAGGGAAATACCTGATGGATATTAGGCTCAGTTACCAAACCATTCCAGAAAAATGTAAATGAAATTAGACTCAGTGCCAAAAACCCCTTTATCATATCCATTTTGTACCTTTGTGGTAGGTGGCCTTAAAAATGCATACATGACCGATGGGGTAGGGAGGGAGACATGGGAGACAGTGCATTCTAAGTGTCTTTGTTATGCTGTCATGTTTGTTTTTTCTTGCCTGATGACCAAGAAGTAGGAAAGAAGGTGGAGATGCTTGGAAGGGGTGAGGTTGACTCTGGAAATTTTTAATCTATTTAAGTCAACAAAGAGTTAAGCCATACTTTTCTATAGGATTATAATATCTCATAAAAATGAATAAATAGTTGAGTAACTTTGTGCCAGGCTCTTTTGGAGATTTAATTATAGTAGCAGGTGTCATTTATTGAGTATTTTCTTTATGATCGCAACATGTTGGAGACTTCTACATCATGGGTCAACAAACTTTTTCTGTGTAGAGCCAAATAGTAAATGTTTTAGGTTATGCAAGTCAAGAGGCGAAATCAAGACTAGTATGTAGGTACTCATATAATGAGAAAACAAATTTCCACAGATTTTTTTGACAAAATTCAAAATATAATGATAATAATTGAGTATAACCTTTCTGAAATACAGATTTCCTAATGAGAAGAATGGAATTCATTGTTGAGGAAGTGAGGTTTAGAGTTGCTGTCTCCTATTACCAATTTGATTGCAAATATTTATCTATAAAAATCACTCTTAGCTCATGGGCCATATAGAAACAGGCTGTGGGGCTGGACTTGGCTTGCAGGTCATAGTTTTATTTACATTCTGGCTGAGCCTTATATGTAAGTAATGATCAAGTTGGACTGCACAAAACAGTGAAAACCTCCATGGTGGCATAAATGAGTCAAGTCTTTATTTGTCTCTCCTTAAAGAAGTTTAAAGGTGTCTGCCTAGGGCTAGTCTAGCAGCTTCACTATGTCACAGAGACCCAGCTTGCTTTTTTCCTGCCCTGCCAACCTCGGCATATGGCTCCCTTCCTCAGAGTCGCTCCATAGTTCAGCTGCTGCCACCATGTCTGCATTCCAGGCAGCAAGAAGAAAAAAAGCAGGGAAGCAGTATACAGATGCTTTCTTTTGAGGAGACTTCCCCTTGTCCCACCCAATGCTACTACCATCTCCTTGGCTAGAACTTTGACATATGACCACACATCTTTGCAAAAGAGGCTGAGAAATACAGTTGTTTACTCAAGTTGTGAGTGTGCTTAGATAAAAACTGGAATCCTGCTAGGAGGAAGAGGAGATGCTGAGATAAGTAACTAGAGTTCTCTGTCATATTCAACAAGGTAGAGAATGAGCGCTAGAGAGATTTCCATCTCCCCTGAGGCCTTATGGCAGCAGACTGGGATTTGAACTGAGGCCTGCTTAACTCCAAACTCTCCTCTCCCTCTCCCTGCATCTGCCCTCAAGCACTGTGAGGAGGTCCACATGCATCATGCTAGGAGTGAGGTGTGGGCTTGATTTGTATAAACACTTGCTCCCTCCAAAGATGCTCCCAAGGAACCTGTAAGGAAGGATGACAACATTCCCCTTTAGTGGAGGGTCCTGTAAAAGCTGGATCAGGGCACATGGCTGAGGTTGAAGCCTACATAGGGCCTCCTGATCACTCCTAAACATAAATGCAAATCTTGAGATTCTACCAAACTTTTTCTCTAGTCACATGGAACAAGAAGTAATTTCAGTGACTAGTAAGCTCAGGCATGCACACACAGCGTAAACTTGTCCATGGAGGGAAGACATGGGACATTGAATGAAAGCGGTAACTGGGCATGTGATCTTTTAAAGTGACCCTACTCACTACTATGGCTTGGAATTTGGCCAACATGGCTCACAGGTTTTTTTTTTTTATCCTAAATGGGAAGATGCGGGAGGTAGATAGGAGCTTTCAGGTTCCTTCAACATACATATGGGCATGTATGTATCTAGCTGTTAGGGAGAATATCTAAATGCTTGCTAGGTACTGAAACGTTTATCTCAGGTGATCTCACAACAGTCCTGTAGGGGCATCATCATTCCATTTTTAAAGATAAGCAAAGGCCGGGCGCGGTGGCTCAAGCCTGTAATCCCAGCACTTTGGGAGGCCGAGACGGGCGGATCACGAGGTCAGGAGTTCGAGACCATCCTGGCTAACACGGTGAAACCCCGTCTCTACTAAAAAATACAAAAAACTAGCCGGGCGAGGTGGTGGGTGCCTGTAGTCCCAGCTACTCGGGAGGCTGAGGCAGAAGAATGGAGTAAAAACCCGGGAGGCGGAGCTTGCAATGAGCTGAGATCCGGCCACTGCACTCCAGCCTGGGTGACACAGCAAGACTCCGTCTCAAAAAAATAAATAAATAAAATAAATAAATAAATAAATAAAGATAAGTAAATATGGTGTTGAGAGGTTAAGTAACATGCCTAAGACTATACAACTGGTAAGTGGTAAACCCAGGTAGTCGGACTCAAGTCTTCATTTTCAACTGTACTATTTCTGACTGTAATACTAAAGGCAGTCTGTGAGAGAAAAGCTATGATAACCTTATCAACAAAACATGTAGGTTTACAACAGAAGGAATGATTAGTTTTGACTTGAGAGGAGGGATCAAGAAGGCTTCCAAGAGGTGATGACATTTGAGCTGGGCTCAAAGAATGACTAGGACTGCGTGGGCGGAAGAACACAAATCCATGAAGCGAAATTATTGTTGGTCAAATGTATAATATACTCTAACAATAAATAGTCCTGGCCTGTTAGGAAGTGAGAAATAGATTGAGGGTTCCTGTCTTTTTGCTCACCTTCCAAATATCACCATCAGCATGAAAACAGCTGATCTGTATTCCTGGGGCTGCTTCTCCTCTAGGTGTTTTCTTGTCTAGCTCCGTTTCAGTCTTGTCTGTCGCCTTGGGAGACGGGAGCAATACCTCTTGCCAGAAGCCTGAGTTGCACTGAGTTTTGATGGTCTGGTATTGAGCTGTTGGTTCCTCTTTCCACTGTATTCCTGACTTCAATTTGTCTAAACCTGGCTGTGTGTTAGTGTAAAGGAATCAAGCTCATAAATAAAATAGGAGGTGAAAGTAGGTTTTAGTAATGAAGCCCCGGCTTAATCGCATCCGCAAGCTAAGGAAAGAGCCATTAAATATTTATCAAATTGTTGCATTAACATTTTCACTGTGCTTGCTGTGGACATCAGAACTCTCTGGAGAATGCAGCTGTCTACCACCGAGCGAGAGGAAGGGAGTTGTGGCTATGCCGAAACATATACCTGTATTATGACAAACCTCCATCCGTCTGAAGGCCCCAAGGAGACTGCATTAGTAATCACCCATCTTGCAAGGAGACTTTGTTGAGGTTTCGGAGAGTGCAACAGTGCACAGGCGTTGATGGAGCTCCAGCAGGCGCCTCACCTTGAAACGCCTCTCATGACACTGGCCAGCGAATCTCATGCACATTCCACGCTACCCTTTGATTTTTTTCCAAGGTCACTGTTTCTTGAGAGCTTTGTTTATGATTAGTTTAACTGTGATAAACCGTGGTAAGAAGTAAGTCCTTGAATTTTTCCCCCTTCTTCTTAGTTTAAAGAATTCTTTAAATAGGGCTGTGTTTGCCTGGATGAGAGATTGCAGATTCCATCAGCAGATCCAGCACTTGTCTCATGGTTGCCTTCCAAATAAGGCATGTCGAAGGTATTGTACCAGCATAAGGTCTTGCGCCGGTCAAAGAGCCAGTTATTATGCTTTAAAAAGCAATTCATCATCTAGAGTAGTGAACTTGGGTGTTATTTTTAGGCCAACCTTTTAATGTATGTGACATGCAAGAATAGGGTTTCTCATGTGAACTTCTTGAGGGTTCATGAGAGAGTAACTGGGGAAGTGGGTAGGGTGACCAGCAGAGGTGGGTTTCTGAACAGCTGTGTGGTGGTCCCATAATTTAGTACTTTTGAACAAGGACTCAGGAGTCAGACATCAGTTCCAGTTTTAGCTCTGCTACTTACCAGTTATATGATGTAGAATGGATCACTTAGACTACTGAAGTCTCAGCTTCTTCACCTATAAAATAAATTAAGTATGGTATCTACCTCAACAGATTGCCCTGAGAATGAAATGAGATAAAGCACATTAAAGTCATTAGCATAATAGTTGGTACACAGCAATCACTTAATAAATGATAGCTGTAATTATTTCCAGAGCTTTTAATTTTGACCTAGGGCTTCTAGTCTTTAAGATTTTCTGTAAGGTCAGGTGGGAGATGAATCTTATACAACCAAGTTATGGAAAATCGGAACTGGAAGGTACTCATAGATCGTCTGATCCAATGGTATGCAAATTATGACTCTCTGGCTGAATCCAGCCTGCATCCTGTTTTTGTTAACTTTTATTGGAACATATCCATGCCCATTTACTTTTGTCTTGTCTTCAGTTGTCACACTGCAAGGGCAGAGTTGAATAGTCATGACAGAGACTATATGGCCCACAAAGCCTAAAATATTTAGTCTGACCCTTAATAGGAGAAAGTTTGTTGACCCCCGATCTAATCCAGTGAGGTTTTACCCCTGAGGAAATCAAGATCCAGAGAAAGGAAATGACTTGCCAAAATACATAACTAAGTCTTTCACAAAAGGTTCCTAACTCCCATGCCTCTTCCCCCCATCGTGCATCCTGGGTCCTGGTTTAGTGGGGAAGGGTTATGTGAAGCGCAGGGGAAAGCTCATGCTGCTTGTGTATTGAAAACCATGGCAAAGGTGCTATCGACCATAAACAACCAATTTTGCCATGGAAAAAACCACTTTCTAGAGGTAAATAATTGATGTTGGGATGTTGCTAGCTCATGCCCAGCACTCTGTTACTGCATCCGCTGAGAGTTTCTAATTTTATGTTCAGTTTTCTCCAACAGTTCACCCAAGGGATGTAGAGGAGCTATGCTTCCAGCTGGCCCCTGTAGCATGTGGTTGACCTGAGTGGGCATAGTCAGTGGTGACCAAGTTTGAACTTTCCTGGGAGAAAGGAGAGTTGGTATAGGAGCCCTTATGGGGTGCAGGGTGATTTGAATAAACTTTTTTTACCTCAGAGTATCTAATCATGGTGATTGCCTCAAATTTTTCATTTTTAGTTTCCTATTTGAAGCACTTCATTTAATCTTCCCAACAACCTTATCAGGTAGGAACCTATGGATGTAGATTATGCCTATTACTTACTTTTTTTAGACCATGTTGGGTTGATTGAAATGCATTCTTAATCACTTTGCCATGTCTCCAATGTGTTCCATTAAAATGTAAATTCACCCATAGGAAGGTCTGACCAGATAGGCAGTAAATGATGTCTATGTGCAAAGTGGCAGAGACCCCCATCCTTAGGTAGTACATCAGAGCATTTATCTCCCATGTGCATTGATGTGTCCCCAAAGCCTAGAACAGAGCCTGGGATGTAGTAGGAGCTTAGTAAATATTTGTTGAGTATTTGATGAACCAGATTTCATGATGTGAAATGTTCTTAGCTTAAGTCACCAAATATAACTAGATTGCTCTGCAGCAAGGGTAAACCCAGTCTGGATGAAGGGGCCCAGATGCAGATTCAGAAATGGAAAACTTGAGACTTGCAAATCAAGATGAAAGGCACTGAATGAGAGATACCCAGGTGTGAGTTAGCTCCAGACTCTAATGTCTATGCATGCCCTGTATGCAAAATGGACTCTCTGCTTCTTGACCATGTGAAGGGGAATCTCATGGCTGGCTCTCTCCCACCACACTGAAATTTCCCCTTTTTGGTCAAAGTCGGTTGTATCAGGATTTGTCATCTTATGCATTCTGATTAGGTGTAACATGATTGCTTCGTGGGAACTTGGATTTCTTGCCCCACTGACAAAGAACCAGTAAGGAACCTACTGTGGTGGGAGAGTGAGAGGGGACGTGCAGAAATGGTGGCAGAGCGGGAACTGCCAGCTCCTGGTATTGTTTTTAACACTCAGATGCTCTCCTGATTCAAAGTGGACTGTGATCCTTTTGTGTTTGCCTGGAGCAGGTACTACCTGGAGCAGGGATGGTTTTGACTCATCTTTAAATGTTTCAAATTGCTAAGCCTTATACTGCTAAGCCTTATACTCATGGAAATGAAGATAACCAGCCTCCCGCAGACTGGACACCACATATTGGATTGATTGATTCGTTCATTTAATCAAAATATCTTTATTGAGCACCTATTTGCATACCCACCGTGTGCACAATAGACACAAAGTCCCTGCCCTCATCTGATATGTCTAATGGGTGAAGATACACAACAAGGAAATATATAGTGTGTCAGATGGTGACTACTATGTTGCTGGGGGTGGGCTGAGGGTGCTTCTGCAAAGAGAATGTCAGGGAGGGCCATACTGAGTTTAGAACTGGAGGAAGTGAGGTGTGCTAGTATTGGGGGAGTATCTCTGGCAGAGGGACCAGCACCTATATTAGCACAATGCAGGAAATGCCATTGTATATAAGACCATGCTGATCTGGAAAAGGACTTGAGCTTTCACTCTGTGCTAGGAAGGGAAGCCCATGTCGGACTTCATGCACTACAGTGATACAGTGGATAGATTAATCAGGCCTTTCTGGGTTGCAAGGTTCAACATCCCAAGTCAAACCAGTATAAACCAAACTACAAAGTGCCATGATCTCATGAGTGAGGCTTTCTCACTCTTTTAATGTTCTTATCAATGCCCTCTTCACCAAAAACACCTACTGATTGGCCCTGCCTTGATAACATACACTCATGGACTAATCAGGGATGGGGGAAGAGTGTGGGATGCTCCAGTTGTCGATTTGGGTTGTATGCCCACCCCCATGCTAGGTAAACCTGGCCTCTGCAACAGCCCAGTAGTTCCTAGCTGGTTTGAACTCCCCACTTGCCCAACTCCCCTAGACATTTAGTAATGTCTGGAGACATTTTTTATCATCACAGTTTGAGAGATGAGGCCACCACTTGAACCTAATAGGTAAAAGTTAGAGATGCTGCTAAATATCCTATAACACACAAGACGGCCCCCTCCAACAAAGAATTATCCATGGAAAATGTCAGGAATATTGAGGTTGAGAAAGCCAGATCTAACTCCACGAGGATATTGCTCCACAGGAGAGCGTGTGGTGCAGGCCTGATAACAGGCTGACTCTCATAGCCTTCCGTGAAGCTTGCTGATCGGTGATGCTGTGGTTGAGAGGTAAGACCAGTGCTTGCTTTGGTGGTAAAGGGAAGGGAAGTGAATGTGAATGTGGCATTTGAAGTCCTAGGTTCAGTTCTACCTCTGCTCCACAAGAGTTTTCAGGCTTTGAGCAAGTCATTAAGCTTCTGTCAAACCATCTACCAAGTCTCTGGGAGGGTTGAATTAGAAATGCCGTGTGAAAGCAATATTGATACGCTACACAATGCATATTCTCTATTAAGAAACGTATTATGTGCAGGGCACTATACTAGGCACTGTTTATTCCACAAAAGAGAGTCTCCGCCTCGAGGAGCATTTATTATAGTCTGGGAGATAGGAACATACTTGAACTACAAGACGGCAAGTAGAAAAGTAGTTCTTAAAAGGTGGGAGGAATTCAGACCTGGATGACAGAATATTCTGGAAGTAGAACAGAACAGATGCCCAGTAGGGTTCAAGGAAAAGGGCTGTGGAGTCTTCACATCGTTTATTTTGTTAACTTTCTTCCACTTGGGGTTGAGCAATGTGGCAACAAATGATTGGCTGTGTGGTTCACTCATTGGTGCATATTAATCTTTTGTACTGAGCCTCCATTTGACAAGACAATGACTCTTACTATCTTGCAAGTCTACTACAGTTACTGTAGCAGCTATCACCCACATTGGATTGTGATATGGTTTCTGTGTCCCCACTCAAATCTCATATCGAATTGTAATTCCCCCATGTTGGGGGCTTGGTGGGAGGTGATTGGATCATGGGGGCATGTATTCTTGCTGTTCTTGTGATAGTGAGTTCTCATGAGATATGATGGTTTAAAAGTGTGTGGCAGCTCCCCCTTCACTTTCTTTCCTCCTCTGCCATGGTAAGAGATGCTTGGTTCTCCTTCATCTACTATGGTTGTGAGTTTCCTGAGGCTTCCCAGTTATGATTTCCTGTTAAGCCTGCAGAACTGAGTCAATTAAACCTCTTCTCTTCATAAATTACCCAGTCTCAGGTAGTTCTTTATAGCAATGTGAGAACAGACTAATACAGATTGTTAATGTATTTATTTTCCTTTATGTAATAGGAAAAGATTGTCAGAGTTTTAAAAGTAGTAAATACTAGTGAAAATAACTTAATAAATCAAAAGTATTTAAATCGCAGCCTTAAATTACAGCTTTGGGTAAGGAATTTTAAAAGAATTTCCCTTACGAGTTAAATTCTCAACTCATTTTCAGCTTCATTTCAGCCCATTACTAGCACAGGTAGTATGTTATCATGGTTTCTATAGAGTCTTGTATTATTTGATTTGGTTTCCAAAGAAAGTTCATTAGGATCAAAGATTTGCCACATTTTGCAATATGGAATGGGATGGGGACAGAAGTAATGTGTGGTTTTTTTTTTTTTTTTTTTTTTGGTGGGGGGGTTTGTTTGGTTTGGTTTGGTTTGGTGTTGTTTAAATGGGTGATATCAAATGAAGGGACAAAGTTTTTCCAGCTGAGTTTGTCTTACTGGCTTCACCTCTTACTCCTTTGATGTGAATGGTGATTGATCTGTGGTTCAAGTCACCACCTTCTTGACAGCTAGAAAGGTTGACCTTTTTTGGTTTACGAGGTGGACTTTAATCGTTAGCCTCCAACTTACTGCATGTGTGGGTGTCCCGGCAGCTGCAGGTTGTTTACACATTAATTAACTCTCTGATCATTTCTCATTGGAAACTTATTGGGGAAAGGAGTCAATTTCCCTTTGGAGTTGACTAGCAAGTTTTTGGTTTTTTTGCGTAATTATTTGCCATTTACCCATTATTAAATGCTTTCCTTGAAATGAATAAGGAGCATTGAAGAGGAGCTTAGAGGAAACCATTTGCTGCCAAGACAGATCATTAGCAAGAAGTTAGTGAGAATGACTCACAAAAATTAACTAATGTTGAGTGAATTATTTCTAATATGCATTTACATTTTCATCTGGTGAGATAGTGGGCTGCCTTTTTAAAACTGAAATGTGTTCAACTTACTCCTGCAAAAATGTTCAGTGAGTAAAGTTTCAGTTACATAAGTTTTATAGCGGGTGGTTGGGTTTTAACGTTTTATGGATTGATGTGCCCAGCATGGGGAAGATGTTAGTTTTTCTGACCCATCTAAGGAATAAATGGCTGATTTCTTAGTTGGTAACGAGCTGGCAAAAACCAGTCTAGACCCAAAGTCACTTTGATCTCAAAATGACTTTTTACAACCACTTGTGTTTGAGGCCCATTAGAAAATGAAATTCCATCCTGTAACTCCTAATTAAATTAATTTCTTTTTTAAGAAGCAGTTTAAGTTGTCATGAAGTCTTTGAATCTCAGTGCATTGCTAAAGAAACTTTGGCGGGGTATGGGGGGAATTAACTTTCTCATACGTCATAGTTATAGCCCAGGTTGTTTAAGTTATGATCTACAGTACTTCAATCTTTACACTCCTTCTTTTAAAATAATGTCTTATTAAGTAAAAGGAAGGAACTTTTTGCCTTGCTCCTAATTGCTGAAAAATTTTGCATAGCTAAACGATGAATTCAAAAGAATCCACCTACAATTAAAGCCTGATTCAGTAAGATACAGGAGATTATCTATGATGCAAGACAAAAAGATTACAAAATGAAATGTCTTTATCCCCTGAGAATAATAGTCATTTAGAGTGTTGGTTACTCTTTTAAGATCAGAATACTTAAGGGTAATCTGTAGCCTATAAATACATGGAAAGGTAGTATAAATAGGATGGTGATGCTTTTAAAAAAAAAACAACTCACTGATATATTTTGTGCACATTAAAATACATGCATAGTAATAGTTGCTATTATCAAACTATATTTTAGAAGTCTTCTATTCAAATGGGGAAAAAGATGATACAGATAATTAAAATGTGTCATCTGATCAGGGAGCCTGGCCTGCTAGAGGATATTTTACTAGAAGGTGACCAGGCAAGAAGCCTGCATTCTAGAGGTGGCTTGGCCAGTTGCTACCAGCATTGTGGCTTTGGACAAGTCACATGACCTGTTTTGGTTTCAGGATTTTCATCTACAAAATGAGATGCTTAAATATGTGATTTTTACACAATGGACTTCGATTGAATCATGAAGGCTGTATTTTGGAGCTTCCTGTGAATAAGTATTGATGAGCCCTGGAATGAATGAATGTGGCTACATCATGCCCCCTCCTCTGGGATTCCTCAGTGTATTAGAAGGCAGGGTAGTCCAGGGGAACCAGAGAACTTTATGAGGGTACTTTCTACCAATAATTTTTGAAATTAAGGCAGACGTGTAGCATAGGAAAGTAAAACCTTTGGCTGTGAACTGGACAAAAGTCTTTAAACGTATCTTAACCTTTCACGCTCAAGCATCTAATTTCGCGTTCCTCAAAGGGTGATCCCCACATATCAGCAATATCAGTTTTACCAGCACCTGGAAAGTCGTTAGAAATGCAAAGTGTCAGCTCCACCCACATCAGACCCACCGAAAAATCCACTGGGGTTTGGGCCAGGGGCCCAGCAGTCTGTATTTAACAAGCCTTCCAGATGATTCTGTTGCAAATTAAAGTTTTAGAAACTTCTAAAATTTTAGAAACACTCATCTAACTGAACTCAGACCACAGGCATGATCAAATGGAGAAATACGAAGATCAAAAAGAAAGAAACGAGAATTTTATTCTTATGTTGGAAGGTAGGGGTATGAGGGTGCTGTAGGTTGGGTCAGGGTTATCTGAGAAGATCACTGAAGTTTTTTTCCAACTTCAGGGCTATGTTTTTGATAGCATCATCAAGATCCCTTGGACAGCGTTTTCTAAAGGTATCTATAGCAATGAGGTTTTCCAAGGGAGAGAGGTGTACATAGGAGGGCCTTTTGTTGTTTTTGTTGTTTTCTGGGCTTTTTTTTTTTTTTTTTTTTTTTTTTGGTGAGACGGAGTCTTGCTTTGTCGCCGAGGCTGGAGTACAGTAGGATGATCTCAGCTCACTGCAACCTCTGCTTCCCAGGTTCAAGCAATTCTCCTGCTTCAGCCTCTTGAGTAGCTGGGACTACAGGCATGCACCACCACACTGGACTAATTTTTGTATTTTTTGCAGAGATGGGGTTTTGCCATGTTGGCCAGACTGGTCTCGAACTCCTGGCCTCAAGTGATCCACCTGCCTTGGCCTCCCGAAGTGCTGGGATTACAAGTGTGAGCCACCACGCCCAGTGATTTTTAAATGATATTCAGGAGAGCTCATACTGATAGGAAAAGTCTCAGTGAATTGTCATTTAATGAGAACCCCATATTTGCAGAAATAACTAGGTTATTGGCAAATTGAGAGCACACATGGTTATTCAGATACCTGGTCCTTTCAGTCCTGCCTTCTTTTAAACCTAAAAGCTCTGAGACTAAATGTAGATTTCAAACCCTGGATCTTCAGCTGAACAATGCTTAGCTGCCCATTCTATTGGATTTAAAACTTTCTCCGGAATCATCCATTGGTAGCAAAAGAGGAATCCTCCCCCACGCCTCTCTGGATTTGAATGGTTGGCCCAGACAGGAATACTTACATTGCCTGGTCAGAAGCCCCAGAACTGCTCAGTGCAACCTCCTAAAAGTCTGTGCAACACATGTCACCTCTTCAAGGTTATCATTTTCCTTTAAGATCTTCTGTTGTTATGAGGATGGACACTGATTTCAAACAGAAGCAGCAATCTACATGTAGAATATGTGTTTCAGAGTACTCTGAATGCTCTGTCTAAAAGTGGAAAGATGAGACTGAGAGGTGAGGGCCACTAGCATTGAGATAGACATGACTATAAAAAAGATTTCGAATCCAATATTTCCTAGGTTTCCTAGCCTGGGAAACCCCATAATTCTCACAGAGATAGCTTTCCCATCCTTCCTCATCTAAACCGTCTAACCTTTTTTATTGTAGAACACTTCCAAACACTAGGATTTTTGACAGGACATTTTAAGGGATTGGAGTTGAGCTTTATTTTTTCTTTTTAAATCAAGTTTTGGAAAAATTGAAAAAAAAAATTCTAGCGTTATCCAGTGAACACACATTTTTTCTCTTAGAAAAGTTGGCTTGAAATTTTCTGTGCTTCTTGCCTCTTATTAGTAATAATTTACCTTATTGACAAGTGGCTAAATAACTTAATGCCACATTCTTTAGATTGCTAGCAATGTTATAGTACGCACCTATGATTGAAAAAATAATTTACACACCTGAATCAAAACTTGGCAGCCTGATTTTGAAAGATTCAGGATATATTCGTGTGTGCTATGACATACTGGTTGAGAACCATTGGTCTACCCGTAACTGCAGTAGAATCATACCTGTGTATTACATATGTAATGATACTGTTCTTTTTTGAGCCATGAGCCGCTTGACCCAACTACTGTGCTATATTTCTACTCTATCTTGGTGACCAAATGAAGCGTAGATCATGCTAAGTTGTGTTTTGTGGCATTTATGAATATATCCATTCCCATTTTTTCTTTCTTTCTGTCTCTTTCTCATTCTCCCTCTCTCTATCACACACACACACACACGCACACACACACACACCAGTCATTCACTTTTTCTTCTCTAGGTTTATCATAGTTTCCCCTTTTATCATCATCATCACCTAGTGGCCAGCATCAGAATGTTTAGCATATGTCCACTAAATCCAGGGTAATTGAACATCAGCCCTGGCCAGGGAGAGCTCCTTCCTAAATATGGCTTGGTAATTATCTCCAACATTTTCAACTGAGAGACTAATTATTGCATCAGTTACTACATAATTCCCTCTGCCAGTTAGCTCATCTTATATCCTCCCTGAAAATGACAAGACACAAACAAGTATACAAATTGGAGCGTGTTAAGATGGTGTTTTTGCATTTGAACTGAGATTCCAGGATGTCCAGCCTTGGTTACCAGTGGCAGCACAAACATTTTCACTGAGCAAAATTAAACATATAAGGTGTTCCAGGACTGTGATTGATTTCAGCAGAATATCAAGACCAAAATACTGTAACTTCCCAAATGCTATAAGGGTAGCTCTGAGCCACTGCTTTGATTCCATGCAAGTTAACATTTCTGTTCATCCTGTTAGTTTTTATATTGTCTTTAATTCGTCATGGCATCAAATGGGTGATGGGTCTTCCCTGAAAGATGCAACTTTTCCCATTCCATAATTTGGCCACCACAAATTGGAATACTAACAATTATGACATGAAAGAGCATGGGTAGTATAGAAATAACATACTAGGAGGTTCAAAGGTACCATTGCATTGCGGTAAAATGAGACAGGGCATTGAGAACAGTGATCAAATATGTATATTTCTTGGAGAAGTAGATTGGGTCCTAACCAAAATTAGTCTTCTTGTTTCTGAGCCTCAGTTTACTCATCTCTGAGATGAAGTGATTAAATCTGACACCTTCTAACGTCTGTTTTTCTTAATAATCATAACTGACATTATTATAGCACTATTACTGTGTGTCAGGAACTCTGCTAAGGGCTTCATCTGCATAATCTCCTTTAATCCTCAGAATACTATTATCTGTCCCCGTTTTACACTGAAAGACTCAAAGAGGTTGAATAATTCACACAGCTAGTAAGTGACAGCACTGAGATTTCTACCCAGGTATGATTGATACCAGAATCTGTGTTCTCATCCTCTACCTTACATGAACCCCAAAGTAACATGTGACAAGATGGGATTTCTAAAATGATTCTAGACCACTGATTCCCAAGGGGGGCAATTTTGTCCGTCGAGATTATTTGGCAATTTCTGGAGACATATTTGGTTTTCACTACTGGGGAGAGTGTGACTAGTAGCATCTCATGTATGTAGGTCATGGGTACTGCTGAACACAATACAATACATGGCACAGCCTCCAACATCAAAGAAATTGGCATGAATTGTCCATAATGTGAAAGTTGAGAAATGCTGCTCTAGGCCCAGTAAAAAAATGGATACATCATTGAAACTTTCTGTTTTCTACTGTCCACAATTTTTTAAAAAGCTGCCTTCAAGGGATGAAGTTCCTGTTTTTAGAGTTTTTGCACACATGCACATCATATTCCCATTCTCAGTACATGGTTGTATTTAAAAGCCACAGGTTTTGGTATTAGACAGACCTAAGTCCGAATCCCTGCTCTCTCACTTTCTGTTTTTCCTCCGGGCCATCACTTAAACTCTTAAGCCTCCTGTTTCTCATCTCTCAAATAGAAATTATTATTCCCTATCTTGGGATGACTAGGATATAGTAAGTGCTCAATAAATAGTTATCTTCTTTCAGTAGTGCCTCTCTTTCCTTTTGTAAGTATCTCAGTCAGACTGTGCTCCTCTTACAGATGACCAGGTGCGCTCTTGGCCTCATCATTAATGCTGGCAAGGTGCACAGATTGTCACTCATAGACTGATGCTCAGTGTCTTCGAACACAGGAGCTGGAGTGGGTGAAGTGTACCCAAAGAGAAGCACTGTAAAGCAATGATGGTCCAATGTGAGTGTAGGGGGAGGAAGCAAAAGTAGAAGCAAAAGAATCCGGGAATCTTGGCCCCTGGCCAAGGCATCCACTGAAGTGGACTCTCAGGGTTGGCTAGTTTTATTGTAGAATAAATTGTTGCTCTGTAATGTAAATGGAAAATTAAGTAACCAATCAAACAATCTTTGTGATTCTTTGTGGAGTATACAACCCAGATAAGCTGAAGATTTATGTATTTTCTTTTAAAATACCTTTTCTAGGGTAGACAGGGTGGGAAAGACGGTATAAGTTGAAGAAAGGGGGTTGGGAACTGATTAGGTGGAGGAATTTCCTTCATGGAAAGACTCCTAAGGAAAATGTACAGTTGGATATGCTGCACTTAGTTAATGAAACATAGGTTAAAATGCGAGGTTCTAGCTAGACTGCTAAGAAGGTGACATTAAATATGCCCTTTTCCTTCTTTGAGAAAAAGATCATTATTATTATATGCACATTATTTATTTATTTGGGTTAGTGTGGGGACAGAAGAAGAGGAAAGAAAAACTGGATGAAGGTGGAAGGTTCCAAATAAGACCTCTGATCCCTTAAGCTGCTTGCAGAAAAGAGAAAAGATAATTAGACACCTGGCATCCCAAGCTTCCCAAAGAACCCTACAGCTAATCTGAGCAAAATAATATACATGGAGCGATTTCTCTCCACGATCTCTCATTTGCAGGGTATGAGGTGGAGAATGTGAGGACTGATGTGGTTGACTATTATCCATTTTAATTTCAGGACATGTTTAGATACCTGGTGTAGGGAAACAAAACGTTTTCCCTTGCTTTGGCCAGTGCTGAAGGCGTGACTGGGGCTGCCAACAATCAGGCCCTTTTGTGTTGCTTTCCCAGACAGTACTGCTGATGTGCTGTCACAGCAATCCTGTGAAGGAAGCAGAAGAGGGATGATTTCTGCAGCTGGACACAGGAAGAAACAGCCTCTGAGATGGTCATGGTCTTGCTCAAGTTGCAAAGTCAAGGACAGATCAAGAGCTGTGGCTCTCATCCCTGAATTCTAAACCGGGCTTCATACCATGGTAGTATTAGTGCACTTTAGAGACAATTGAGATGAGGGGGTGGGGATCCATATTATAAAATACTGAAACGCTGGTAGGTCTTAAAATATACATGCATGCACACATAAGTACATAAGCATGTTACATACATATATACCTGTATGTGTATGCACACATGCATTTATGTCAATATAAGTAGATGAATAAGCGAAACGAGCAGGATAATAACTGTGAGCTGACTCTCTGCCCTGGTGTTTCAGAGAGAAGGACAGAGGACTGTGGAAAAGCGTAGAATGTGTCCCCACTAAAAGGGCTGTGTCAGTCAGCTCCAGCTGGTGGCTGCCTCCTAGGAGCTTGAGCTCAGTGTATCCAGATATTGTTGTTGTTCAGAAGAGTCATTGTATAGGTAGAGAGTTGGGAAACGACAACTTGTAGGTGCCTGTTTTGATAAAGTTTTATTGGAATATAGACATGCCCATTTGTTTTCGTACTGTCTGTGACAGCTTTCACACTATGACAACACAGTTGAGTAGTTGTGACAGGGACTGAATGGCCTTCAGAACCTAACATATATGCCACTTGGTCCTTTACAAAGTTTCTCGACCTCTGGTGTAGACCCAATAGTATGCATATGTGGGCCAAATTCCAGCTCCAGGCCACCAACTGGCCATCCTGGACCCTCAGAGGCTCCTCTAGCCTCTGCCGTTGCTCACCGCTTCCTCCTCTTGGCCCTAAAAAGCAGTTGTTGTGGGTTATTTAGATCATTGGTTCTCCAAATGAAACCTGTGTGCCTAATCCCCTGGAGAGTTTGTGGAAACTCAAATGACCAGACTCCATGCTCAGAGTTACAGATTCTGTAGGTCTGGGTAGGGCCTGAGAATCTGCACTTTAAACAAGTTCTCTGGTGATACTGAGGCTGCTGGTCCAGGATCATGTTGTGAGAACCACTGGCTCAGACACTCCATGCTGTGGAGGAGATCTCAAAGCACCTGGCCTACCAAGCAAGTGACTATGTTGTCCAGAGGAGAAGAATTAATTCTGTAGGTCCCCTGGGACCGATTCACTGAGGCATTTCATAGCCCACACAGGGACTTTAAGCAAAGAATTCTGTGGATCCTTGGAGTCCTACAGAGTTCCTATATTTCCTCAATTTGAAGAATATCCCTTGGGCTCCATTCAGGCCCAACTCCATTTGACCTGCAAAGAGATGTTAGCTGTATGTAAAATACTCAGTATTTCCTATCATTGGTGGTGCTATGCAGTGGGGCTGTAGCTCGTTTAATCTTTCATTCACTGACAAGCACAAGAAACTTGATTAGACCTGGAGTACCTGTTCTTCCAACTGTTTTCCTTGGCCTGGTCAATCTTTTGGTGACTTCATGGCCTCCCCATGTAACTGGTCAAACCCAGATGTCCCTTATACCAGATTCGACTCAAACCTAAGATGGAATGGAAAGAACAGATTCAGCAGGCTAAATGAAAATTTTATTTATTTTTTGAGACAGGCTCTTTGTCACACAGGCAGGAGTGCCATGGTGTGAACACAGCTCCCTGCAGCCTTGACCTCCCAGGCTCCAGTGATCCTCCTGTCTCAGCCCCCCAAGTAGGTGAGACTATTGGCACATTCTGGGCTAATTTTTTTTTTTTTTTTTTGATAGCGATGGGGTTTTGTCTTGTTGCCCAGGCTGGTCTCAAACTCCTGGGCTCAAGCAATCTACCTGCCTTGGCCTCCCAATGTACTGGGATTACAGACATGAGCCACAGCACCAAGGCCTACGTGGAAAATTTAAGAACAGTAATAAATAAAAGAAAAAGGAAATCGATTCAGAAATTAGATGGATGCTTACACTTAATTATTTTTATTTCTCCGAGCCTCAGTTTTCTGATCTATGATAAGGAACTATATAGTTGTAACCTTGAAGGGTTGCTGTGAGGGTTGAATTGGATTTGTGTATGCAGTAAATGTCACCTACAAATCTGGCTTATAAATCACCTCCCCTCCCCTGTCCCTGTGGCTGGGAGTGCCTGATAGCAATTATCTTAGTTAGATATTCCCAAAGGATTACAGGATTATGGGCTTTTAGAGTGTCTGTGGATAGCACCTGGTGGCTCAGATTTGGCTCTGCCAAAGGATCCCTCCAGGAAGCATCTCCATATTCCCTGGGCAGCTATCTCCGGCCACTGGCTGATTGTAACTTTCTTTCATTCCTGGTGTTTCTTATTGCAGAATATGTCTCCCCTTGCAGAATATGTCTCCCCTCATCCCAGCTAGCTGAACTTCCTCTGTGTATCTTCATTTTGGCCATGCTCCTAACAGCCCTTCCTTCCACAGCTGCCCCAGCTGTGATGAGTTGAGCAGAGAGGCCGCTGCCAGCCCCCCACCCCCAGCAGGGCTCTGTGTGCTCCATTTAAGGGAAGAGGAATGTGGTGCCTGGCGGATGAGTCAGAGGCTGCTACCTTGCTGTGTGGTGTGTGGAGCCGGCTGTGAGGTGCGTGCCTGGCCCCCTCAGAGGAGGGGTGCTAAATCATTCACCAAGGCAGTCTGCTCTGACATCCATCTGGGCCTGTCCCCTGGTGACCCTGAGGATGCGCCAGCGGGGCTCTTGCTTGCTGTGGCATCTTGGTGAGCTAGAAGAATAAACAGGCAGCCTGAAAACTGCCCTGGCTGTCAGGGATTCCATGGGCTTGGGTTGGGTGGACTGATTGGTGTCTGCTGATGGCCACTCAAATCAGAGGGCTTCAGATGCCCTCCCTGTACAGAGCAAGATTGATGGTGTGTTTACACTCAGACTTGATAAACATTTATTAAACACCTGCTGTATGCTTGGCAATTTTACCTGCATTACCTCATATAATTCAGAAAACCCATGTAGCAGAGATTCTTAGATGAGACTCAAAGAAGGAAGGTGGCTTGTCACAATTCACACAGCTAATAAGAAGGGGTAGGGACAGAACTTGCCTTAGCCCACCTCCTGCCTGATACAGTGCCTGTCATCCAGAGGTCCCTGGCAACAGGGGACCTTTTCTGCCTCTTCTAGACACTGCCTGTCTTGGTGATTCAGACCCCTACATGTTAGTCCTAATACTACCAAGTTTTCTTTCTTTCTTTTTTTTTTTTTTTTTTTTTTTTGAGATGGAGTCTCGCTCTGTCACCAGGCTGGAGTGCAGTAGCGCGATCTCAGCTCACTGCAACCTCCACCTCCCAGGTTCAAGCAATTCTTCTACCTCAGCCTCCCGAGTAGCTGGGACTGTAGGCAGGCGCCACCATGCTCAGCTAATTTTTGTAATTTTAGTAGAGACGGGGTTTCACCATGTTGGTCAGGCCGGTCTCGGTCTCTTGACCTCGTGACCTTCCCACCTTGGCCTCCCAAAGTGCTGAGATTACAGGCATGAGCCACTGTGCCCAGCCAATACTACCAAGTTTTCTAAAAGGAAGCACATTATGGTGTATAACTAAACTTCTTCTGTTCATTTCAACTGTTTCAGGTTCTAATACCTGCTTCTTATAGTTTGGGCTCTGCTTTGGTCTGGTCCTCCCCTGATCAAGATGCTGGCTGCGAGGCCATTTTCAAAATGATGGCCTTGTCCACTGAACTTCTTGCCCTCAGGGAAGGTGACAGTCTTCAGGCAGAATTCCCAGCAACCTCCTGGGATTGAGTTAGTCTAGGGGTAGAAGAGTGAAAGACAGACTTGGAGGAGGAGAATGATGGACAAATAAACAAGAAAGGGGCTTTTTCTCAACCTGGCAAGCTAGGATGAGTTAGTTCTGCAGTTCTAGGAAGGTAATTTTTGCACAATACATCACACCGAATTTACCTTCATGGCCACTGTCTCCTTGTGATATGGACAGGAAGCAGGGAAATACTACAGAAAAGGGTGGGGTCCCCCGGTGAAGCCCTACCCTCAAGCTTGGATGTGTGGCCCAAAGTGAGAGCATGCATTCCTGTTTTCCTGCCCAAATGTTGCCTTTTCCAAAACTAACCTGGCTTGGCCCGCCTCCCATCCTGTACCCATAAAAACCCCAGGCTCCCCTGGCAGAGGAGCAGGACAGAGAGGCAGAGTGGCAGGAAAGGAGAGAAGAGAAGGAGCTGAATGTCCAAGAGAAGCGACTTGATTTCAGAGGGATGGCTTGGCAGCAGGACCTCAGAGAAGAGTTCGGCCGGAGATGGCCAAACTCCAGGGGAAGACTACCTTCCCACTCAATCCCCTTTCCAGCTCCCCATCCCACTGAGAGCCACTTTCATTGGCAATAAAATCCTCCACATTTATTTTCAATTCATTTATGCAACCTGATTCCTCCTGGACGCCAGACAAGGACCCGGGTGCAAGTGCAAGAGGCTGTCACACTGAGCTAACACTTAAGCTATCCACAGATGCCAAAACTAAAAGAGCACACATTGTAACATACGCCCTCTGGAGCTCTGGGGTTCATAGACAATCCCTAGACACTGCTGCGAGCTTGCACAGAGTTCTGCTCCTGCCAATTGCCCAGAAGTGCTTGTCCTGGCGTCTGAACCTGCTCACCTGTGTGCTACCCATCCTGTGAGGGGTTGAGAGCTGTGGGCTGAGTAAATGAGCCAGCCCCTTCATGAGTCCCGCAAAAGGGTTAAGGGAACTATCCCATGTCACTTAGATGCAGAGATCACCCCAGCATGATAAGTGGGAAGATCTATGATTACCGTTTGACAGATAATAATAGTACCTTACACTTACTGAGCACTCCTGGTGTATTTGACACCATACAAAGTGCTTTGTGAAGATATTACAATTGTCACCGTCATTCACATTTTTCAGAGGAGGCTTCTGAAGAGCAGAGAGGTTAAATAACTTATCCAACATCACACAGACGGCAAGAGCCATAGCCAAGGATCAAACACAGACTTCTTAATTCTAATACCAGGGTGAGTTCCATTATAGCAGGACTTTCTTTCAAACCAAGATAAATTAGATGTCCTTTATTTATTTATAGCAAGTTATTTATAAGTCTTATGGAATATTTAAGATTAGAAAGAACAGAGCTAGGATCCAGTTCAATGGTTTGAGGGATATGTAAGCTGTAGCTACATTCCTCATTCTCTTTTTTTCATCAGTCATCTGGCTGATGATATTCACAGATGTGACAGTGTTCCTGTGCTGTGATTAGCTTGAGTTACTAATTGTCATAACCATAGATAAAGAACATCAGCTGTGGCAGTTTATGGTTGGCTATGGCATACATAGGATAGGCTGTGGGTCATGGGCATTTCTTCTTTCATTTCTCTATTCAACTCACGTTTATTGAGGGCCTACTATGTGCCAGGCATTTTTCTGAGCCCTGGGGATAGAAGGCTGAATAAAACTGACATGAAGCAGCATAAACAAGTAAAACATTTTGTGATCTAAGTATGCTAAGTGTTGGGCATCAACTTCCAGTATGGCAGTGTGAGGAGCATGGTAGACTTTAATCAACAAAACAATCATTTGCTGAAAATTATTTTAAAATATAAGAAACCATTTAAAGTTTCTGGAAATTGTCCCAAGGGTATACAACGAATGGAAAAACACAGGAAATCTAAATCTTGGTAAGAACAGTGAAAGTCTATGGCATTTTAACCAAGATACTCTCTTCTCCAGGTATCCCTGCCATGTGCTGCCCCTCCCCCCTCCCAAACACACACACAGCACAAATCAGTGTGATGGAAACTCTACTCTGGGTGTGTTCAGCCAAGCAGATGGGGCTCTTTCTCCACCTAGCTCCTAGTCTAGGGCTATGCTTTCACACTGGGAGGGGCAGCCTCAAAGAGTGGCAACATCCTTCCCTTGCAAAGGAACCCAGCTTTCATCAGATCAGACTGTGGAACAATTTATGCCAAAAGGAATTGTCAAAACAATAGAACAGTCAGCTAAGGATTAGTGGAGGTTAACAGTTGGGTGTAATATCAATAGGAAAACTGGGCTCAGGCCCTCCAAGGAGGGACATCAGAAGCTGCACACTACCAGGGAAACAGACTTCATTCAACTTGTCTACCCAGCCGCTAGACAAATAAGCAAACAACAACAAAAAGCTCCAGAAGCGGGGCAGGGTGGTGGTGCACAGTCAATATCCAGAATTGCTACAATATAGTATCTACAGTGTCCATTTTTCAACAAAATATTTTGAGACATGCAAAGAAACAGAAAAGTGTGACCACATACAGGAAGAAAACAAAAGTAACTGCCTGTGAGAAGGTCCAAATGTTGGAGCTAGCAGGCAAAGACTTCAAAGCAACAATTATAAATATGTTCAAAGAACTACATGCAACTTTCTAAACAATTAAAGGAAGGCATGATGACAGTGTCTTACTTTCTAAACAATTAAAGGAAGGCATGATGACTGTCTTATCAAGTAGAGAATATCAATGAAGAGAAATTGTTAGAAAGGAATTATAAAAATGAAAAATTTGAGTTAAAAAGTATAATAACTGGGATGAAAAATTCACTAGAGGGATTCAAGAGTAGATTTAATCTGGTAGAAGAAAAATTAGCAAATTTGAAGGTATGTCAATAAAGATTGTGTACTCTGAAGAGTAGAGAAAAGAGACTGAAAATAAACAGAGCTCCTAAGAAATGTGGGATACCATCAAGCACACCTACATATGCTTACTGGGACAAGTAGAAGAGGAGAGAGAAAAAGCTGAAAAAATATATGAAGAAATAATGGTAGAAGACTTCCCAAATCTCATGAAAAATGTTAGGCTACACATCCAGGAAGCCAAAGTACTCCAAGTAGGTAAGCTCAAAGAGATTCACACTCAAACACTTCATAATCAAAATGTTGAAAGACAAAAAGAAAATCTTGAAAACAACGAGAGAAAACAACTCACCACATACAAAGGAACCACAGCTGACTTTGTAGTTCTGGCAGAGACCTAGAAGAATGCTCTTAAAAAGCAGAACTGAAGTACAAAGGAAAAAATAAAAAATAGATACATGAACTTTATCAAAATTAAAAACCTTTATGCCTCAAAGACACTATCAAGAAAAAGAATATACCCCACATGATGGGAGAAAACATTTATAAATCATATATCTAATAAGGGACATATTCCCAGAATATACAAGGAACTTTTATAACTTACTAATTTGGAAACACGTATGCCCAATTTTAAACTGAGCAAAAAATTTGAATATACATTTCTCCAAAGAAGGTATGCAAATAGCCAACACACATATGAAAAGATGTTTAACATTATTAGCCATTAAGCAAATGCAAATCAAAACCACTATGAGGTACTACTTCATACCCACTGGGATGACTATAATAAAAAAGACAATAACAAGTTTTGGTCAAGATATGAAGAAATGGGAAGCTTCAGCTATCTCTAGTGAGAATGTGAAATTGGGGTAGCACTTTGAAAAACTGTTTGGTGGTTCTATGAAGTGTTAAACCTAAAGTTATATAACCCAGCAACCCCACTATTGATATGTATCTAAGGAAAATAAAAAACATGCACTCCCACAAAAACTTATACATGAATGTTCATAGTAGCATTATTCATAATAATAAAGAGTGGAAACAATCCAAATAGCCATCAGTTGATGAATATGATGTATATCAGTACAATGGAATGTTACTCTGCCATAAAAATAATGAAATTCTGATATAAGCTACAGAATGAGCCAAAAATACACTAAGTAAAAGAAGGCAGGCACAAAGGGCCACATATTATGTGATTCCACTAATATAAAATGTCAAGAATAGGCAACTCTATAGAGACAGAAAGTAGATTAGTGTTTGCCTAGGCCTGGAGCAATGGGGTAAGTGGGGAGTGACTACTACTTACTAGAGGGTTTCTTTTTGGGTTGAAGACAGTTTTAAAGTTAGATTGTGGTGGTGGTTGTACGGCCCTATGAATATACTTAAATGGGTGGACTGTATACTATATTAATTATATCTCAATATAACTCTTCTTAAAACAATCTAAGGAAAAAAATAAAGTAGGGAATGGTTTGGCCATGTTAGGAAGATGCAGGAAGGATGACAATCTCAGATAGGATGGAAAGACTTAGACCTCACCAAGGTGACATTAGACTTGAAATGGTGACAGAGCAAGCCACATGACTTTCTGCAGGAGAAATATTTCAGACAAGTGCGAAGACCAGGAGGCACACATGTGCCTGGCATGTTTGAGGGCCAATGTTCATGTAACAGGAAGGGAGAGAGTAGCAGGAGATAGTGTCGGAGAAGCAATAGGACCTAGATCCCCAGGGACTTATTCTGAGATGAGCAGCATCACCAATGTAGTCTTGAGTAGAAGCATGGTATGCTGTAATGTTTGTTTTCAGAGAATCAAAATGACTGCAGTTTTGTGAATAGACTGAAGGGGAGCAATAATAGACTAGGTAGGAGGCAAGACTTGATGGTGACTTGGAACTTTATCCAGGAGAGAAATGGCAGTGGCATCAACCAGTGTGATAATAGTGAAGGTGGAGGAGAGATGTTGGATCCTGTGTATATTTTGACAGTAGAGCTAACAGGATTTGCCAAGGACTGGAAAATGTTCAGTGTCAAGGACCAGATAGTAAATGTATTAGGTTTTGCAGGCTGTACATTCTCTGTTACAATGACTCAACTCTGCCATTGTAGCATGAGTGCAGCCATAGATAGCACATAATGAATGGTCTTGATTGTGTTCCAATAAAACTATTTGCAAAAACCTGAAGCAAATCAGATTTGACATGTGGGATATAGTTTGCCAACCTCCTCTGGATTAGATGTCAAGGGTGAGGGATGGATCAAAGGTATTTGTTCTCATCCACTGGAAGTGTGGTGTTGCCATTAACTGAAATAGCAAAGACTACAGAAGGAGCAGATTGTGGGGGATATGGTGTGGACTCAATTGGGAATTAAGAGATGGAGATGTGACATAGGCATGTGGTCTTGAGATCATGGAAAAGGTCTGGCCTTTAGTCATCAGCCTAAAGGTGTGTTTAAGACCCTACCCCAGACCAGAGAAGCAAATGTAGATATACAGGAGTCCCAGGACTGAGCCGCAGGTTCTCTAGCATTAAGCTGTCAAGGAGATGAGCATGAGCCAGCAAAAGAGCCTGAGAAGGAGCAGCCAGAGGATAGGAGGGAAAGCAGGAGAATGTGGCATCCTGGAAACAAAGATAAGAAGTGTTTCAGTGAGTTGAACTCCATCCTTTCCTTTTCCACTCACAAGAGTATGTTGGAATGCAAATGAACAGAGAGATATTCTTACAGGAATAATCCTGAATTTCCTCTAATTTCTAGACTAAAAGAAGCATTGTCAAGCTTTTTATTCAAGGAGTGTTCATTAGCTTTCAGGCCACAAAGCAGTAGGTCCTTTGAATAGAGTGGTGAGCCACAAAAGGCATGGTCTCTGCTCTTAGGCTGCATAGAGTCTGGTTAGTAAGAGAGAGACGTTAATCACATAATCGTTAACATTGACCAAGGATGGATCATCATAACTAACCAAGGATGTAGAACTGTGAACCAGAATGAGAGTTCTAAGGGAAAGGACACACATCTAAGACAGCAACACTATGTACTCTTCCCTTGTACAAAGGAATTGATCTAATCTGATGGCCCAGGGAAACTTCTGTATTTTTCTGCTTTTAGTAATACATTATTTCCCACACTTCACACCCTAATGGGAACACACCTGTTTTTTTGTTTGTTTGTTTTTGTTTGTTTTGTTTTGTTTTGTTTTTAGAGGAAATTTGTGATCCTCTGAATTAAAGGAAGGAATATGGGTTTTGTCATCAGACCCAAGACCAAACTTCAGCTGTGGACCCCTGCATTATTCTTTTATCCTCTTTGGACCTCTGCGTCTTCATCTGTATGATAGGGGATAATAAATGCTACATTTTTGGTTTATGGTGAGGACTAAATCAGATAAAGTATGCAAGATGTCTGGTATGTCCAGTCCTCATCCCTTTAGAAAAATAATGTGTCAGTTTGTACATCTGTGACATTTTGTAATAATAATTTTTATTGAGCAGATGTTTGGTGCCAGTTTGCTACTTTAGGAGGCAGAGAGTTTTTAGCCTTTTTCTAGGATATCGTTCGTTATGCCAATGTTCTCTTCCAAGAGAAATGTGTAGGAACCTGCATGTCCGTATTTAGGGAATATTGAAAAACCAGAGCATCCCTGTACAGTTCTTTGTCGTTATCCTTGTCCTTTACATAAAGAAAATTCAGGTTTCAATTCAGCTGTTTAACGAAAATTAGTAGTTCCCAAAACCTGCCATAATAAGTGCAGTTTTCTTTGTCTAAGAAAAAACCATTTGCTAGCACATCATGTCAGTTTAACAACATTTTCATGGAAATGTGCAGTGGTATGCCTGGTGAAATCATTGATGCAATCTTTAATCTTTTTGCGGAGAGGGAGCAAAATCTTTAGCACTCTTTCATTTTGATGTGCACAGTCTAGCCTGTCCATATTTCTCATTTTAATTAATGTAATTAAAAGAGGATGAAAGGCTGTGTTAAAATGTTGTGTGTTAGATTATTGGGATCAAGAATAATTAAAATGTATGAAATGTGACAGATTCCTAAGATGATAGGGAAAAAGGAAGGCCCCTTTTCTGAATTTAAAGTGTACCAAATTATTTTTCACAAGATTTAGAAATGTCCATGGATAAGAAGCATTTATGACATGGAATCTTCACAAATGGACAAGACAGAAGGCTTGAGGGGGTGCTTGTCCTTATGTTATCATGAACAATTTTATCATTTATGTTTGCAGCTCTCCTTCCTGTTGCCTTCTTTGGAAACGAAGTGGAGAATAATATTGATTTAACACCTACTACATGCTAGGTACTCTACAAAGTACTTTATATATCTCAGTTCATCTAACCTTACTGAAGCCTTTGATAAAGAGATGTCTCCATTTTATAGATGGTGAAACAGAGGCTTAGAGGTGAGGTAGCTGTCATCTGCTAGGTCATGCTGCTAGGAGGTAATAGAGCCAGATTTGAATTCAGGTCTTTTTTGTTGGACTTTTTCAATGATAATACTCTGCCTGTTGCAGGAGGCAGATTATAAGTATGGATTAGAAATTGGCTAGAAACTGTTGAGGATAACTCTTATGAGCATTTCTTTTTTATGAATGTAGCTCCACCTTTGTGAGTGCCTCATGCATCTTTACCTATATTATAGAAGCTTCACGTGTTTCAAATATTTCTTTCTTTATGGTCACATGGGTTGCCTGTTGTTGCTTGAAAGTTAATTAAAATTTACAGTATTTTCTTTTTCTATCTTCTGAGGTAAAACAGATGCAACTTTGATCTCTAATACTCATTTAGGACTATCATAGTTTTTTAAATGTTAAACATTCCTTTGTTTAAAGACATTATGGGTTTAATAGATTATATTTTGTTTAATGTCTTTACATAGCACAAATTAAAATGGACAGCTATGGCAGACATTACTGGGGTCCTCCATTGTCTATTTTCCTTGTTCTTTGTGAGCATACAGTTCCCAGCCTCCTTGCAGCTGGGTGAGGTCATGGGACTAGTTTGACCACTAGAAGTGATATCATTCATCTCCAGGCACCTAAAATCCTCTTCAGTTCACTCTTCTGCTGTTGTTGTAACGGAAATTATTCACTGAGATCACAGAGGCACAAGAAGGAAGCAGAGTAGATCCCTGAGTCACTACTTAGAATGGAGTACCTGGAAAGCCTCTGGACCTCCAACTTTGCCGGAGAGAGAAATCAAACTTTCTTGTGTTAAGCCACTGACATCTGGAATCGTATGTTACTGCATCATCACCTATGCTAGGCCAACTTACATGACAATTCTTCATCAGCCTCTTCTCCCACATTTACTTTATTAGACTTTGAAATCTAAATGTCAGGATTTCTCTTGAGTAAAATATTTAAAAGCATGCACACACACAAATGCACACATTTGAAAAAGGAAACCTTATTAGATGAGTGGTTTGAAACTTTGATAATATCCCTTACAACAATTAGAATGTCCCAATAGAAGGGCCAGAAGGTAGTAATCTAAATGAGCTAGGATGAGTGATGTCTATCTTTTTAAAGTTCTTCAAAAACTGAAACAGTGTCATTTCCCTGAGTGACCCATGTCAGTTCTTATCTCAATATTCAGAAGTCTTCCTTAGGTCCAAGAAAGATTTTAAATGACCTAAAGTGGAATTGAGGACCCTCTTCAGGTCATTTAAAATCCATTCCTTCTTATCTTATACCCATAGAAACAGAAGTTTAAAACTTGTTCATTGCAGCCTTCGTCATTACAGCTCTTCATCTAGGAGGCCACCACCCTTGCTGTCACTTACCCCTTCCCTTCTGTAACCTGACCAGTACAGACCTTTCCCTGTAATCCTCTAACAAGATGCTGCCTAAAGCTGGCTAGAATGGAAAGATGATTTGATTTTCCAGCATGTGTGGAGCTGCCTCTTTGTTATTACCTGGCAATGTCATGTTTGTGCTGCTTTGCTGTCTTGTGTCCATGCAGACATCTCTTAATTCTGCATTTGTGTTCATAATTTTCCTTCCTACTCATGTTCTTCTTCCTGCCTGGAACACCTTCTCCAGCAGAAGGTGAATTTGACTAAGGTCAAATTTTTGCAGCCTTTTTATACTCTGGATTTTGTGTCATGCTTAGTAAGGCCTTCCCCCACTATAAAATTGTGTTTTAATTCCAAAAATGTAAAAGCAGTTTTGACCTTGAGCTTGACCCAGATCGTACTTTTCCTGATTCCTGATCACTGCTGCCACAATTAATTTTGTCTTCCTTGTCCTTTCTCCTATATACTGTAATCAATTATGGTCATTTGTATAAATATCCTATCATTCCACCTAAACAGAAAGTTCTGAAGGTCGACAGTTGCATCCTTGTCTCCTAACAAGACTGTCCTCCACAAATCCCTAATAAACATTTGGTTGAGTTTCTCATATGTATTACCTGTTCTTCCCTGCCTTTACTCGCAGGAAGTTTGCAGTCATGAATGTGGAATTTCACTGTTTTTTAGAAAAACAATATGAGTTTTGTTCCTATTTACCAGGTCTCTGAAATTTTTTAAGTAGTTTTTTCTCACTTTGTCTAATATCTACCAGTATAATTTCTAAAAATCGTCATTAGAATGGTCTCCAGGATGAAAATAATGACCACAGGGAATTAATGATCTATGGATTTTGTAATTTTAATATTCTGCATAAGTGTGATGCATAGATATCCAGCTTCCTCATCACCAACTGAGCTCACAGAGCATGTGCTACCAGAAGGACTTGGGCAGCGTGCTTTTGTGCCATCCCTGTCTTGAATGCAATTAGGCCTTTGAGGACTCTGCATGCCTCCTACCATAACACACACCCCATTCTACTCTAATTGCCTACTTAATTGTCTTCTCTCTCATTGCCAAGCTCTTTTAAGGCAGGATCCATGTGTATCTTGGTCACCATGTTGTCCCCAAACCCTAGCACAGTGACTGGCAAATAGTAGGAGCTTATTTAATGAGTGAATGGATATATGAATGAATGGATGAAGCATGTATTCATCTCAAAAATATAGTTGTCTTGTCCTGGTGTATAGTTTCAGAAGAGGGGCCCCACCTCTTGGTCATTTTTACTCCTTTCTTTCCTAGATTCATAGCAATTCAAAGCATTTGCATTGTGTCATATGGAAAATGGCATATCAGTGACTCACCCACATTAGATGGAACTTTGAGATGTGCTCTTAGGAATAAAGATTTTATAGTCTTCCCTTTACTGCTTTCTCCCCACCTTTTGAATTTTAACTGGTCAGTTAACTACTTTGTGCTGAAGTCAATGGTGGAAGCATGATTGCTTCTATTAATGTTACTAATAGCTAACATTTGTTGAGTGTTTGCTATGTACTAGGCTCAGTGTTAAATGTTTCACATTAATTCTCATTGGATTCCCCCAACGGCCCCATGAAGGTAGGCACTATCATTATGCCCTAGGTTACAGGTAAGGACCTCAGGCCTCAAGTCATAGAGCTAGCAAGTGTCAGAGCCAGAGTCTGACCCCATTTTAGACTCCATGTTACGTTGTTAATTCTTATGAAATTGGTAGTCACATGTCACATCTGTTCCAGGTAAAGATTAATCTCTTGCTATGTTTCAGCTGTCTTTATTTCATTATTGATCAGCTGTGAATTGCCTCATATATGACCATGCTGATCATGGGTAGATGAGAGAATAGTGTACCCATTTTTAAGAAACTGAGGCATGGAAAATTGAAGTGACCTGTTCATGGCCACACTGGGTTAGAATATCACTGCTTCCACTTGGCTATTGGGGACCCCAAACTGTTAGATTTGTTAATTGACTTTTTGAAGGATATTGAGGTCTGGGGAGACCATCTGCCTCCCCACACACTCTGAGTTCTGTGTGATGGAAACTGAAGGCTGAGTGTTATTCATTTGATTGTATTTTATTTCTCTTACTGAGAAGTTATTCCAGGTCTCATGATTTTCACCATGAAAAGTCTTCTGGGAACTAGAGAGAAGCATTCTGAAAGAAGTTATTAAGCATTATTAATACAATTACATACAACAAAAGACATAATTTAACTTCCCCACATCCAACAAAGAAATTCATTTGAAGCTTCAGGAACTCCAGCTGGAAGGGCAGAGCCCATCAGAGTGGGTTCCCCAGGCGGGGGAGTGTGGGCAAGGAGCCATGCTAGCTGCTTTGTCCTTGGGGACACTTCTGTGCATGATGGAATATTCCTCTCTCCCAGCCTCCCCAACCTTTCCCTCACCCTTCACTTTTGCTCACAGTGCTTCCTTATTACAGGCACAGAGTCCAGAATATTGCCTGGCGCTTGCCTCTCTCCTGGCCCGGGATACTGCACAGGCAGCATTGAAGGAATATATGATTTTAAACAATTAAAGATGACCATGGAAATACTCAGATGCTAGGAACAATGATCCGCCTAGTAGATAGTATGCCTAGGTGAATTTTTCTGACTTCATTCAAAATATCAGAAATAGCTATTGAGTATGTGATATTGTGTTAATCTTCACTATGGTTCTATTCAATATTTTACTTTCTTTAATTGCAGTAGCCCATAAGGTCCTTGAAAGCAGAGACTGTGTTTATACCCAGTCTTTAGAGCTGTGCATGGTATACAGTATGTGCTCAGTAAATATTTATTGAATGAGTGAATGGTACAAATGAGGTTATTGAAGATCCCACAACTTAAGTTACTTGCCTAAGATCACATTGCTAGCAGGAAGGAAAGGCAGGGTTTGAACACAGGGCTCTCCAAATGTATAGATTCCTTTCTTCCAGATTGCTAAGTTAGGCCTACTAGTGGTGTAGAAAAATGGAGATTGGAGACCCCAAAGGTTTTCAACAAAAGCTCCATCTGAGGTCTAGGAAATGCGGGTTCTGATCCATCCTTGCTGAAATCCTCATGTGAGTTTAGAAAAGTTATTTCTCCAGTTGTCTCCATTTTCTAATCTGTAAAATAAGGAGATGGAAGCAATGTTCTCTAAGGGCCTCAGGATCTTCAGATGCCCCTGGGAAGGTTTATGCTTTGTCTTCTTCTGCATGCACTTGGAATTGGGGTAAGGGGTTAGAGGGCAGCTGACCAACTGCTTGGATGGTGATCCAAGCACGTGAGGAAAGGAGTAACTTGTGCTTTATTTCAAGGTGCACAAAAACTCAAAGGCGATGTAGTCTCAGGCCAAAAAACAAGCAACACCCCAAAATGAAAGTTGAAGAGAGAAGAGAAAGAAAAAAATTAGAAAGGAGAGGCATTTGAAGGCTTGACACAGCATTTAATTGAAAAAAAGAGTGCTCTGATTCCACTCCTAGGTTGCTGTAGCATATAATATGAAACAGGCGCTCAGGTTGATAATTGTGCCCAGATCTGATCCTTGGCACATAAGAGCATAGCTTTTAAGAAGAAAAAATATAGGCATGTGTCTTTAAAGCCTCTCTTCTTATATGTGATTTTTTCGTGCTCATTTGGAGGTTGCGTAGCTGGGCCTTTGCATCCAGCAAAGGCTTCCTTCCCCTCTCCCTGGCTTGGGGATTATTGATTTGGAAGGCAAGGCTAATTTACATGTAAATAAATCTCAGCACTGGGCAGCGGGATGGGACGTCCAGATGCCGTGACTGACTTGCTGACATCACAGCTTCATTAGCATGCGGAGGATGCAAGCACTGCAACAGCGACTTCTCAGGCACCACCAGCAGCGCCACCGACAGTTATTATTATTTTTTGACCGAGCAGCACATTTCCTGGTTCAGTGGCTTGAGCTCTGTGAGCAGCTGACTAGTCGCCCCGGGTCTGGCTCAGGATCAGCTGGTGACGCTGAGGCTGGAGTCTGGAACTTCTTCCTTCAGATTGTCATGAAGAAGGGGAGTTAAGAGGAAACGGGGGTCCTCGGGAAGGCGATCTGAGCACTCAGGCTGATCCAGAGGAAGAGTAGAAGTCATACTTTTTTTTTCCCTGCTTGGTGAATTCCCCAGCAGAGTCTGGATCCAGCAGTGCTGTTTTCCCCGAGGGAATGTGGAACAGCTCGGCTTGAGTCTGCTGCCAGCTTCAGGAAGGGTTCAGACTGTAAAGGGGGTTTGAGGAGAAGATGCTTTGGTTGCCTGAGGTCCTGCTTGCATTCTTAGAAGTCAGACCCAGGGAGAAAGTGAACTGGGACAATTGACAAGCTCCAAGGGTCTGGCAGAAGCTTCCTCCGAGACTGGGCATTTCATCCTCCCTGGAGGTGGGTAAGAAATTTGCTCTAATTCACAAATTAAACAGCAGCGTATTTTCTAAGGAGGATGAGAAAAGCCAGATCTAGGGCCTTTGCATTGGTGGGGGGGGATACTGGGGCTTCATTTTCTTGGCCAGGTAGCATTTTTGGTGGCCCTCTGACCCCTTTTGCCTTTTCTATGCTTATTAGAAAGCTCGATTGCAAAGTGTTATGTCACAGCTCTAGGGAGTCCTGAAAAAATGCTTAAATCTTGGTGCTTAAGAAGAAGCAGCATTTCTCTAAAAGTCTAGCTTTCTTTAAATACAATAATAATATGGGGAAGGGGGCTAACAGACCAAATACCTGATAGTGTTCATGCACAGTAGTCTTTTCAACACATGATGTCAGAAACCATTAGGGGATCTGAGGAACAAGGACTTAGCTGAGACTTCCAGGTAAAGAAATGGCTTTCAAATTATTTAGGTTTAATTTTAGACACTGCTTTCAGATTAGAAATGGTGACAGAGCTTCAGAATATGACTGCATAGCCTGGCTGAAACACATGATTCGGTTTGCCCTCTACGCTGGGTTTCTTGAGGGAGTGATCATAGTTAGTTCTCCTCACTCTTGGCTTCTTGAAAACCAATCATAGCATTACTAATTTGCCATGGAGGTCTTGTGATGAAATACAGATTTTTAATCCCATGGTTTTTTGTTATGTGGTCTTGGACTATGCTGGGGTCCAGTGGGACTTCTATGAATCATAAATAATCCAGGCTGGGCCAAATCGCACCGAGGTTAGTGATCCATGCCAGATGCGATGCCATCCGCTGGTCCAAATGTGGCTCTTGTCTAACTTAGGCACATAGATTATTTCCCCAGTGAGAGAGTTCTGCTTCCCATATCAATGCATGTATGAGCACAGTCAGGGGAGGGCTCCAGTGTGCCATGAATATGTAGACATAGACTGCCGTGTACTGAATCTGCAGCTGGTAAGGCTGTGATTTGCTTCGCCTGCACATCTCTTCCCAAAGAGTGTTTTAAACCATCTCAGTGAGACTTAAACTAAACGAAGCTGCCTTGCCTCTTTGCTAGAGGCCAAATTGGCTGCTGTAATCCTGCTCCTCAGAAGGCTTACTGCCTGCTGATGGCTTTCACAGATGGGTCGGGATGAGTGTCCCCAAGGGCTCCAGAGTAAGTCACAACTTTGACATAATTACCGTATTTTGGAAATTTGGATTTTAATGCCTCCTTGAGTGCTTATAAAGGTTTTGCCTTTCCATCAAATGCTCCTTCCCCTTGGGAATTCTGTTTTTAATGTGAAAATTAAAACATACTGGCTCCATTGGGCATCTCAGTCTATAAAGATTCACGGGGCAGACGGAAATAGTAAAATAGCATTGTTTGAAATGGTGTGTTTATAAAGATTTACCCATGCAATGTGAGGGAAAAAATAGAAATAGAGGAAGAAAGATGCATTTATGGAAGCTTAAAGAATGAGAAGGGAACTTAGAGGTTAAACAGCATGAGATGATATTTATCCAGGGCTCAGACTTTGGAGTTGGAAAGAGCTGAAGATACTTAGAGCTACCTATTCTTTCCAGTAAAGTGGAGAGAGCAATGGAATCTATAGGTAGGGTGATAGGTGGAAGGATTTACTGAGATGACCTTTGAAAAGCACAGTGGCAACCACGTAGTAAATACTCGGTAAATATTAGCTGCTATTGTTGTTTTGTTGTTGTTGTTGTTGTTCCCATTTTGTCATTATCATTATAAATATTGTTGCTAAAAAACATGATAGTATTGAAAAGGCAACATATTCATATCCGTTTGCCTGCAGAGGGGTTTTGCTAGCAGAAAAGATGCCATCTCTGGTACTGTTACAGCCAAACGATTCCCACTCAAAGAAACTTTCCACCCTATTGATTGAGTTGACATAATAAAGTATATTATCCAGAACTACTGTATTTTGCAGAACTGAAAGTGACCAGCTGGTATAATGAAAATCATTTAGAACTAGCTGGGGCTTAGGCAGCCTTAAAGAAGGCATTCTGTTTTGGCAGCTGACAAGTTACATGTAGAAAGCTGTGGGGTCCCGGTTGGAATCAATGCATTTCTAGATTTCTCTTCTGCTTCAACTATGCATGTGAGAGACAGTCCTTTTCTTTCTTCGTTCTTTTCAGTGCAGACATTGAGCATTTTCTTCTCCATCCAGGGAGGCCATTGGATACGTGCTTAACCTGCTGGTTGGCTCCTCAGAAGTTCCAAGGCTGAATTTTTGCCACCATCTGGGTGCCTTCAGCTTGTGGGTTGGCTGCTAAGGGAAAGGAATAGGCCTCCCCTGCCTGCCTGCCCACCCATGGCCCAGTCTGTCTGCTCTTGTTTTGTGTCACTGCCATGGTACAATTTTGCCAGGCTTGTGGTCTGCCTCCTTCATGCCAGTGGGCCTATTTCTATCACACAATTGGACTGCTGTTTCTCTCCCTTTCCTCCCAAGATCTTTCTTTCTAATTTAGGGGAGCTCGAACTCTGACACAGGGATCTGAAAGACAAAGGTGGATTAGAAGAGTCAGAGGAGTCTGCCGTAACATTCTTTCTCAAGAAACTCAGAACTGGGTGTTGGTCATTCCTGGTTGCTACTGATCTTTAGTAGAGTTGTGTTTTGCGCGGAGAATCATATTTATACCTTGACCATAGCCCACCTCCCTTACCTCCTGATGGGATGTGTGATCTCAGGGGAGTTGCCTGACCTCTCTGAACTTTGGCTTCCTCATATGAATATTGGAAATAAAGTCCCCTGAATGCATGGGATTGCTGTGAAGATAGCGGCTATAATGCCTTTGCCCAATTCCTGGTACTGAGCGGATGTAGAGCATATTTCCCAGTTAATCCCAATCTATGAACAACAGGGGGCAGTAATTTTAATATTTATTTAACAGAGAAACTGAAGGCCAATAGAATTAAATTAGAAATCAATAACAACAAGGTATTTGGGAAATCCAAATAAAATAACATAGCAGATGACAAACCTTGGTACCCTGTCTAGTGCTTCTTTTAATAAACATCAATTCCAAACGTTCTGAGTTTGAATAGGGCTCAATGATCCAACTGCACTGCCTGCCTCGAATTAGCAGAAACCTCTTTATTTAGTAGCCCCGAAGCTGTGGTCATTTCTTCTCTGCTGTCTGTAAAAACACACAAGAGTCAAAAGGCTGTGTCCCTCAGATAGGAATTCTGGGTGGCATTGGGATAAAGACTTTCTTTTGTGCTTAAAGACCCACTGAAACCTTTCTCTGTTCATTCCCTCCATGATTGTGGTGCTTATAAACAGGGAACTGCTGGTGACCATGAGCTATTTGCAAACTAAGAAGCTTGAGGACGAGGTATTGACGAAATCTGTTTTCTTTGTTGATGCTTTTGATTGACGTTTGCCCCTTTGCTCTGTCTTAACCTGTAAACATTTAGAATGAAATGTTCTGGTTTTTATGCCGTGTGTGTGTGTATGTATGTATGTTTGAATCAAGCAGGGGTGAAGATCTCTTTTGGGAATTGAGTCAGTTGAGTTTGGAGACTTGATTTTCTTTTTTCTTTGGCCTATTGTCTGAGCAGTTTATTATTTGGCGTCTGAAAACCATAAGCTTGCTTGTTGTGTTATTTCCCTGGGGATAAGGCAGAGGAGAAAAAAAGCAAGGCTGGAGAGAGGGGAGAGAGTGTGTGAGTTTGGATGGAGCTTTAAGAGGAGGGGAGGGAAAGGAAGACAGAATGGAGAAGCAGCTGGGAGAATATCAGAGCAATTGCCAATCCACCATGAAAGTGCAAAGCTGAAGGTTCCCTTTGGGCGAAGTTGCAACTCAGAAGGCAACTCTGTTCTCCTTTAGCTAAAAACTCCTCTCCCCATCTGTCCTACAAAACTCACAGCGAAGCCATTTTAAATCCGAAAACCCTCCTTATGACTAAGCACAGCACATGTTTTCCACTAGAGCACCATGGACCATTTCTAAAAGTACATTAATTAAAAGGAGCATATTTTCAAGTACAATATGAACCTGCCTTTCCCTGGTGAGTGTAGGGGGTAAACTTCAGTGCATGTTTGGCCATGAAGTCTGTAAAGATCAAATTGACTAAACCAAGCACTCAGATATGAGTGTTGACTTGGAAGATGAAACCTAACACTCCAGAGGGCACAGAATCCAGAGACGTCGCTGGTTGGAACTGGAGGCATGAAGAAAATCAGGGCTGGCCTCATTTGACAAAGCACTGCCAGAGTCATGCTCACTCAGAACAGCAGAGTGAACCCACAGGAGGAAGCAATAGTCGGGGGGGGGGTCTCTGATAGCTCCCTTCTTCCTGGTGCTAGTGTTTGAGCTGCTGTATGTGTTTGAGCTGCTGTATGTAAGTGTTTAGAGCACTGAAGGCAGCACAGGAGCCCTTTCTTTATCTCTTCGGACATGGAGAAAGATCGACTTCTGGTTGGTATGTTTTCCAACCCAGCATCCAGCCTGCTTCAGGTGATGGGAGACTGACTTGAGTTGCCTCCATTCCTCTCACACTGGGACTGCTGTTGGCTTCAAGTCACCCTCCTCTCTTTGACTCCTTAGAATGAAACCTTGTAAATATTTTCCAGCCCCATCCAGGGTTAAGGGTAGCCAGGGCAGAAATTCTTAGCATTTCATTTCAACTGGGCAAGATGCCAATTTTTCCAGCTCTTTTCTTGGCATCCATTCATCAGTTATGAGTCCTTAGAGATGCCTGCTCATGAAAGTTCCAAGACTTAACTGAGAAACAGCCATATTTTCTATGGTCACAAAATCTGGTAAGGTTTTAAGGTAACTGTTAATATAGAAGGCAATGTATGTTTTGGTTGTCTATGCATCTGTTATAGTCTGTGGTTAATGTTGATGTGGATGTATGATAACTGTCATAGACTGAGCGCCTACTGAGTGCTTGCTATGAAAGATGCTTTATGTAAACTTGCCTTGTTAATTCTTACAGCAATCATGCAGCTAGATATTATTGGTTCTATTTAGTAATTGAGAAATCAGGACTCCTGGAAGTTAAGTAACTTGTTCAAGCTTACACAGACAGTAAAGAGTAATGGTGGGATTCGAACCCAGGGTAATCAGAGTCCAAAGCCTGTCCACCATTCTAGGCTTCTTTATACTTTTCATTATAATGTCCCCTGGGGATGTTGTTTATTTCTCTTATATAGTTCCTTTATGAATCCCTCATTTGAGAAACACCTCATTGTTTAGGCATTGAATTAAAATCTCATTGGTTGATCTTTGGTAAAGTTGGAAACACCCAAGAGAATATGTCAGACTTGAAACAGAACATAGTGGTGTCTTCACCTTCTGCTTTTAATGTGACTTTTGGAATGAAAGTGTGAGATTGCTTGGAAAGTCAAAAGACACCCTGAGATGAAAAGTAAAAACTGCAGGCAAATGGAAGAAGTGCTTTGCTGGACTACAGAGAACACAGGGAATTCTTCTGGTCTAAACTTGTGGCTATGGGGAGACAGACCAATGGGAGTTTGGAGAGAGGGAAACCAAGCTTGTTGCTCTTGGTCGCCAGTTGTGTGCACATCAGGTTCTAACTAAAATGTATGTTTCCCTTTTCCAAGCCTCAGTTCTTTCATCTTGAACATGAAGGTCCTAAATCAGGTGATCTACACGTTGTCTTCCAGCCATGACCTTGATGAGTGCGAACTTTCAGAATGAATTCAGCCTCGTCAGGGAAGGAGTGTAATTTGCACTGTCGGCCGCTTTTGGCGGGGAACTAAAAGGTCAGGTTTTAGATCAGGACCTGACTTCTCTGTGTTGTGAATATGTGCTGGACTATGAGAAGTGGTAGCCCCCCGGAGAATGACGGGAAGCTTCCTGGAAGAACGTCTGACCTTTGGATGCTTTGCACTAGTGGAAAGGGGGTGGCAGTGGGCAGTGTGTCGGTGCTACTCGTTCACTTTCAGAAGCTCTCCGGGGCTTTGTTATGTATGCAAGCATCCTACAGAGTGCTAGAGACCAAGGCTTCTCAAATGTAATGTGCATCTACCTGGGGGCGTTGCTGAAATGCAGATTCTGAATTTTTAACAAGCTCCCCTGGGATGCTGATGCTACTCCTTCTAAACTACCTTTATAATAGGCATAGAGGAAAGAAAATTTGACTAAATTCAAGAGGTCCAGAGTCTAGTTCCAATTGTTGCTTATTTGAGTAAACCTCAAATAAAACACTCAGCTGCACCATGACTCAGTTTCTCCATCTGCAGATAAAATAATATCTACTATTTAATGATTACTGTGTGTCAGGCACTGTGTTCACTAGGTGTTCACTGTTTTATGTGCTGTGTTTTACTTGATCCTTGCGTTAGGAGGCAGGCTTTGTTACCATCTGCATTCTGCAGTAACTCAGCCCAGAGAGGTTGACTAACTTGACCGAGGTCACATAGCTAGTTAGTGGCCAACTTGGAATTGGAATTCATATCACCTGACTCTGGAACCTTCACAACTTATAGACATAATAGATGTGAAATATCTTGGGACTTACTGTGTGAATATGTATGTAATTATATGATATGTACAATTACCAATATTTCAGGTACTTGAGATTGTAAGAAGTAGATGTTTCCCAGATGAGGTTGTATTGTTTTTAAGTAAAAAATGTTCTGATTTATAGAAATTAAAGTAAAAGGCATTGTGAAGTTTCAAAAAGCACAGGTGTTTGCTCCGTTGTCACCTGGGGTGGGGAGGAAGTGGTACATGAAAGGAGTATTCTGAGGAATGGGGGGTTTTGGTTAACTGAGGTTTTATTTTAAATTAAATCCCAGTTCATTATCCGTCTTGGTTTTGTAAATTTGGACAGTATGACAGATACCTTTTCTGCCTTAATAGGAAAAGCAGGGTTAGCCCAACTGAGTATGTCTTGTGATTCAGGCTATGGCAGCCATGCAAATTATTGTCCTGAAAATGAATCCCAGTGATCCTATTTTGTAAGGAAGCCAGAAGAGGTTGATTGTGAACATTATCAGAGCTTGATATTTGTCACCTCACTAGACACCAGGCTGTTTGGACTTCACTCTTATAAATGTCCTGACCATATGATTAGTATGTCAAATACCTGGCACCTATATCACCATACTCCAGTCTCCTTTGTCCACTTCAGACCTCACAAATAATCGACACATTTTTTCTGTCCAGCCCCAGTGCATCCTCAGAGTCCTTCTCAACACAGCACTGGAGGCAGCCTATACCCATGAGTTACAGTTGGCCCAGGAGATTTACCCTACATGCGAACTCAACCCTTGGATACCCCCGGAAGTTGGTTCTTTTTTCAGTTTAGTAAGTACGTATTGAACACCTACCAATAGCCTAAGCGTGCTGAAATGAAACCCTATTTTCCATTCACTCTGTATTTTATTTGTTCTCATGAATGTGAATGTTCTGCAGGCTTACTGAAAGGTTTAGTTAATTACTTAATGGGTACACTGTACACTATTCACATGATGGAAATACTAAAAGCCCAGACTTCACCACTACGCAGTATATCCATGTATCAAAACTGCACTTGTACCACCTAAATTTATACAAATTAAAAGGAAAGTTTAATTTTTGGTAAATTAAGGTTTTAATATTCTTTTTTCTTTCTTTCTCTGTAATATACATCCTGTTCTGAGTAATACCTCAGGACTCCTGTCCCTTTTCATTACCAGTGATGTAGGTCTTTCTCCAGGTCTCCTGCTGTGATTCTGTCAGAGGAATACCTCCTTTACAAGGGGCTGTTTTCTGTAGGCATCCTCCGGGCAGTCCAGCCATTGGTTAGGTAGTCAGGGGATATGAAGCGCGTGCTCCTGGCTCAGCAACTGCATAGCCCTCAGCTAAAGCTCTCCCCTTCCCCTGACGGCTTATCCATCAAGAGTCAGAACTTCATTTAAATCGCTGCCTGAGTCGATTACTCGCTTTTGAGTTCATCATCTCAGAAGTTGCCAGGAAAGCCTGTCAAGACTAGAAGCTTGCCACTGACTGGAAAGATGACACCCCCACCCTTGTGTCCTGTGCAGGTTGGGCCATTCCGAAGGGCCTGCCTTATTAGAAAGGAGGGTGAAAATGCACAGCAAAGAATTCACGTGCTCCTCTCTCAACAGGAGTGTTGATTCTTGCTAGACTGGCTTCTGAAAGGGGAATAAGTAGAAAGCAGCATCATCACGGGGCCTGATTGATCGGAAAGCTTGAACCTGCCTTCTTTTCACTGTGTCAGTTTGGCTGCCTAACCAGCTGCCTAAACACTCATGTTGTTTGCCCTTGTAATGCTTAAAAATGGTTTTAAACCCTGCACCACTGAATTGCTAAGATGCAGCATCCTAAATGGTAACTATGATATCATGTGCTATTTTGAATTTTTAAAAGAATGTTACAGAGAGTGAGAAATAGCAGTTGAGCATCTGCGAGATGTAAGGCGCTGACTTTGGCCCTGTGGGTAGTTTAAAATATCACAGCCGGTCTTTTGCACTTAACCAGTTTTCCAAACAGGTGTTTTTAGCTTAGGATCCCTGGACAGCAAAGGACCAGACAGAATTGATGAACTCTGAAATTTAACGCAAAATTTTCTGTGAATGTGTATATGTCCATTTTTTAAGGGAGAGGATCCCAGCTTTCATCAGATTCTTAAGGGCATCAAGTCACCCAAAAGGTTAAGAACTGCTAAGTTGGGTGGTAGGTTGTTGCAAACTCATCCAGAGAATTCTCCACAGGTTAATGTGAGATTGGAAAAAAGAAATGTTCTTCTGCCCCAGAGAAATGCAACATTTTTCTACATGATTACCCAGGAGCTAATGTTAAACCCTGTGGAGCTAGAAGGAGAGAGTTACCTGATTTTCTTCCATTTTATAGATGAGTAAATTGAGGGTCGTGGTCTCAGATGCCAAAGCCACAGGAGTTCTTGTTGCTTCTCTCTCTCACTTTTTATTGTTCACTCAACAGTTTAACAACTTTTTGAACATTTGCTGTGTACTAGGCCAGAGTTTTTCAGTATTTCTGTACTTGAGGCATTCTTTCAAATACTTGACATTTTGCAGTACAGTAACAGAATTAAATTACTACACTATAGTTATGGTACATTCTCAGCAATAATACATTTTTCTCTACCTCATCTTAAGTTTTTGCAAACTTTCATTTAATTGAGGACAAAGGCAGTCTTTCTTTAATGTGATCTTGGCCAAACACTACTCATCGTGTAGTTGAATCACACTCTACATTTTTGACATCATTGTAGCAATATACATTTTCAGTTACTGTAAAAAAATAAATATGAAAAATGAAATTTACACTTTGGTTATATCTTGTTTGTAGCCCACTGGTTGCAGCTAGATTTCGGACTAAGTATTAGAAAGTCAAAATTTCAAAGAGCTGCTTATTGAATACTTATTATTGTTATTCTAGATATAGGATTTTTAAAATTTACATTACAATGGGAAAAGGTATTATAGACACACCAATAAAAAAAATGGCTTCTGATGTTAAGGAAAAAAAAATTTAAAGGATACTAAAATGGGGAGAGTATATGAGAAAGGGAGGTGGGCTGTTTTTTATATGATCCTTGGTGGAGACGTCTTTGGTTGATGATGGGAACAGTGAAAAGCAGGCCAGCTCCTGAAGTACTGAGGGAAGGGTCTTTTGGGCTGAGGAGCAGCTACTGCAAAGATCCTAAGAGAGGGACAACCTTGGCAAATTCAAAGGACAAATAAAGGCTGCTGAGGCTGGAGCAAGATGGGGAATAGAGTAGAACAAAATAAATTTGGAGAGAGAGGAACAGACCAGGTTATATAAGGTCTTGTAGGCTATGGTTAAAGAGTTTGTGCTTCATTCTCATTGTTGTGAGAAGTTAATGGCACATTTTAAGCAGGAAAGCTCAGTGTTATCATCATTGTTTAAAAAGCAAACCGTGGTGGAAATTAAATTCTAGAAGGGCAGGCATGGAGGCAGGAAATTAAGAAGTAAGCTATTGTAGTAGCTCAAGCAGGAGGTAATGGTGAACTGGACTAGGATAGTAAAGACAGAGTTGGTAAAAAGAGATAATGAATAAATGACTAAGACTCATCCCGTGCACCAAGGAAGTCCACGGTCCCGGCTCCTTGTTGTTCGTTTCATCAACTGTGCTCAAAGTGTGTGGGCGTTGCTACATCTAACAGGCTTGGGATACAGTGTGGGGGCTGGGATGGAGGAGGAATACATCCTTCAACCAGCACCTTGTCAAATCGGAGTATAACAAATTTTTTAATATTTTCAAAACCTTACTCCTGTAGACCATGTGAATCCAATTCATCAAGGGCTTCTTTCCAAAAAATCATGAAACCAGGAAATGTTATTTTCTTTCTGTGTACCTCCCTCCTTCCTTTCACTGCTGCAAGAATGAGGAAGCAAGTTGTAACTCAGAACAAAACCACAAAAACCTTTCCATAGATCCAGCTCGAATCAGGGAAATCAGCATCTCACTTTTGCTGCCTGTCCCTCCTGTAGAAAACCCTGAGAATTTTGTTTGTTTGGTTTCTTTCTTTGGACTTGACTAAAGCCAGGTCTCTCCTGAAAATAATGTCTTTCCCTGTTGTGTCTAACTCAATCTGAATTGAGGGGCTTTACATCCAGCATTGGTGTCTGGTAAACCTCCAGTCGCTCGATTCTCTTGTTTCGCAAGTCCACTGGGGTCGTCCGGAACCTCTGGCCTCGTTTGCTGAGCAACATGGATTTCTGGGAAGTTTTTGCCTCCAGCCCTTCAGCACAGATATTAAAGGGCCCCTGTCAAGTTTCGAAGGGTGTGACCATTGCCAGAATCCCCACAAGCCAAGCCCCTGAGGGATTCCACTGCCAGCTGGCTCACGTCCATACCAGAGATGGCTGAATTTCTGTGGTTCTCTGTGCATGGAGCTGGCCCAGTTCCCCTGGATGAAAGGCGGCCTAATATAAACTGAAAATGTTATTAATAAGCAGCCACTTAAGAATTTCCTATGACTTGCCAGTGATTCGGGGGCCTCTATGTGAACACGGAAAAAAGCACAACTTGTTTTACATGGATTAAGGGACCAGGGCAGCCAATCCAGAGGGGCTGCCAAAAGGTATTCAGGTGTTTGGTGAAGGGCTTTGGGTAAGTTCCACAAACTCTTTGAGGCTTGGTTGTCCTGTCTGTAAAATGAGAAGGATAACCATAATTTTCTTCTCATAGTGTGGTTTGAGGATTAACTAAGAAAAGCATGGAAACTGTTTGACACAGAGCTTGGCACATACTCAGAAAATGTTTTCTGAAAAAAAGTGGAGAAATCACACCCCAAAAATGAAGCCAAACTGACCTTATGCCCCTGAGCTCAGGGGAAAGTGAGTAAACTTAAAGTTCCAGATACCTCTAGCATTCAGTAGTAACCACAGTACTTGGCTTCTCTGAACTTCACTTTCTTCATCTATAAAGAACCCCTGCTCTTCTGACTAACTTTGTAGAGATTATTGGCGATTCAAAAGTTACATGAAATGAAAGGGCTTCGTAACTCTATAGTCCTTGATTCATCCAACAGGTCATTAATTTACTGTCTAACCTGTCTGCCTTATTGCATCTTGGTATGAAAAGAAAGTCATGGCCGGGTGTGGTGGCTCACGCCTTTAATCCCAACACTTTGGGAGGCCAAGGCGGGTGGATAACCTGAGGTCAGGAGATCGAGACCAGCCTGGCCAACATGGTGAAACCACGTCTCTACAAAATACGGAAAATTAGCTGCGCATGGTGGGGCATGCCTGTAATCTCAGCTAGTTGGTGGAAGGCTGAGGCAGGAGAATTGCTTGAACCCGGGAGGCGGAGGTTGCGGTGAGCCAAGATTGCGCCATTGCACTCCAGCCTGGGCAACAAAAGAAAAACTCCATCTCAAATAAAAACAAACAACAACAACAACAACAACAACAACAACAACAAAATAGTCATTAGTATGACCTTGAAGAATTAAAAACTTGGTCAAGGATACATAATCCTTTGATAGGGATAACAATAAAATTACCTTGCTCAGTTCAGCACACCTTTAAGTTTACATTAAGGATTTGGTAAGACTTATCAAAATGAATTGTTCACCACCCATCTGTTTTCCATTGATCTCTTTCCATCCTAACTGGAATAGATTAGTAGGGTCTAGATTGACTTCTAGAGAACAAGAACCCTAACTACTTTTGTTTGTTTGTGTGTTTGACTTTGTATCTGTAGACATAGGGTAGGATCTAGCACACGGGCACATTGTCAAGTTTCATTATACCATGAATGTTGTATATATTAAGTTGTTAAATCCTAATGGCAACTCACCGAAGTTAGGATTTGAACCCAAGTTATTGTAACCACAGAATCTAAGATCCTAACCCACTGCGGTATACTGCCTTTAAGTCCTTAGGGAATATTTTATGCCTCAGATCTTGTCTATATAAGTTTAGCCAACTTCATCCACAAAGAAGGTAGAGACTAAACAAGTACTTCAGCAGGTGGCATGGAAGAGAAAAGCAAACAAAGAGGTGTTTTGTGGAGTCTTCTGATCCTTGCCTTGAAGTTTGGAGGTGAGGTGTGTTAGAATTCAGTTTTCATTCATTTCCTCAGAAACTGTTCCCCCAAAGGATTTACAAGGAAAGGAAGGGGTCTTAGAACTTGCTCTGATAAATGTCCAATGAAGCAAAAATGTGCATGCCATAAAATCACAGGTGGCATGTAGACAAAGTGAAGTGGAGAAATATATCTAGAAGGAGTCACCAACTCTATCTACCTTGGTTTATTCTTTGCAGAGCAGCAGGTCTGACAGCCAGCTGAGGAAATCAGAGCTTTTCTAGATACCCCACAGCCTTGCACAGGGATACAGTGATGTGGGGATGCAGGTAGTAGTGTTGCCATGGAGACACCATCAGTGGCCAAGCTCTTCTCCTTTGAGGGCTCACTCCGTCTACTCATCACGAAGTTGAATTAGCTCTCTATGTGCTTGGTAGGCGATTCCTCACTGGCTTGTGAATGCTTTTAAAATAAAGCTAAAACTCCCTCCCAGCTACCACCTTGTTACTGTCCTAGACTCCTGTCAGCATCTCAGTGACACCATGTTCTGTCCCCTTCCCATGACTTTATTCGCCTGTTAGGAATACTCTTTCATTATCTTTTTGCCTAGAAACTTCTCCTACTCAGCAACCTTTGGCTCCAGCTTCCTCAAGGAGGCCTTGCCTGATTTGTCGTTAACCAGGAATCTTCTGTAACACAGTGGCTGACACATTAATGATGGCCTAACAACAGAGATGCAGTACCAACCACTTTCTTTGTTTTAAAACTTTTTATTTTGTAAAATTGCAAGGTCAGTTAGATCAAAGTTACAAGAATAGTATAACAAACTCCCAAAACACCCTTCTAGATTTTTCTGTTAACATGTTGCCACATTTGTGCTGCTTGTTCTCTCCCTCCTTTCCTCTCTCTCTCCACACACACCGTCATATACACATAATATTTTTGTTGAACCATATGAGAATAAATTGCAAACATCATCCCTTATCTGTATATATTTCAGCATCTTTCTCTTCAAAACAAGAACATTCTTTTAAATATCTTTTTCACAAGAACTCTCCACTTTGAAATTTATGGTCTAGATATTTCTGGCTATGTTGTTGTGTCAGATAGAAATTCCTTTTTATTTTTTAACCCCTTGCAACACCTACCACAATGCATGGTACATAGTAAATGTTCAGTGAATTATTGTTTAATAAATGAAGTTGACTGCCACAAGTATTTCAGCATTGCCTCTGTTCTGCCTTTTGGACTCATGGTTCCTGCTGCTGTAGAAACTCTACCTTGTTGCTTGAGCCTACTTGTCTGGCCTGTGGGAGAGGGCAGAGAGCCCCAAGGAGTGGTCTTCAACCAATGGCTGTTGATAACTGGTGGATAAGTAGCCCTACTTCCTTGACTCCCAAGGGGAATGTATCTGAGAAATGTTCTGTACTTCTCCCATAGGTCCTCAGCTGAAATGAGTTCTGGTTGCTCAAAGCTGCTACCTGTTCATTAACTTACCCTCTATTTGCATCCTACCCTTCCCCACTTTCATTCTTCTGTTCCCTGTCAGGCCTTTTTGGGATCATCTCCCGCAAGATTCAGATATCTTCCCAGAGTCTGATTCTGGGGAAACCCAATCTAAGATACTGCCCCTCAATGACTGAGACATCATTCCTGCAAATCACAGTACAGTAAGAAATCTTTAAATTATCTGTTTCCAAGCAAAGTCACCCAGGAGGCTTATTTTTAAAAGGGAAGGCATTTCTGCTGCTCAAAAGTTACAAGATAAATTAGTCTAAAGTAGGACACTACATGTAATTCTTCATTGAAGCATGAATTGGCATATTAAGAAGAGGAAACGACTGCCCCTGAAAATTACCCTGTACCAACTTCAGTAACCCCTGGGAGAGAGAAGCACTTCTTAGTGCAGATGGCCAGAGCCACTGGAGCCCAGCCGGAAGGGAAGGAGTTGGATAGGACCAGGCAGTGTGGTCTTGGCACTCAGCACACACCAGCCTCATACCCAGCTGGCCCCGTCACAGTCTCCGCCCTTGAGCTTCTGTGTTTATTAGGAAACCATTTTTCCTTTCTCACAGAGATAGAAATCTTGCTCCCAGACATGGCAAGTGTCAAGGTTCATGCCTGGGTCCCTCATTCAGACGGAGTGTTTGCCAAAAAAGGGGAAAAACAAAGTATTGTGGCTAGGGGGAGGGAGTTAAGGAGCCAGTAAGGCTGCAAATAACAGGATATGCTGACGTCTGGGTATCAAGGCAGAGGGATATAGAAATTCCAAGGAGAAACGGGTTAGGGAGGATGGGAGAACTTTCCTACACCCACTGAAATGGCACCGTCCCCTGAATTTCACATCTGTGCTTGGACTTTGGGACAGGCAGTTGCCCAGCCAGTTTGGTCACTGTCATTAATCCAGACAGTGGTGGGGGAAGAGGGAGGCCACAATATCACCTTCCAAGAATGACTCACACAGTGCTCTTCCCCACCTCAGGACCTGTGTGCTCACTTCTCTGCCTGGAAAACTCGTACTCTGATTTTTCTCATATCTGCCTCATAGTCAGTCTTCTCATCACAACTCAAATATCACTTCAGTGGGAGGTCTGTCCTCACCCATCCTTAGTTCCTCTCTTTCTGATTTCCCTATTTCTGTCATAACACTTATCACAATCTGTAAATGGCAGGTTTATCTGTTTGTTTACTTAACTGTTGACTGTCTTTTTCATTTGGTTCAAAGCTCCACGCAGGCAGGCATGTTATCTGTCTTAATGACTGTTATGTGCCCAACATCTTAGTGCAGTGCCTAACACACAGTAGCTGCTCAGTCAATTTTGGAAGGCTGAGGCAGGAGGGTTGCTTGAGCCCAGGAGTTCCAGACCAGCCTGGGTAACATGGTGAAATCTTGTAGGTGGGCAGTTGGTTGGTTGGTAGGTTGCTTGGCTGGATGGATAGATATGGATGGATGGATGGATATGAATGGATGGATAGATGGGTGGATGGATGGATAGATGTGGATGTATTTATAGATATGAATGGATGGCTAGATGGATGGATAGATATAGATGTATGTATGGATATGAATGGATGGATACATGGGTAGATGGATGGATGGGTAGATATGGATGTATGTATGGATATGAATGGATGGATAGATGGGTGGATGGATGAATACATATGAATGTATTTACAGATATGAATGGATGGATAGATGGGTAGATGGATAGATATGGATGTATTTATGGATATGAATGAGTTGGATAGATGGGTGGATGGATAGATAGATATGGATGTATGTATGGGTATAAATGAATGGATCGATGGGTAGATGGATGGATAGATATAGACGTATTTATGGGAAGTATGTATGGATATGAATGCATGGATAGATGGGTAGATATGTGGATAGATATGTATGTATGGATGGATATAAATGAATAGATAGATGGGTGGATGGATGGATAGATACGGATGTATTTATGGATATTAATGAATGGATAGATGGGTGGATGGATAGATATGGATGTATGAATGGATATGAATGGATGGATAGATATGTATGTATTTATGGATATGAATGAATGGATAGATGGGTGGATGGATGGATAGATATGGATGTATATTACAGATATGAATGGAAGGATAGATGGGTGGATGGATGGACAGGTAGATGGATGGATATGGGTGGAATAAAAGAAGGAATATTTTGACATTGTACCTAAAACAAGGTAAGAGAAAACACTGGTTTCAGATGATATAGTTCCTTAACTTCAGTCAAGTTACTTGTGAGTTTATCACCTAAATTTTTGTATCTGTGAAATGGATAAAAATGTCAACTTTATAGGACTGCTGAGAGAGAAATGAGATAAATTAAGTGAAAATTTTTGAATATTATAAACCTTCATAAGTCTGAGCAATTATGTTAACAGTAGAACATAGCTGCTGTGTTCACCCCTCACCTGCCATCCTCAGTCAAAGCACAGGTTGGGCTAGAGCAACAGGAGTCAGGGCCTGTAGGTCACACCTGCCATCTGGAGCCCTTGATCTTTTGGAGCAGATTTTTACCTCTTGGAATATTCCCATTTGATTTCAGGCCAGCCTCTACAAATATATTTTCTTCCTTCCTTCATTTCTGGCATTCTGACTCTCCACTTACCCCTTTTGCAAGGGATGTATAAGTAGGAGCTGAAGCCTTGTGTGGGGGTCACATGATCCATACAGTTTTTGAGGAGGGTCGCCTTTTTCTTTGTGATAGCTCGGTTTTAACAACTCTGACCTGTTCAAGGCAGGATTATCTCAGCAATGTCTTAGGGCAGGCACACCTTGCTTCCAGTTCTTACAGACTCAGGGAAACACTACAGGGGAATGCCTTTCTTGCTGACAACAGCCACTGTCCTTTCATTTGCTTACCTTTTCTAGGCAGCCTGCAGTCTAGAAAAAACTCTTTACCCAAACACCTAATTGCCTCCTAAAACCTGAGGGAGGTGTTACTAAAGGGCAGTGCACTTGAAAAGAATGTTTGGTTCATTTTAGGCTGGTGTCATATATGCATGTGAAGAGTTGATGCTTTCGTTGGAAACTCAGGGAAAATGGGCTACAGAGCAGATGGAGTAAGTCGGGCCGCTGCCCAGCTCCTCCTGCGTCAGCATTTCCCAGAGATCTATTATATGGTTTGAAGTGATGTATGTTATCACAGCATTGGAGGTTATATGACTAGTGTACAAAGATACAATTCAAAGCAAGTCTTAGTGGTTTTAAATTATCCATGCCCCATCTTTCTCCACTTGCACAGAAAATTGCAAGTTGATAGCTAGTGAAATCTGGTTGTCAGATTTTTTTTTTTTTTTTTTTTTTTTTAATCGAAGGGACCTAACTTTTAGCTCTGTGATACCCGTAAGTATATGTTATATGTAATTCCCACGTTGGAGGTATCTTTTACATTACATAAGTGGATTCTTGATCCTGCTACAGGGCACCAGTTCAGAACAGACCCACTTATCTGGATTGAATAATGCACATCTATTTGCTGAGAGTGTTATGTGTGCATGTGTGGGTGGCTCTGGCTCATGTCTTGTCATAACCGGCCAGTCTTATCCCCTGGCTCTGGATGATGGGGAACACATAGAATGAAGTCTGGTCTCCAGTTTCTTAACACTAAGGGAAAAGAGGACCAGCAGCTGTTTCTGTTTAATGGCGATTATCTTTGGGATTGTGAATGTTTTGAAAATTTTTTACTCTTACTGCTTATCTGTAGTTTCTGATTTTTTTCTACATTAGTTGTATATTGCTTTTTAAGGATAAGGAAGTAATAACTTTATAATAAGTATAATAAGGAGGAAAATGCTTTTCTCTTTTTTTTTCTTATTAAGAATAAAAAGAGAGCTGGGCACGGTGACTCATGCCTGTAATCCCAGCACTTTGGAAGGCTGAGGCAGGGGGATTGCTTGAGTCCAGGAGTTTGAGACCAGCCTGGGTAACATAGTGAAACATCGTATCTACAACAAATACAAAAATTAGCTGGGCATTGTGGCATGTGCCTTTAGCTTCTCAGGAGGCTGAGATGAGAGGACTGCTTGAGCCCAGGAGGTCGAGGCTGCAGTGAGCCATAATCGCACCACTGCACTCTAGCCTGGGTGACAGAGAGAGACCTTGTCTCAAAAAAAAAAAATTGTTCTTTTGCCTTTAGTGAGCTAAAGGCATGGAAGAATTTAAATACCTAGGATACATCTGTTATTTAGCAAAAAGCAATGGAGAGCTTTGGGTTATTTTAGCCCTTTTCTTTGTTTTTGTTTTTGTTTGTTTTTATTTTCAAAGTGAAAGCAAGTTTATTTAGAAAGTAAAGGAATAAAAGAATGGCTGCTCCATAGACAGAACAGCCTAGCCCTTTGTTTTTAACAAAAGTGTGTTTTCCCACCTCTGGCCTTGCCTGCCTTGGGCGAAGCCATGTTGAATCCCATGTTGTTTATTCCTTGTCAGTCACTTGGTTTGTACGGGGACTGAACCACTCTTTAAGCTGTCTGCCCCTTGTCCCTGTGCATGAAAGTGGCCTGAACCTGATCTAGCCATGGACTTGGGACAGAGGAGTCCACACCACGAGGGAGGTGGAAGTCAAGACAGATGGCAGGGCTGGCAACAAGAGACACTATTCTCATGTCTGATGTAGTCTTGCCTTTCACCAGTGCCTTTCACACCCTACTGGGTACCCAGCTGAGTGGCAGGAGGGCCTAGTGATGCAAGAGGTTAAGACATGGTAGCAAGGAAGGGCTGGCATAGATTCTTTGGGACCGTTTGAAAATGTACATTGCCCAGAGTTTCTGAGACCATCGAGTATATTGGTAAAACCCACACCTGTTTTTAAACCATGCCCTGAGGCGCTCCTTTCTAACTAGGAGGCTACTACAGAAGAGTGGCCTTGAGCTGTGCTTGGAGGACCAGCTGCGTCACATTCACCAGGCACACTGGTGAAAATGCACATTCCTGAGCCTGCCTCAGACCTATCCAATTAGAGTCACTGGGACATCCTACTATTCCCCATGCATCTCCCTGTAATGTCTTGGCAACCAGATATACAGTTTCTCACGACTAGAATTATTATTTATATAAGAGTTTCATGATTAGGAATTATTTATTTCTTAAAAGCCATTAACAGCCTCTATATTTTTTCTTCTTTCCATCTAGCAAATTATCAAGCACCTACTTCATATTTTGGTACATGTGAGAAATGACTTCATGGAGTCTAGGAACTTTGGTGGTGTTTAGCCTTGTGGCTTTGGAACCTTGAGGACTTCAAGGCCATGAATGTGCCTGGAGTTTGGGGAGGGGGTTGAGCTTTGGAGAAGTTGGGCTCATAGTCGTCTTCTCCACATCAACTTGGGCAGCCCTATTTTCTATTTTGAGTTGCCACATATGAGTTCTTTTACAAAATATATTTTCCTCTCATTAAAAAAGGTGGGGGGGCACTGGGCACAGTGGCTTATGCCTGTAATCCCAGCACTTTGGGAGGCTGAGACGGGCAGATCACGAGGTCAGGAGATTGAGACCATCCTGGCTAACACGGTGAAACCCTGTCTCTACTAAAAATACAAAAAATTAGCCGGGTGTGGTGGGG